>NC_067146.1:54330781-54634531 GCF_903995435.1 Acomys russatus
TAGCCCATTGCATTGAGGGGTGCGCTGGCTGGTCTGCAGGTGCCTCAGCAAGCATGCTGGGTTCGACACTAGGTGTCAGTAGCAACACCCACTGCCCACTTCCCAAGGGTGTGTGACAGGGCAAAGTGCTTACAGGCACCATTCAACCATGCCTTTAGATTTGCATTTCCCTAATGACTAGTAACCTTAGGTAATCTTTTTGAAACTTATTGTCCATTCTTTGTGGAAATATCTATTCAGTTCTATTCTCCTCCCCGTTCCCCTGCCCCCCCCCCCCGTGTGTGTGTGTGTGTGTGTGTGTGTGTGTGTGTGTGTGTGTGTGTGTATCTGTGTGGGTGACAGAGTCTTTTATACTGCCGGCCCATGAGCTTCTGAGGATTTTCCTGTCTGGCTTTCCATCTTGCCATGGTAGCATCAGGATTGCAGACACGTGTACCATGTCCAGCTTTACATGTCTCTGGGGATTCATGTCTGTCCAAGTGCTTTACTACTGAGCCACCTCCCACAGACCTTTGTCTGTTTTCTTGAGTCAGTTGTTTGTTTGTTTATTTGCAGTGCTTATACTCTGGCTACCACTAATTAGGAAGTCATAATATATACTTCAGGGCTGATAAGAAATCCCATATGTCTCACCGAAGAAAATGACAGGTGAATGAGGTGAGGATCCATATAAACAATGGAAAACAAAAACAAACAAAACAAAACAAAAAAAAAAACAACCAAACAGGCCACAGAGCTTCTGGGACTTTGCCAAGCCTCCCTTGGGAGTCCTGGTCACCCATCCTCTGAGGGCCTCCACTCCCCAGCAAAGGAGGGTGAGTTTGGGTGTGAATGATGCAGTCATCTGTAGGGCTGTCCCCAGGGGATTCTGACCTATCCTGTCAGTTTCCTGAGGGGACCACGTGGGATGGAGCCATTACATGGAAAGACCACGGAGTGGAGCTTCTTGAGACCAGCAGAAATAGGGCCCACTTTCATCAGTCTCCTGGTGGCCATGCCAAGGGCTCTGACTGGTGACAGCAGGAAATACCCCAGTGGCTTATTTAACATAAGTAATCTCAGAGCTCTGTCATGAAGGAAGAGGCCAGGCAGCAGTAGGTGTAGTTCAGGTTGTCTTGAGAACAATCTGGTGGTGCCACCATTGTGAAGCACCCAGGTGGGCTCATCTCTGTTGCTGTCGTACAGTCTGAAGTGGTCCTAACAGCCAGTGTGACACAAGGGAAGAAACTGCACCTTTTGGAGGTGATACACCTTATGGTTTGGTTTTTCACATCCACTTGCCACGAATAAGAATCGCCTGAGTGGAGACCCTTGCCGGAAGTACTGTCCTGACTGTGGTGACTGATGTGGGAAGGTCACTTCAATGACCTGTGGTGTGGGCAGTGCCCTCCAGTAGCAGCATGGGGAGGGTTGCTTGTCTTTGCTCTCTGGGGCTTCCCTCTTGCCATTGGGGTGATTTATCCTGTTGCTGTCATTGACTCCTTCCCTGATATCAGAACCAGTGTTTCCGGGTTCCATCACTGACTAAGGGACAGCAGCCTCCCTGGAACCCCCGGGAGCTCCCAGCACCAGACTGGGACCTCTGAGGTACCCAACCTTGCAGACCAAGCAACTACAGATTGTTGCCCTCCCCAGTGGGAGACAGCCACCGTGGGCCGACTCCAACCACTGAGACACCCACCAGAGCCCTAACAGGCTTCCCACCTGGGCTCAAGGTGTGGTTCAGCTGTTGCTGCTATTTTAACATAAACACACTTGCTAAATCCTTGTGTTGTGGGGAGGAACCCTCCTAAAACAGGCCTAAGGGTGTGTTCTTCTCATCCACCATGAGAGGTTACACAAGGGAAGACAGGCTCTTACGAAGCACCAAATCACATTGACCTCGGACTTCCGGTCTCCAGAAAAGGAAAGAAGGAAATTTCTGCTGTCTATAAATTTGTGGGGGTTTTATCACAGAGTCTACAGAATAAGGCAAATGCGTTGCTTAGTGGCTCTCTAACCACTGTGCTTGGTGTGTGTGACTCCATTCTCCTGACAGTGCCGAAGACTGTGTCTGACTGGAGAATGTTCCCTGGCTGAGGGGACACCTTGAGGTGGAACTTTGCCTTCTCTATGCAAGGTGCACTTCCAGTTGGCAGAGCTGGGCACCTGCTGCCTGCCACTTAGCCCTGGCTGTTCCCTCATTACAAGCCTTAGGTCCTTTGGGGGTTTGGGGCTTTAGTTATGTTTCCTGTTGCTGGGATCAAATACCCTGACTAAAGCAACTCAAGAAATGGTTTGTTCAGGCTCACCCTTTAAGGGTGCCAGTCGCTATGGGGGTATGGGGAGGTGCACAAGGCTGTAATAAGGAAGCGGTGGTACTCACATCCCAGCCGGAGGGATAGGGGAGAGAGGAATAGGATCTTATAGATGCCAGCTTAGTGTGCCTGTCTTTATTTTAATTCAACACAGAGGCCAAGGGGGGGATGGGTCTTCCCTGTGTATCTGATAATTGTGTAATTTTCACAAGTGTTGCCCAAGTATTGCCTTAGGGTTATATCACAGATTGCGCATAGGTCCACAGTGCTACCACCACAGGGTCCTCCTCAGCTGTAGTCCTAGCTCCCAAGGCCAGTGACCGCCCTTTCCCTCAGACCTGAGAGTGCTGAGGCACCTGCTGCTGTGCTCCCATATTCCACCATCTCCCATTACTTTCCTCCAATTCTGTGCTGTCACCAGCCCACGGGCTATTTTGATCTTCAGTCTAAAAAACAAGTAGCTCTCAGATATAGATATGTAATAAATATAAAATCAAGTTACCCTGTACCCTTCATCCCTGGTTGATGCTTTTTATTTTAATCTCACAATAGATTGTATGCTCTGCAGGGTTTTTTCTTAAATTGGCATTGTTTCCATCACAATTGAGTACCACTTACTCATTAGGGGACACATTTGTTTGACACTCTTCAATTCAGTTATCATTTTGAATATCACTGATGCCCTGACCTCCACAAGATGATACAATAAATCCTTGAGGAGACTCAGCACTCTTTCCATCATGCAAGTTGTGGAAAACACCCAGGCAATTTCCGTCAATAAGAACTGGTAGATGAGTGGATAAGAAAAATGTGGAATGTATGCAGTGGAATATTATTCAGCCCTAAAAAGGAGGCATTGCCATTTGCAATACTATGGGAGATCTTGGAGAACATTTGGCTAAATGGAATAAGCCAAGCAGAGGGAGGTCCTCACACAGGTCCTCAGTGGTGTGTGAGACAGAGCACATGGAAGTTAGCACTAGACACCATTAGTACTCACAGGTGTCTGGGGGGGAGTGTGGCCACCAACAGCTTTAGTCATAAGAAAAGCCTGTCTATTGATAGTCAGTGTCGTTGACTATAAGACTTATGTAGGTGATATGTGAGATTTGCTAAGACATTTGATCTCAAGTGTTAACAGTTGTCACACACACACACACACACACACACACACACACACACACACACACAAAATGATGACAGGGTAAGAAAGCAAACATGTTATCTAGGTTGCTTACAATGATCATATCATGAAGTATTTGTTCATTAAAACCACCTTAAATGAATATATCTATTATTGTAATCATACCCTCTCCGCACGAGGGCGGGAACAACACAGAATGCAATCCAAAGGAGCTGGCCAGCTGTGGCTGCTCTCAGGAGCTGCCCCTGAGTGTGAACAGACATAGAACCAGAATCTTGGGGAGCCGGCAGGCAAACTATGCAATAAAATAGTATAAAAATACACCATGTAAATATTTCTCTTGTGCCTTTTGTAAGTGAGTGGCTGAGGGAGCTAGCAGGACGAGGAGAGCAGCCTCACTGGGAGCACTCAGCACTCAGTGAGCATGATGTGCCTGGGAAAAAAATCTTGTTCAGACTGGATTAAGAGAACAGGGACCTTGAAACTACCATAGAAGGAGCAAAGTGAGATGCCAGGTTGTAAACTGGACACCTACACTGGGAACTGACTTCACGGCTTTCTGTGACCTGGAAAACTACACAGCATGCTGATTGCCTGTACAAAACCTGCATAAGATCAAGCCAACCCAGTCTCAGAGGCAGCCAATCAGAAATGCAGGATGAGTGAATTGAGAAGCTACCGATGGAGTGCCTACAAGTATAGACCCCGCGACCAGATTTCCTTGGTTCCAGTCCCACCCACAAACTCACTATTGTGTTATCTTATAGGGTTTTTGTGAGGGACAATGAGTTACTATACCCTATACGTTACACACATACATGTGTGCACGTGCACCATATATCACACATATTAATCTTTATTAACAACATCAAAAAGTCTGTGGTGGTGACCTTCATCATGACAACAGAAGGCATGAGGGTAGTTGGCTTTGTCTGTGGAAGTTAGTAGGGGGAAGTCTAAGGCAGCTGTTGAGTTTTACTTTAACCTTCCTATAACTGTCACTGTGAAATATTTCTTCAGGTATTAAGGATATCCACCTATAAATTGTAGATATTTCTCAAATGTGTTGTATCATCATCAAGGTTCTCTTGAGAAATAGAACTGATAGGATGAATATAGAGTAAAAGGGCTTTATTAGATTGGTTTGCAGGATATTGTTTGAGAAGTCCAGCAATGGCTGTCTCATGACAGAGAGATCCAAGTTCAAACCCCCAGTGTCTCCTGTGAGCTTGCTATTTTTATCATGGCTCTTTACATATAGGCATGATATAGCAAGGCCATGAGCCCAAGGGACTGCTTAAGTAGGAACACTGGGGACTCAGTTTACAGTGTGGACAGATAATGATCATCTCATGCCTTGGTTCTGCATCAGATTATAGAACTGTGATGTCATCCTTGTGCAGAGATGGGCAAGAATGGCTGGAGGTGAGCGTGGTTCACACCATTTAAAAGCATGGATGCTTATCATGAAATCAAGTTAGGTTTCAGAAAGTGAGGAGTTTTAGTATTTATTGGGCAAGTGGGACCAAGACATCATACTGTTTCATGTTGGGGCTCTTAGCTTCCTTTTACTTCCACTGATGTGCAGGCAATCTGGACCCATCCATCTCTTACAGCATGGTCAGAAGGGGCTCAGAAGGCATACACATACTTGAAAGGACGCATGCCTACCATACTTTCTAATTAGATTTTTCTTTAAAGATGTCATACTCTAAAGTCCCCGCACATCTGATCATTACTAACAGACCCTCCTTTTGCCACTCATCACTTGATGTCATCAGGGAAAGTGATGTTTTCCCCATTGATTGGAAAGGAGGAAGGGCATGGCAAGGTGAGATATTAGGGGACCCAGAGCCATAGTCAAGGATTACTGCTATTATGATTGAGAAATAGTAGGCAGGGGAAGATTGTTCTACAGAAGTAGTTATTAATATGATGAAAGCCTCTGCCACCTGGGGGTGAAGTGCAAGGAGGGAAACATTGGACCTGTGTCTATGTCAACATCATGTAGCGCGAACCAAGATCCCCTTGTCTCAGCTGCTCCTTCATCAGGTACAAAAGCTCCTCTTGCCAGCCTCTGCCTGTGTGCACATGCCCTGTGACTGTTAGCATCATGATTGACCTCTCTGATCCATGACTTGCCAAGATCCTGGCTTAGATAGATCTTTGAGGCCAGGGTAAGCAAACAAAGACTCCTGATGATCTTCTGAGAGAGAGAGAGAGAGAGAGAGAGAGAGAGAGAGAGAGAGAGAGAGAGAGAGAGAGCGAGAGAGCGGGAGGAGCGAGAGGAGAGCGGAGAGAGAGAGAGAGAGAGAGAGAGAGAGAGAGAGAGAGAAGAGAGAGAGCTAGTTCCAGACAAGAGGTGTGAAAATATGAACCAATGTTCAGTGGCTTCACTCATGGCAGGAGCTGCATCCTGTCTGTTGCCTCATGCATTGTGTACTGGTGGGAGTGCAAACTTATTGCAATCACTTTGGAAATCAATCTGGTGTGTTCTCAGAAAAGTGGGAATATCTCTATCTTAATACCCAGCTATACCACTCCTGGACATACTCAAAAGAAACATACAAGATACATACATACATACATACATACATACATACATACACACATACACACATACATACCATACAAGGACACTTGTTCAACTATGTTCATAGAATCTTTATTCTTCATATACAGAAACTGGAAACAATCTAGATGTCCCTCAACAGAATAAAGAAACTGTGGCCCATACCCAATGGAATACTACACAGCAATTAAAAACAAGGAAATTGTGAAAATTTCAGGCAAATGGATAGAACTAGAAAAGATGATTCTGAGTGAGGTAACCTAGACCCAGAAAGACACATATGGCACGTACTTACTTAGTGGATTTTAGCCATATAGTACAGGATAAACATACTACAATTCACATGCCCAAAGAAGATAAATAACAAGGAGGACCCAAGGGAGGATGCTTAAATATTACTCAGAAGGTGAATTAGAATAGACAGAAGAAGTGGTTGCAGAGAAGGAACAGATAGGAAATGGAACACAGAGAGAAATGAGGGTGAAAATCAGGTCTGGTGATAGTTGGGGGTAGGAGGACAGAGGGTCTACAGAGAGAAGAGAAACCATGGGCAGGGGCATCTCTGAGATAAGCTGGAGACCTTTGATAGAGTAGGCTTCTAGGAAGATATGAGGGTGACTCTAGCTTCAACTCCTAGTAGCACTGGTCAGAGACTGAAGATGATACCTTCTTACTAGACAGGACTCCTAGTGGAAGGAGGGGAACACCAACCAATCACAGAAACTTTGACCCAAAATTTACCCTGCCTACAAGATATGCAGGGATATAGAAAGAACAGAGATTGAGGGAACATCCAACCACTGCCTGGCCCAATCAGAAACCCACTCCATGGAAGAGAGTCCCCTCTTGACACTATTAATGATACTTTGCTATGCTTGCAGATGGGAACCTAGCATAGCTGTCCTCTGAGAAGCTCCACCCAGCATCAGATTGAAATAGATGCTGAGACTCACAACCAAACATTAGCCAAAGCATAGCAAGTCTTGTGGAATAAAAGGACTTGGAGGGGGACAGGAGCTCCACAAGAAGAGCAACAGAGCCAACTAATGAGGGCTCAGAGGGGATTGAAGAGAGTGAAACATGAACCAAGGGTCATTCATGGACTGGACCTAGGCCCCTTACATAGATATAGCTGATGGGTAGCTATGGCTTCATGTAGGTCCCTTACCTAGTAAGAGGAGAGGGCTGTCTCTGACATGGACTCTGTTACATGCTTTTGGATCACTTCCTCCTGGTGAAGCTGTCTCAAAGGGGAAAATGATGTACTCAGTCCTGATATAATTTGATGGGCTGGAGTGAGTTGGTTGCCATGGGGAGGGCTTCCCTTTTCTGAGGGGGAGGGGGACAGGTGGAAGAGTGAGAGAGGGTAGGAACTAGAGGATAGGAGAGAAGGGAGGGGGGCTATGATCAGGACATAAAGTGAAGAAAGAAAGTAAAAATGGAAGAAAAGAAGGAAGGAAGGAAGAAACTCAGCCATGAAAAACAGTAGAAAGGTGTTAACTATGAAAAGTGAAACCCATTGGATGGGAATCAACCATTCTACCTAGAATGTAATGTAATTCAAAGTTAGTGGAACTTGTCTTACTTGTTAATTCCCTCCCCTCCTCCAGGTAACATGGTAAAGTGCGTGGTGACATTTGAAAACACGATAGTGTTTTTGATGCAGAGAATCAAAGTAAGTGAGAGGAAGCAGAAACGTGAGGATATGACACAGATGAGGGTCTCCTTAGTGTTTGCTTTTATGTAGCTGGACCCATGATGTGAGGAAACACCATGCCCTAGAGTGATTTACGGAAGCAAGAGTTTATTTTGCATTATGGAGGAGGGAGAAGAGACCACCATGGTGGGGAAGCATGGTAGCAGGTGGCAGATGCAGAAGGCTGAGAGCTCACATCTTCAGTCATAAATGAAGTGAGAGAGTGAATTGGAAGTGAGGAGAGGATGTACTCTCAAAGTCCTCCCTCACTAACACACTTCCTCCCACAATGCTCTATTCCTTGCAGGTCCTGCTACCTCTCCCCGCAAAGTGTCACCAACTGGGGAATCACATTCAAAGGCATGAGCCTTTGGAGGACACTTCTCATTCAAACCCCTTCAATTCTATATGAAGCATGTATAGACTTTTTCTTGTCATTAGCGCCCCTGAGAAAAAATGAAACTAAACCAACAACAATCCCTCCACAGAATAAAAATGTATATGGTATTTATATTGTACTAGGTTTGTAAGTAATCTAGAAATTATTTAGATGACACATTGAGATATGCATGAGTTATAGCTAGAGACCACTCCTTTTATAGAGGGGCTTTGAATATCCAGATTTTGCTCTGTGTGAGGGTGCCTAGACCTAATCCCCATGAACACTGAGGGAGGGTTACAGAGCCCATGTTTGTCTCCAGTTGTCACCTCTCCTTTTCCTGCTCTGCTTGCTGTAGTGGTGCTTAGCAAAGGCATGCTATAGCAATATCTTTGCCACCAGCACTCCCTGGATGGGTGGCTTCTATTCTCCTACCTAACTGCCAATGTCAGCAGAAATAGAAGACTCATGCCCACACTGAGGGCATCCTCTCATGCCCTCAGAGGCTGCTGGAACAGGCCCTTCCACTTCTTACCCAAATGTCCAGAGCCTCCATTTTTTCCCCTGGGATTCTTCATGTCAGTCAGGGTTTGGAGAAGTTGGTATGAGGGTTAATTCCCATCACTAACTCGACAGAGTCAAGTGGGCAAGCCTGGGAGGCGTTATTTAGACCAGGCTGATTGAGGTAGGGAAACTGACCTACCATGGACAGCGCCATCTCCTAGACCAGAAGTCCTGTACTGAATACAGAGAACAAGCTGCCCACCATGGACAGCGCCATCCCGTAGACCAGGGCGTCCTGGATTGGATACAGAAACAAGCTGAGTGTTTGTTCCCTCTGCTTCCTGACCACCCAGACTTCCCCAATATCTCAAGCAGCAAGCCCTAAGTAAAACCTTTCCTTCCTTAAATTGCTTCTTGCCAATCTTTTGTCACAGTAATGAGGCAAAATAAGGGAAGCACTGCTCTCTAGCTAGATTTTTCTTTGCCAGTCACTCACAATGCCCATTCTCTGGGAAATTTGCAATTTTCCTACAATGAGTTCTTTGCTAAAAATCTCTTTGGCTCTCTTGCCACTGGGAGGGTGCCTCACTAGATTTTAGCCAAGCCCAGGGTCCTCAAAATTTCATGTCCAAACTGGGTTTCTGTTGTTTAGAGACCTTTCCCCATGTTGTTTCCCTATAGAGGGTGGAGCTAAAAGAATCTGACAGATGTTTGATGATTCAAAACGACCAATATTAAATCAGGGAAAGGAGATGAAGAATGCATTCCAGGAGGTGGGAACTGCCTTGTCATCCTCAGAGCCAGCTCACTCCATCATGCACCTCTGTGGGTCTGTGTCAGTAATCTACTGCTGTGACCACCAGGGACATGTGGAAAATAACTGGGTTTGGATGGCACTAAGAGAGAAGGGACAATCTGAAGGCTCAAGTCTGGGCAAACTAGGACGGGAAAGGAAGCATCGTGGTAGCTCCTGGGTGGCCAGTGAGTCACGGTAGGAGAGGAAGCTGGGAAGAGAATGACGGGAGATTGATACTGGGGTTTTAAAGGCTTCGGATCGCTCTGTTTTATGCGTTTGGTGTGTAGCTTAACGAGGTGGTTTCCGAAGTTTCTTGTACCACTAACTTTCCATGTTTCTATCTAGACTTTTAGAGGAAACTTTTGCTCTTCTAATGAAGGTGCCACATGGCTGTTTTTTAATGGGCTTGCTTTATAACCTGCATATCCAGAGGAGATGAGAATAAATCTCCCCGTGTTCCATCCTCTCCAGCAGTCCAGGAAGAAAGCAGTGACAGAAGGCTGGGAGACAGTTTGGAAAACTTTCTTACTCTATGGCAAAGAATGATGATTGGGTTGAGATAAATAATTAGCAGAGACTGTCTGCGTAGCCATGGCAACGCACACATGAAGGAAAAGAAATACACCTGGGGCTCCTCGTGAGTCTGGGACCGTGACAGGGTTAGACCTTTCAGACTTTGCACGCTTTGCCTGCGTTGCTATTATCGCATCTCCCTCATTGTGCTAAGTCCCGACTTTTATTTTATCCACAGTGCTCATCGCCCTTGTATCTTTCTGGAGTAAAGCTGACTGGATAAACATTATTCTTCACCTTTGCTTAATTCTCTTTATCAAAGGTTGCAGAGGAATCTCATCACCTGAGGCCAGGTACTCTAAAACCTCTTCGTAAGGAAGCATACCAGCCAGACTCTACCTCTCAGTTCCACATCTGTGCGTTCAGCCAGATGGAGATTGAACATATTGGGGGGAATGCATCTGTACTGAACATGGATGCTTTCCCTGTTGCTATGTGTTAAAGCTATGGCTGTTTACGCTGTGGGAGGTAATGTGAGTAATGTGGAGATGTTTCCCACACAGGGAGGGCATGCAGGCTTCATCAAATGCTTTGTTGTTGTCACTCTCTTTTCATATGTATGTCCATGCCTCTGTGTGGCTCTATGCATGTGAACATGAGTGCCCATGGAGGCCCCAAGAGAGAACCAGATCCCCTGGAGCTGGGATAACAGCAGGTTAGAAACTATCCATTGTGGGTGCTGGGAACCAAACTTAGGTCCTCTGAGAGAGCAGCAAATGCTCTGACCACCAAAGCACCCCTTTAGCCCCACCTTGGCCTTTTATATCAGGAACTTGAGTGTGGAGATATTCCATTTCCTGAGGGGGTCCTGGAAGCCCCCTCTCATGCTGGGAATACCAGAACATGGCTATAATAAGCTACTTCCTGCTTCAGAAGTTCATCGATAAGAGACTAAGAGGCAGGCAGAGGCTTTCCACTGCTCCCTCAAATCGAGTTCTGAAGAGAGCATTCAGACAGGACAGTGCCTGCCACATGAGCAGGAGGACCAGAGGTCTGTGCCCAGAATTCACATGGGAAAGCTGAGTGCTCTGGCACATGCTCATGACTCCAGCACTGGGAGGCAGAAGCAGGCAGTCCCCTGAAGCCTTCTGGGCAGTCATCATAGCTGGGATCCTGCATTAAGGGAGGTGGGCAACACCAGGAATGCCCCTCAAGGTTGACTAGTACCCTGCGTGTCTGTGCAATCACAGCAACCCATCCGATCCCTCCAACCACTCAAATTATTACCACAAGTGGTTTGCTGGTCTACCTAATAGTTAAAATTGTTGACCATATTGAGTTTATAAGAAAGAGCCCCTTAAACATAAATGAATTTTGTAGGTTTTTTTGTGTATGAAATTCTCACATTCTTATTTCTTCTAAAAACCAGGCAAAGGAACCTGTAAGTTATAACTCCCTTAGGAGTGTGTCACCTTGCTCCCTGCTATAAAAGGCAGTGGTACTTTGTTTTAGAAAGAGTTTGGTAATTTTATGTTTCACTTCAATGAGACTTGCACCCCTGACAGTCCATGGGGTTCATCTTTCATTGCTTGTGGATCTCAGGCTGGCTTCACTATGCATCTGAAGATGACTTTCATCTTCTGATCTTCCTGCCTCCTCCTTCATAGTGCTGGGATTACAGAACGCAATTCAATGTCTGGCTTATGTAGGGCTTTGCATGCTAAGCAAGTACCCTACCATCCAAACTGCACCCCTGCCCTTTCCTTTCACTTGCTCATCGGAGTTGCTGACATTTGGCCCTACATTGGAGCCTGATGTCCCTGTAGACCCATCCTGACATTTCCCCTACAGGGTTTCTGTTTCCAGTGCCCTGGACCACTTGTCTCTGCTTTCAGCCCTAGGAATGAGGGGCATCTGGAAAGAGGTCAGAGGGAGGATGAGAGCAGAGCATTTTTCACATTGGGCATCTTTTGTGGATCTAGTCATGCCCTCCCCCCAAGTTCTTCAGGGTGGGCTGTCTGGCAACAGATCTTGCCTTGAAGACATGGGTAATCACCTCCTCTTCACTGGCTCCCAGGACTTAAGGCAGGCAGAGACCACAGCACCCTGGGAGACTGAGCTGTCCACCCAGGCCTCTTGCCTCCTGTACAGTTGGTACCTGTGAAGACTACTCTGCTCAAGCTTCTCAAAATCCACTTTTCTGGTTTTGATGGGAACGCTAACTGTTGCAGTGTATTTATCTTCTTGAACCTAAAGGAGCAACACAGACGGATGTTTCTGTACTGAAGACGCATGTGGTACTAGAATTTTTGGTGAAGACCCATGTTTCTGTTATTCAAAATTGCTGAAGTAGTTTGCTCCTTATTGCCAAATTTGAATCATTGAGAACTAGTACTATTCCTGAATAAAGAATAATAATAATAATAATCTGTGGCCAGATAATGAGACAGATTGTAAAAGGAACGGCTCATGGTGATTTAGTGAATTGTCAGGTTTCCATTTCATAAATAACAAAACAGGAATTAGGCGCATGCCAGCACACATTAGTTCTCACACATAAATAAAAGAGATCTTATTAGAGCTGGTGAATTGTGCATGCTTAATTCACATTGTCATTCATGACACTTCGCTGTATATCCTGTGGGGGCTTTCAAGTTCTCCTCCTGCTTCACCTCAGCAAGACAAACACTCAGGGAATGAGCTATAATAGGAGCATAATTATGAAGCAATAAATCTCATTTTTCCTGGTTTCATACAGTAGGGTTTGGCTCTTCTTCTTGCTGATTCTTAGTCAATTTTGTCAACTTGACACACAGCCTAGGGTCATTTGAGAGGAAAGTCTTGATGGGGAATTGTTTTAGATCAGGCCTTTGGGAATGCCTATGAGGAATTGTCTTGATTTGTTAATTGAAGCAGGAGGGACTGGCCCACTTTGGGCAGCACCATTCCCTGGGCCCATGGTCCTGGCCTATGTATGAAAACTAGGTAAGGCTGTGAGTGAGCCAGCAATACAATAACCATGGCTGTTGCTTCAGGTCCCTGCCCTGACATCCCTCAGGGTTGATTGTAACTCGGAAGTGTAAGCAGAACAAGCCCTTTCCTTCCCTCAGTTACTTTTTTGTCAGTTATTTTATCAGGGCAACAGAATGCAAACCTGAACACCCTGACATACCAAGGCGGAACTTAATGAAAATGGGATATTCTCTGTCTCTATCCGCCTCTCCTTTTCTCTCTCCTCCGGGTGTGGAGAAGTAAAGAGATGAGAAATTGTCATGGAGTTTTTAAGGTCAGAATAAAGGGAACTTTGTTAAAGTTATTTTTATACTACTGTGTTTGTTTCTCAGTTTCTCTCTTAACCTGGCTATCACATAAATAATTGAGACACCTTTATATTTGTTTAATAATAAGCGTCACAACACAATAACCGAGCAGTTATTACTCTATTCTTAACCCTCTAAACTAACCAGTTTTCTCTCAGCTTACATCCCAGAATAACTTGGACATTGTAGCTTTCCTGTTCCAGCTCCTTCTCTTGATGTTACATGGACCTGTCCCACGCCTGAGTCCCTTACTTCCTCCCTGACTCCTCCTCCTCTGGCAGGAAGTCCATCCCTATTCTCTTCCCTGTTCAGTGACTGACTGGAAGCTGCTTTATTGGCATATCAGGAGACAATTGTGGAACAGTGTTTACACATCATCGAGACAGGAAATTCTCAGAACAAGAATTGCAACCAGATATGGGGGTACAGAAATTAGCATTTGAATTACACAATAACCTTAGGCATACAGAACTTGTTCCTTAAGGTGATGGTTTGGGATCCCTCTGATTCTTAGGTCCTAGCCAAAGGAAGCATCTAATATAGCTCTGTGTGTTGAAGTGATGGCCAAGGACATGTTTGTGTTACACAGGGCAAGTCTCAAATAATTGAGAGCATCTAATTGGCCTCAAAAAGGATGTATCTCTCAGTGTCCAGACATGCACAACTCAGAGGATGAGCTCGACATTCCAAACTTCAGTGAACAGCAAAGGGCCAGTGTAGTGGGAGGAGAGAGAGTGGGGTCTCTGAAAAGACCTACACACGTCAAACTGGGGCCATGGAGAGGTCTGCAGGCAAAGTTCCCCATATGTTTCAAGACTCCCAGCCTAAATCTGGGATATTGCAAGTTCCTTCTAAACGTTCTTATTCATGTGTTTGTGTATGCATCCATGTGTGAGGGAGTCTGCACAGGATGGAAGAGGGTGTCTGAGACCCTGAGGCTGGAGTTATAGATGGTTGTAAGCCATCCAATATGGGCGCTGGGAATCAAACTTTGGTATTTGGAAGAGTACCAAGCACTGTTAACCTCCACCATTCCAGCCTTCCAGCTCAAACTCTTGACCACAGATTTTCTTTCCCTCTCAGGGCTAAATGACCTTCAAGAAACCTTCCATCTCAAGGGGTTTTTCAACAGCGGCCTCTGCCATTGCTGTACCACACTGAAAACTCTCCTCGTACCTTCTTATTTTGATTCCAGTTGAGAGCCCTTGTCTGCTGGGTGAAAGTATGATGGAGACAACACATATGCAGAGTAGCTGTGCTCTGACTAACCCAATGTGACTCTGGAAGGGTTTTTTTTTTTTTTTTGGATGCCTCTAGCGGTTCCTTGATTATGCACAGAGGATGGGCATGAGTTCCCACAAGCCACCCGGACACCACCATGGGATGAGTAGCCCCAATGTAGGAGTGACACAACAACCATCTTTCCATGTCACTATTCTAGTCCCATGATGACCCCTCCTACCTCAAGACCACTGGGTCAGTGACATATTAGCTAATTCTTCATAATTGCTCTTTCTTTTAAAAACTAGAGATTGAGCCCCATGTTTGACAGGCGCAAAGAAAGCATTCTGCCAAGGACCTATATTGCAGCCGTATGTTTTACTCTCTATACTTTGAGGCAAAGCATCATAAAGTTGCTCAGGCTGCCCTTGAACTTGTAATCCTCCTGCCTCATCCTCTCTAGTATCTAGGATTTGAAGCCAGAGGCACCAGGCAAGGCTGCAATCATACTTTAAATGCACATTCCTCTGTGACTGTCTTGTCTTTGACCCCCGCACCCCACCCCCCGCCAACAAGGGTAGCTCTTTCTCACCAGGGTTAAGGAAGTCATGAGGACCCATGATGCTCATGGTGAGTGGCTCAGGCCCCTGTTACCCCACTGCAGGGGGAAGGTGGGAGGCTTGATCTGCATATAATTCCAGACTTCTGAGCACTGAGCTTTAAAAGCCAGAGAAGAGAGTGACCAGCTGTGAGTGGGAAAATGTACTGTAGTTGCTTGGTTTTGCTCTCTGAAAGAGGGTAGGAATCAGTGAGAGCCAATTTTATATACTTAATTAAAATTTAATGAAAACCTTCTCCACAGGTGTTCAATTATTTCCATTGACAAGTGGAAGAACTTGAGGCTTAAAGGCTCTGAATGACTTGTCTAAGGTTGACTCTGTTGGTTTCTGCTCCCCTGTGACAGCCTCTTTGCTTGACTGATAAAATGGAAATTGAATTCCAGTGACAGTTCTAAGGCTGCGTAATGAGTAACTATCAAATCTTCCAGATATTTAAGATAGTTTTGTAGAAATGACTAAGCCCCTCCATTTTGGGTGTTGAGAATCAATAAGTGCTGCTGCCGAGCCCTGCCCCTCTAGCACTGGGATTACAAGCGAGAGATGATGTCACCCCTCTTTCCTTTTAGTCTGGGGTCTTTGGACTCTGAGGCTGGAACTCAGGTTGTCCTGCTTGTGCAGTAAGGACTGTAGCAGTGGAATCATCTCCCGGCTTAGTGAGAATTACTTCTGGTCAGAAAGAGCAGCCTGTCTACCTGGAACGGTAGATGTGGGCCAGGAGAGGCAAGGCGCAAGGAAGCATTGGCCCTGTACATGGATTGTCATGTCTTGGCATTACTAGTTAGAGCTTAGGGAGTTCTGGATGTTTCCTCTCACAGACTCAACCAGCTTGCTTGAACACCTTATTCAGGCACTGCTCGGAGGATAAAGATGAGGGATGCTCCCTCTTCCAGAGGATGCAGTTGCCAGATCCATTGCTGCCACAAAGGCACATAGCTCTGGAGGTGCTTAGGGGATGTGCTGGATGCATTACACACCCGAATCCCCTCAGGGCAGGGCATGTGCTGAGGGAGGGGACAGGACACATACCTAAATACCCACAAGATGGCTCCTCTTTCCAGCGCACTTGAAGATGTGTTGGGTTTTGGCTTTAGGTAATTTTAGTTTTGTCTCTACTAGATGTTTTGTTGGAAGACAGAATGCCATTGTCACTCAGGTGTCCTCTGACAAGACTGCAGTCCCTGTGGGTCAGTAAATGGTGCAGAGATGAACCACTCCAGAGAGAGTCTGTTCTATTGCCCACGAGCAACTACTTACAGAATGGAAGCGCATTACCTCATGTTAGACAGTGAGCACTCATACTACTGGGGTCTGTATGCGGAAGAAGCGTGTAAAAGGAGGTGGGCAAATACAGACTCATCCGAAGGCCAGCAAGTGGCTACTGACGCTACTTCAGGATCCATTGTTCTGACTTCTGGGAGTACTCAGGAGATTGGTGGGGCATTTTCTTATTTAGAAGCCCAGTGTGCCAGGTAGGCTGGCCATCAGTCATGCCTGTGTTTTCTCATACATGGAATTTGATATGGAAACTTCTAGACTACCAAGAGGCAGCTCTTATCCCAGGCATGGCGCCACCTTGACACCTCTTTAGCCCAGTCACTTAGCTTAGAAGGGAGAGTTTGATAGACTTAAGGAGCACAGCTCATGGAAGAACACCTCGTGCAGAACCTGGACCTACTGCTTTGCACACAGCCTTCACTTTGTTACTTGCCAGCCTCAGTTTACCTGTCTTTATACACTAAAGGTGACAGGGAGAGAGCTGAGTTCTTGGGGCTGATATGCATCACCACTGTCTCTGAACATACCCTCATGTTGCATTTTACCAATCTGTGCAAGCCAAGAGTTCGTGGCACACACATGCTGCTAACTGTCAGGGCTGATGGCCCAGGCTCAGACAGAAGAGATGAAGATCAAACAGGAAACTGGCACAGAGCACTCAAACAAATGTGCCAGCTGGTCATGTATTTCAGGCATCGTCGCTGTTAATTCTTAACTACTCACTGTCCTCATCCATGATGTGGGGAGATAGATAACATGTCTTTCTGTCTCTTATTGGAGGGCATTGAGGGACCAGGAAGAAAAGCTCAAGATGACAGAGATTTAGAGGATTAGCCTTTAAGAATGATGGAGAGCTGTGTGACGAGATCACTGTCCTCACAGCTGTTCTCTCTCCTTTGATGGAGGAATCCCTGAGGGGCTCAAAGACACTGCAGCAGGGGCACACTAGAGTCCACTGGCTGATCATTTTCAGCGACTCTCTCTCTCTTCCCCAATTCGCAAGGTCCACTGAGAATTAACATCATAGTGAGTCCTGGTCACCGATTCTGTTCAGACAGATGCAAGGGCTGAGAACCACTGACATGTGAGAAGAAGAAAAGATTAGCCAGTTAAAACGGAAACGTTTCTATTTAAACTTCATTCATGTATCGAAAATCAGGACTGACATTTCTTAAATAATATGCTGGCTGCGACAACCAGGAAGGCCTTGTCTTAATCTCTGTGTTCTGTGAGCTTCCCTGAGTATCAGTGACTTCTAACTGGGGTCCACTGATGGGGACATAGGAAGTCAGGTAAGTCTGTTAATATTCAACCAAATGCCAATCGAGGCAGTGTTCAGTGTAATTTATTAATCATATTGATCTGCTTCCCAAAGCCCAGGGCAAATTAAAGGAGCGATGGTTTGTATTGCCTTGAAAATGCCACACAGACAAAAACCCAGCAGTTAACCTTCTGTGCACTTTGGAGATAAATCAGAACGCTCATCCTTCTGGTATTCCGAGTGATGTGCTGAGCTGTTGTTTGGGGTATTTGGGGTCTTGTTTAGCATGACGTTCATCAGAAATGTCCCTGTCTCTGAGAAGCAGCTAGTTGATAAATCTTCTAAAAACAATGTCAACAAGTTGCCACCAACTCTGGATATATGCTCTTTGTGTTTCACCAACCATGCAGTTCAGCTCCAGAGCTCACGGCACACACGTGCTGCAAACCACCAGCATTGATAGCCTAGGCCCACAGACCAGGGGCAACAGAATCTTCTGGAGTCTTGCAGACCGGGGTGTACCGGGGTGTCTGAGCTAGAAAATGTCCATAGTTCTAAGCTCTCGGTCTGAGGAACTTCTAAACACACTGTCCTAGAGTTTTTCTGGGGCTACAAGGGAGTGGTGGCTTCTGGGAAGCAGGAACCAGAAATAGCTCAAAAGTTTCTATCCATGGCTGCCATGCTCCTGGGGACCACAGTGGCCTGGGGAGTGGCTGCAAGCTATGTGGCTGGGCCAGGACACTAAAATCTTAGCAATACAGGTGTTGTGAACACTTGCTTTTCCTTGATGCTTTCCTGGCACAATGGATGCCAAGGCAACCACTGCCGACCAGCGCCCCCCCCCCCCCCCCCCCCCCCCCCGCCAAATCCAGACCTCTGCATCCATATATCAGAGTACAGCCCAGAGTTAAAGAAAGCCTAACTGCAGTTTGTTATCATGCTGTGAGGAACACTGTGCAGCAAGATGCATGTGGCTCTTAGACTCTTTTTTCTCCATTTGTGTGTGTTTCTTTTACAATTGTTGAATGCCTTCCTCCAGTACCCAGCACACGCTGAGCTACGTGGACTTCCCATAGCTGCAGACTCCCATGTGCTTATTTTTGTGTACATACTCATGTATACAGTGCTACGTGTGCTTGTGTGTGTGCGCGCGTGCACACACATGCACACACAAACTCTCTGTCTCTCTCTCTGTCTGTCTCTTTGCCATCTGCTTTGCCATCTGCCCCTTACATGTGCCACCCTTCTCAAAGGCCAGAGCTATGGAGAAGCTGATCTTGGACTGAGATCTATAGAGCCCCGAGCCCCGGATAAACCCTTTCTTTGATGAGTTAATACCTTCATGCATTTAGTTCCAAGAATACTATGTTGACAGATATATGTACACACTCATATACCCTAATTCACTCACATAATCCCATTATATAGTCACACACATGTTCTCATGCGTTTTAAAGAGCACTTGTAATGCTCTTATGCATCCTCACACAAATGCTCTTACACAATGCTCTTTTACACTCAGACACAGTCGTAGACACTTACATTGCTCTGACACACTCAGCTATCCATGCCCATGCTCTTACACACACATTTGCTCTCATACACATTTGCACACTTGCTCTCCCTTCATCTACCCCTCCTTTCTTGTTCTGGTCCAAACTCTGGAATTTCCCAGTCATCATTTCTTTTGCTCTTAAAACTGACAATGTGGTGATGAAGAAAGTGTCAATCAAAGGCTTTCCTGTCACTCGTGCTTGTTCCTGTATTTCAGAAGGCCGTTTTGTTACCGTAAACAATGAATAAATCTAACTTGGAGAGGCATCAGGCGGAGCCTTGTCTGGCAAGTCCCCAAGGACCTGGGTGGCTCAGAGGATTCAAGGTGGGTTGGGGTGAGCATATACATTCTTGGGGTCTAGTCCTCAAGGCTTTAAGAAAAACAGATTTGGGTGATGGGCTGCCGCCTTGTCATTTGCTTAGCAGCCCTCGGGTTCTCCTCAGTGACTTCAAAGGTCCTGCTCTGCTGGCTGCAGGCTCTATTGGAGGGAAGGTCAGCATGTGACGGAGTCTAAAATTTGTTTTCTGTGCACTACTGAGTTTTTGGCATTTATTAAAATTTTCTTCCTCATGTGTCATTAGATCATCAATTTTTTAAAATCAAGTAATTTGTATTATTTATTTATTTATAGTGTAGATAGTATTCTGCCCTCATGTGTGTCTGCATGCCAGAAGAGGCCATCAGATCTCATTATTGATGATTGTACGCCACCCTGTGATTGCTGGGAATTGAACTCAGGACCCTTGGAAGAGCAGTCAGTGCCCTGAGCCCCTGAGCCATCTCTCCAGCCCTAAACAATCAATGAAAAGCTGAGAAAAAATAGACGCAGACTTCTCCCCATGTTCTTTGGAACAAGCTCATTTTTCCTGCCCAGATCTTACCTTCCACTGGTTAGCTATTGAAGCACACAAGCTCACTACGGCTATGTGTCCTGCGTTTTCCACATTCCTCTTTCAGCTTCTAATTCCTTCTGTTTAAATCTGTGTGGAGCCCATACCGGCTCTAGAATGCTGGTGCTCTGTTTCTTTGCCTCTCTTTTGATTCAGTGTGGTAACTGCAGCAGGGTCGCCTTGCTTGAGACTGGAGTGGTAATGGCAGCTTGTTCTCCAGCAGCGTTAATTTCAGCCTCAAGTTGTAGGGATGCCTCTTTTCATATCACACACCACACAGCTAGGTGTTGTCACATTCAGTCCGGTGGAGGCACTGTTATTTGAGATGTTTAACCCAACGGCAATTCTTTCCTTCAGGCCTGAACTACAACCCTTATTATGTATACACTATCGTATATTACATATACAATATATATTGGATTTTGTTTGTGGGTTTTGATTTCTTCCTCCTTTTTATCTTCTTAAAATCAAATGGTTTTTTTTTTTTTCCCCTCGAGTTGTTTTCTGTTTACTGGCTCAGAGGTTATAGATTACATTTCTATTCTTTTTAGCTGCTAAACTCAATTTCGTAATTTTAAATTTTATTTTCAGCTTTATCTATGCATTTGTATTTTGTGTCTGGCTGTGTCCAATTAGCGCTGCTTCTCTATGTGTGCATGAGGAGCTATTCGCATGGTCGGTCTCCTGGTGGCCACACCCTAAAGAAGAGCACCTATTTCTCTCCCAGAAGCCACAGCCAACTGTCAATAGCCCCGTGGGAGTCCCTTCCCCCTTCCATGCAGGGACAGTGACTGGCTTGGTCTTGTCCAGGTCATATGCAGACACAGCTGCTCTGGGTTCACGTGTGCAGTGGCCCTGACGTAGCAGTCCTCCCATCCTCGAACTCTTACAGTCCTCTCTCCCTCTCGGCTGATGTTCCCTGAACCTTGGCTAAGGCAGACAGAAGCATTAGTAAACATTTAAGACTGTGAAACAATCTCAAACATATAGGAAATCTGGGATTTGGGTGCGAAGATCATGGGAGCAACATCCCTAAGATTGTAATATGTTTCCGACAAACAAGGACGTGTTGCGTGGAGCCACAGTACGTGTGGCCAGCAAACTCAAAAAAGCAGTGTCCTTCAGCCGCCACTGCAGGCATGGTCTCATCCCCAGGTGCTCTAGGGCTTCTTGTAAGGGGCCTAACGTGGAATATTGACAGAGTCTGGTACTTTAAAATTTTTCCTCAGCCTGGGAGAGTTCTGCAGTTGCCATGGCCCTTTTGAGTTATGGACCACTTATTCCACCTTCAGTGTTTGAGTCTAGTTTTCCAACTTCTGGCCAAAGATCCATGCCCTACATCCGAGGGTGTTACAAAAGTGCTGTGTGTTCCTTTCATTGTCCCATGAGAGGATTCACCATTGACCTGTCCCTTTGTGAACAATGTGCATGTTGACCTCCTCACAGTAAAGTGCTTTCTGAAAACAGGTTTTTGCAGCTCAAAACAAACAAACAAACAAACAAACAAACAAAAAAAAAAACCAAAACAAAAACACCCGTGTTTCCCGTCGCAGTTTCAAGCTACTAATTATAATTGAGTGGCACGTGGGCTCCTGCCTGGACTCCACGAAGGAGGATCTACTCACATGGCCTTTTGTTTTGCTCGCTTCGCTTCAGACATAATGATTTAAATCCTCTTATGGTGCTTCCTAGCTTTTGACGTGATCATCATTTTTCAAATTTATTTTCTGTCTGGTCACTTCCTTTATTTCGGTCACAATACAATGTCATCTTGCATGTGTCTGCCCCACATCTGCAGCCTGTCACTTCTCCAGGCTGGTTTTCGTAGTGCAGGGTGATGACCAGAAGCTAAGATCTTGACAGTCAGTGTGCTCGTTGAGATGGGGCATCTATTCTTTCCTCCCCTTCTCTTCTCCTCATCTCATGCTCTCTGTTTATCGGTCTCTTTCTTTTCTCTGTCTTTATCTTCCGTTCTCCCTGCGTCTCTTTCCCTATCACCGGTGCCTTTCCTTTTTCTTTCCGTCTCCTTATTTTATTCTTTCTCTCCCCATCCTTCCCCCCCCCTCTTCTCTCTCTCTCCCTCTATCTCAAAAATTTATATCCATATTCTTCTTGACCCTGATTCAGAAGCACTGTGCAAATATGAATTTACAGAGACTTCCTCCATGTCTACGCACCGCATGCAGAGGTTTTCTGCTTGGCATTTTCCCTTTGTTAATTTTTTTCTTCCTCAGGATAGAATGTTGACTCCTCTGCCCCCGTGTGACGCAGTATCTCTTTCTGTGTGGTGCTCTGGTCCTGTGCTGCTGAGGCAGGGCTAGGAGGTTCTCTTCTCAGCCTCAGGAGCCCAGGCCCACGATGCCTGTTGCTTTTCCTTCCCCTTAATATCTGGTCCCTGGCACTTGAATTGTTTCTGATGTTAAGTGTTCGGCTCTACATACTTGGCTGATTTCATCTGGCATTTGTGTTTGCAGAGGAAGATTTTGCACATTATCCACAATATTTTTGAATACACTAGCCTCTATATATGCCATTCTCCAGTTCGCCCATATCTTAAGTATTTCTTTATAGGGCTTCCTGTTTACATTGACAAGCTGGATCTGTGACCACTAGCACCAATGGATCAAGAAAAGGGTAGGGAGAGTGAACTAGGTGAATTAGCTAAATTTAATAATGGAAAACTAAGGTGGGCTCCATGGCACATTCCTATAATCCCGACACTCATGGGGCAGAGGCAAGAGGATTGTGACTCCAAGGCCAGCCTGGGACGCATAGTCATAGTTTGACTCAGAAGAAAGCAAAGCAAGGCCAGCAAGATGGCTTAGTGATAAATGATGCTTTTCCTAGAACTCAGCAACAGTGGGAAGAGAGAACTGACTGTACACACTTGTCTCCTGACCCAACACCTAAGGCATAACATGCACTCCCCTTATCACCAGTTTATGTACACACATATGTGCCCACAAATGACAAATAAAAAAGTAAACTACATCAAAGAAAGACAGTAATTATTTCAAAAGTTATGCCTCTGTTCTCTCTCTATTGATTTGTTTGTCAATTCTGGCTAAGCCAAGACATCAGGCTACTAAGACAGGCAAAGCCAGTCTAATGCCGGGGACTGGGGTGTCTATGGCTCTGTCTAGGCATTTAGAAAAAACTGAGTGTGCTTTTTGAAAGAGTAAGAGCAAAGCCTTCTGCTTTTAGGGTGGTTTCTAATTCAACCCAATCCCTTGTCTGGATTTTGGATAGAGTCCATTAAGAAAGTCACACAGATCACCCAGGGACAAGTAACTGTTGGTGACAACACTATCTGGATGAGATCCAAGAGTGACAATGTTTGGAAACATACCAGATTGGAGCTGGCATCAGGTCCCATGAGTGTCAGAGTGAACGGGTAAAACCCAAGGCAAAGACACCCTTCCCCACGACAAGTGTCTCAAGGAAGGGGGGACCTTAGAGATCGAGAGATGTTAGGACCATTGGGGGAGGAACTGAAACTGGGAAATGGGTATGCAAAGAGGACCTGGGAGCATCACTGAGATGCTGCGAGGAGCGACCTAGCAACAGGGCAGGCAGTGGTCAGCTCTGTGTCCTCTGCTCTGTGAATCCCGGCTTGGCTGCCATCTTGTTAAAGTGCTGGCACTCTGACCTTGGGAATGAGTCTTGACTCTCTGTGACTCAGTGTTCTCTTTTTTGTAGATTCTGAAGACGATGCATGGTAGTTATTTTGTGAGGTGGCAGACATTAAATGGCTTGTAGCCACTAGCTGTTTTTATTTGGTTGAGAATGAACTAGAAACTCAGGACTTGGAGGCTCAAGGTCAGGCTAATCCAGAACAAAATTGAGTTGTCCGTGTTTGAACTTCACTGGTGCACACTCTCATGAGTCAAAGGTAAACTGAGTCCCAGGCTTTGGGACTAACTGGCAGGACAGCAATGTGGCAAGCAGAGGGGGCACTGAGAATGGCTTTTGTCTTGGAACAAGCTGGGCGTTTCCCTAGTGGAAGTATTTTGGGTTCACTGGGCACCACTTGGTCTCTGTCCAGCAGGCAGGAATTCCTCTATCATGGAGCAGCTCTGAGGGACCCCTAAATGGCTGAGGACCCCTTTTCTGAGAGCTCATCTTCCCCTGTGAACACTAACATGAAGGGAGAAGGTGAAGACTGAAAAGTTAATTCATCTTTCAAGTCCTTAAAAATGATCAAGTGTGTGTGTGTGTGTGTGTGTGTGTGTGTGTGTGTGTGTGTGTGTATGTGTGCGTGCGTGCGCACGCGCATGTATCTGTGTGTGGGGGGGGACTGAGGGGGTCATGGGGGCTGGGGTGTAGGATATGAGAGGTGTATGTCTGGGGGTGGGAGTTGCCGCAGACCAAACATCCCACCTCAGAGACTTCAGAGAAATAACAGGAGCCACCACCATAAAATGTTTATGGCGTCCTAGGAATAATTGAATATTTCCTGGCTTGTTGTGGTGAGATTTTATGAGCCACACAGAGGACCTTGACAGTTTACTCTCTTTTGCTCTTCAGTAGGTTTAATTGCGGTTGGACTTGCAGCTTGAAGTTGTTTGAGGACTTCTGGTTTAACAGGAAAGAACTCAAGAAACCCACATAACCGCTGGAGTGGCTGTCTTTGTAATGATTGGCTCTGCTATGCTGGCCTCGAATGGGCTTGTAAGCACTCCCAGAGTAAAACCTCCTCTGTTTTCATGTAGCAGTTGCTCAGAGGCTTCAGGGCAAATGTTCTGTGAGTGTGTTTGGAACACATCTTTTTCGTGTTCATGAGATCTCATTGGCAGGCAGACCAGCCTTAGCCCATGGTGACAGGCTCACACATGCCTAGGAAATGCCCCTAGGGAACATATTTCTTTTGTCACTTTTACACACACCATGCAATGTACTTTTCAACTGGCATTAAATCGATGGCACTGTTTTAAGGGAACAGATTTCAGTGAGAAAACAATAAATATTATTTGAAATGTTGCATGTGTACGCATGCGCTGCCGCTGGTAGGTGGAGGTCAGAGGGCAACTTGCAGGAGTCTGTTCTGGCCTTCCCTTGGGTGGGTCCCGGGGATCAGACTCAGGTTGTCAGGCTTGGTGACAAGCACCTTTACCCACCGATTCTCCATGTGATGATATCCTTAAGAAGGGATTATATGCAAGTACAACGTGGAGGGTTTATCAAGTGTCCCAATTAAGACTAGCATCAATCTACATTGCCCTGGTCAATACTAAGTGGCATGGTGTTAACGTATAGTTGCCTAATGATTTTATTTTTTTAAGAAAGTCTGTAGATTTATAGAAAAGTTGAGCAGACAGTACAGGATTTTCATTAACTTCTGGCCCCCCTGATTCTTCCAGTGCCTTTATTCTTGCTGGAGTAGGTCATGTACTTCAACTGAGAACCCCAAATCTGCTTGTCACTCTTCTCTGTCCAGGTCACACAGGACCTCCTTGTGGTGTCACATCCTAAAGGGTTCGAGCGAATGTAAAATGACATTCGTGTGTCTGCCTGACAGCTTCTACATGCGTGCAAAATCGTTTCCCTGTTCTGATGTCTCCTGTGTGCTGTCTCTTCCAAGCCCTGTCTACTGCTGACCTCTCACCGACTCACTCCACAGCTCCATCTTGCCTCAGAATCACAGAGTGGACGGCTTTTCCGGGCTTTCACTCAGAGGCGAGCACGTGAGTTTCCTCCACGTCTTTCCCTCAGAGCAGCTGTGTGCTTCTCCCCTTTCAGTGATGGCAGAGTGACTTAGAAGCAAGAACCCCAGGCACAGGCTCAAACATATAGACAAACAAACAAATGTAGCCTGTGCTCAGGCCTTCTTTCAAGAAGACAAAAGGTGTGTCGACATGGTTAAGAGTTAGAGCAGGCGGGAGCCCAGCTTCCGTGTCGTAGACACCAAGTTGCCCCTCATCCTGTGCGACTGTAGAAAAAGTGTCCTCCTGCCTGCACAGAGGCCTTGCTGGGGGGTGGGAAAAATGGAGTAAAACAATGGCACCTTGAACCCAAGCCCAGAGAGCTCGCCCCTCCTGGGCGCTAGCCAATGCCTGGTTGGGCCTTCACTGTGTGGACCTTATTTCTTGAAGGAGTTTTGATGGCCCTAGAAAGCAAGATCAGAACTTCAGGTGAAAAAGAACTGATGATTGCTGCCGCTCATGAAGTCTCCACACAGTCCAGGATCTAACAACGGGAGAGTGCAGTCAAGGCTGCATGTTGCCCTCAAAAGTTCTGCATTTTGCTATCAACTGCCTTGGTTGGGTAAATCAGCTGATTGTGTAACCATAGCAGGGCTGAGCTCCATCTAGTCAGTGAGACAATGGATGCCTTCGCAGTAGGAACAAAAATCTAGCCAGACCCTGGCCAGGAGTTCATGGTCACTACTTGGTTTTCACCTATGCACTTCTGCAGAAGTTACCTTTTTTCCTTTATTTGTTTGCTGAGACATTTTGAATCACATGGCATTTTCTTGAGACCTTGTGCCCATTTCTTTCTTTCTTTCTTTTTTTTTTTTTAAAGATTTATTTATTTATTATTTATACAGTGTTCTGCCTGCATGTACACACTTGCCCACCAGAAGAGGAGACCAGATCTCATCATAGATGGTTGTGAGCCACCATGTGGTTGTTGGGAATTGAACTCAGGACCTTTGGAAGAACAGACCTCTGAGCTATCTCTCCAGCCCCCTTGGGCCCATTTCTAACACATATTTCTCCATTCTGATCCCAGTGCTGGGAGGAGGAGGCAGCTGAGGACCAGGAGCAGTTCCTCAGGCAGCACCTGAGACACCCTGAAGGAGACCAGTCTGCACCTTTTCCTTTTTTTCCTCTCTAGAAAGCCTGAAGGGGTCAGTTGAGTCCCCCTTGCTCTGCCCCTCATGTCAGGAGAAGCAGGCATGTGGTGTGCTTAAAGGAGCTGTGGGCTCTAATTGAGCATGAGGGATGAAAACAGATGGAATTTTCTCTTTCTCCAAAAAGCAGAAATTGTTCCCTGGAAGATTTAATCCATCAGACTCCATGCAGCCTGTCCTGTCGCCAGCCTGTGATTGATGACAAAGGCATTTGGGTCTCAATTAGGTGACCGGGTTGCTCTCTTTATTCACAGACTTTCTGCAGAAGGCTGGGAAAATGAAGAAGCTACATTGTGCTTAATGTCCTTTCTGTCTCTCCTGCATCTTATTCTCAGCTCATGGTTCAAATTTCTAACACCCTGGAAGGTGCGTGGGCTGATGAGCCTCCTGCAATCTTTTAGACATGCCACTTTAGGGCTTCTGGAACACTCTATTGCAGTCATTGGCTTTGCTTCTTTTGACAAGTTAAGTGTGAGAGACTGTCAGAGTCCTTGGCTGAGCCCTTCATTTCCTGGATAGGAAGAGTGTAGCGTGCTTTAGGCAGCGCTACTTAGGGTCCTGCCAGCACCAAAAAGAAGAGTGGTCTGTGCCCCATATCTGACTGCAGACTTCTTCGCATGTGTGTTCTGATGGTGCTATTGCTCACTCCTGAAGCTTTCCTGAGGAATCGCTGCTGCATAAAAGTGCACATAGCTAGCATGCATGTTGACGTATCTGGACAGAACACAACTCTCCCTGGCACATAGGCAGCAAACATGGCTATCACCTCAGAAATGTCCTCAAGTTCTTTGGTGCTGGTTATGGGGTACAGTGTGTGCACATGCACATATGTGTGTGTGGACGTGTGTGTGTTCATAGCACTATGTGTGTGTTGGGTACAAGCATGATGTGTATGTTAGTGTGTATACGAATGTGCACGTCTACTTGTATATGTGTGTATGTCTGTATATACACAGGTGTGTGTTGAGAATACCTCATCAAAATCTTTCCTTTTAGCCATTCATAAGTGCACATAACATCTTGCCAATATATGCATTTTATGAAGCAGCTCCCCAGAGCCAATCGCCCAGCATTCCTGGAACTCGCACCCATCAATCATCAACTCCCCATCATGTCCCTGCTCAGCATCTTGCATCATCACTCTGTTCTCTGCCTTATGAATTTGATGATTTTTAAAGGCCTTGGGAAATACAGTATGTTTACACACTGGAATATTAGTCTTTAAAAGTAAAGAAACAGTCTGGGCATGGTGGTGGAAACCGCTCGTCCCAACACTCAGGAGGTAGCAGGTCAAGGCTGACCTCAGATATGGGACAAGTCCAATTTAGTCTGGGCTACACAAGACCCTGTCTCAAAAATTAAACAAGACAAAATCATCATCATCATCATCAACAACAACAACAACAACAAAAGGTTTTACCATTAGCTATAGCATGGATAAACTTAGAAGACATTATACTAGGTAAGATAATGCAGGAGGAATAGCTGCCTGAGTTTCCTAAAACAGCCAAACAAGCACCATGTTTTAGTTTATTAAAATCTGTGCTGGGCATCGTGCCAACACACACCAGCAACATCCTCACAGGGAGGAAACAGAAATCTGGAGCCTTCTCTGACGGCAGAGCATGGCAGAGGCTGTGCCTGATGAGAGTAGAGGCAGGTGCGACCCTGCAGCTGTGGGCTGTAGCGCCTCACTCCTCCATGGTACAGAGATGCTCCTGACAGCTGCCAGCCTTTGTCACAGAGTTTGAGTGGAATATTCCATCTCCAGGTGGATCAGCACACTCATAGTTGACGTCCGCTCAAAGCGTACTTGTGGATTTGCTCGAAAGTTACTTCTGAGGAATCATTGTCTTACCAATATCAAGATCCTTTGGGGGTCTCAAAAGTAGCCTTTCTCTGTCATGATTGGCGCCCAGGAGCTGGAAGAAATTGGCATCTTAACTATTCCAAGTGTCTTGGAAAGAGAGAGAGAGAGAGAGAGAGAGAGAGAGAGAGAGAGAGAGAGAGAGAGAGAGAGAGAGAGAGCGCATTGGCTTTCTCTCGCAGATCTCAGCTAGGAGGGTTCTCTTCCCCCACCCCTGACATAAAGCATGATTCTCAGGAAGAGAAGGGGCCTCAAAGATCATTTTTACTGTGTTACACCTGCCAAGCTTCCTATATTCTGAGCGAGTCACAAGAGCAAGGCCTGTGTGCTCAGCCCTCTCTGCTGTTTTGTGAAGGAAAGAGAGAAGCTATGAGAAGAGAAAGGCTGTATTTGATTTTAGACGGAAGGGCAGAGTTCCTCTTCAATCATATGAGAATTCATTAGCTCTTTAGCGATCAGGCCTTCCTGTCGGTGGGAAAATAAAGGGTGCTGCCTTTCCCAGGCCTGCAGGCTACTGAGACTCTCAAGCTGTGTGAAGTCAGACGAATGGCAGCCTTGCTTTTTCTGTTGAACCTGAGATGGCCCATGGTTGAGGTGAGAAGAAGTATATGACCTTGAGCAGGAACGCTGGGTGTGGAGGGGCAGGCAGCGTGGTCTGTCTGAAGCAGCCGAGGGCTGTAGGAGGGCGTGGCAGGCTCTGCTCTTAGGCTGGTTTCCTTAGATGGCTCAGGTTGGTGTCCAGGGGCCATTTTCACTCTGGAGAAGAAAGACTTGCCCTCACAGCAGACTTTGGAACAGCTGACCTTAACACATATGTGTTGATAAATCTGGGCATGGAAGCCAAACACCAAAAGCCACAAATAAAACCAGTTAATGAAATTAGCAAGCCCATAGGAAAATACCCATTAGGTAAACAGCAAAGTGTGGAATGTGGGAAAACACCCCGAAGTGATTTTAGACAAGTTTGCTAAGCGGCACAGGGAGACACTAATTAGCCAGAAGGCAAGCACTAGGTCCTTGGAAATGAACTTGGGGGTGAGTTTTGGAGGCACCTGGAACTGGAATTTATTCTTGAAATTGTTTTAGGAGAAAAAGACCGGGCTTATTGACTGTTAGGGTCATTGTAATGAGCCAATAGAGCTAAGACCCCAGTTCTGAGTCTGTGGGGACTGCCAGAGAGAACACCACAGGCTGGCTGGCTTATACATCAGTGTACATGTGTGCGTATGTGCATGCCTGTGAGTTTGTGTGACTGGGGAAGGTCAGTCTGAGAGCAAGGACAGGTATTTTTTTCCTCTGAAGTTTCCTTCCATGGCTGGTAGACAATTTTTCCTCCTGTCTCTTTATAGGGTCTTCCTCTCTCTGCTCCAAGTGCTGGCAGGTTCCACAGACTCACCAGAGCTGCCTCTTTTTTTTTTTTTCCACTTATTCCACAGCCTGTATCTAATTCAGTATTTAAGGAAAAGGCATCTGGCACGGTCCCTTTGTATTTGGTTGCCCCTGGGAAAAGCCTTCTGCCTCAACAGTTATATTTCCATTTTAAAAGTTTCTGTTAAGACTGAAGCCTGGGACCTCCTGTCTCCTGTGCAAGTGTTCTGTTTTCAAGTGACACCCTTAGCCCTGTGCTTCCTCTCCTTATAAGGACATGTGTGGGTCAGATTAAATTACGGCTCACACAACACCATCACTGCTTAAAGACCTTGTCTTCAAATACAGGCACGAGCTGACGTGCATCTTGGGATTAGAGCTTTAAGGTATGAATACTTTGGTCATAGGAACAGAATTCTTCCGGTAACACTTAGGGATGAGGAATGGCATAATCTGAGTTTAAAAGACCTTGCCGTGCATTGACTGTCCTGAGAAGAGAGGCAGGCTTCCAGTTTACACAGAAGCAACGTAACTGAAGCTGTGTCGACAAATTGCTGTTGTCCCTGTGAATGCCACTTACAGCCTGTGAACTTTAAAAGGAGTGAAAATGTAGGAAAATCCAAGGTCCTGACTGCCATTCACACTGCTTCCACAGCCTACTCGGCCTATATGGGAGGGTTCTTAGAACTTGCACACAGTAGACATATTATTGTAAAAAGTATTTCTGCTTGAGGCCGGGAAGGTGGCTCAGTAAAGTGCTTGGCTTGTAAGCTCGAGGCTGTGAGTTTGAGTCCAGTAACTCATGTAGAAAGCTTGTCACGGTGGTGCATGCTATGACCCTAGAGGAGACAGATACAGATCCCCAGGGCTCCCTGGCAGGCCAGCTAGGCCAGTGAGAGACATAGACTCTATAAACATGGTGAATGGCTTCTGAGGAATGATGACTTGAGGCTGTCCAGTGGTGGCAGGGAACATATACAGACAAATGGACATGCATGTGAACACACATACAATGTATTTCTGCTCTGTGACAGAATAGCAAAGAAACATAACTTAGGGTTTGTGCTCAGAATTACAATGTATCCACTCAGTGGTGACACAGGGTAACAACTCACAGACATTTTGTCCTGCAAACAAAATGCTTATAGCAGGTCAGTTTCCAAGTTCTTCAAACAGGGTTCTGGTACACAGCTATAACGGGAGCATCTGAGTTCTAAATGAGGCCCTCAGTGTAGTGTAGAGCTCACGTGGCACAGTTTGTTCTGTAAAAGGTATGTGGCAGCTGGCTCATGTTCAACACTCAAGTAGCCTGTAGGAGCCTCTTCAGCTCTATTCAGGTGGGTGGGGCTGTACTTACCTTGAGAGACTCCCCACCATTGGCAGGATTGGCACGTTCTGTTCCAGGTGGTGTGCTCAGCTTATCTGCACTGTCCTTCAGCTTGAGCCTGGGAGTTCCCACTCCTTCCTGGCATTCATCAGAGTAGGTGAAGCAAGAAGTGACGCTCTCAGGGATTTAGTGGGTGTCATCCATAGGTGAGCTGGACGCACAGGTCCTGGGTCAGGAGCAAGAGTTCATGACAAGTGGTATATTGCAAATTGCAACATGACAGTCCTTTCAGGAAAGACAGCAGATGTGACAAATGCTCTGCTTGTAGGGAAGGCAAGCCTCCTGGTGGTGAAGCTCTTTTCGTCTCAGCCTGCCTTGAGGCTCATTTTCATTTCTTCTATTTGTTTCCATCTACAAACAAACAAACAAACAAGCAAACAAACATGTAATTTCATTTTTCACCCTTGTATCATTTAGCTTAGTTTCTGGCTTTGTGACACATGCTATGGTGAGTAGTGATAGAAACAGGGGACACAGTGCTGGAGGTAAAGGTGGGGACAAGCTGATGCTTGAGTCACGTGAATGCAGGTTTGTAAGTGACAAGGCTCCCTGGCTTCTACTCTCTACCAGTTTTACCCATACTGTCATGTAGGCATCTGGCTTTGATTATGAAATTAGAGGCGTGGTGGCACACACCTATAATCCAGCCCTCAAGGGGACAGAGGCAGGTGGGTCTCTGTGAGTTCAAGGCCAGCCTGGTCTACAAAGTGAGTCCAGGACAGTCAAGGCTACACAGAGCAACCCTATTTTGAACCCCGCCAAAAAACCAACCAAACAAGAAAACAAACCGGTTAGAGGTAGCATGGCTTGACAGGGCACACTCCTAATTTCAGCAACTTTGCTGAGAGTCTGAGGCAAGAGAAATCACAAGTTCAAGAGTGCCTGAACAGCAGTTTAAAGCCAGTGAGAGAGACTCCGCTACAAAGTCACAAGGTGGAGGAGTGCCTAGGAAAAACCAGCTGATGTCCTCTGTCCTCCACATACATGCAAACACAGATGTACATATGTGACCATGTGACCCACACTCGGACTTTTCTACAGACGACAGAAGTGAAGCAGGATCCGTTATTACTGACTTAAAGACAGATTTCTCAGCTAAGTAGGGCGAGCAGAGTGCTAGGATGGTTTCACGAGAGCCTCAGTGATAGGCAAATTCCCCTGGATTGTTTGTCTTTATAGTTGATGTCCACTTTACATGCAAATGAGCAGAACGGTGATGTTTGCTCCTGTGGATAAACGTGGAACTCAAGGCTGTGCTGCAGAATCTCCTCACTCGGGAAAGAACCATTTGGCCACATCCTCAGGATGGCCCAGGGCCAGGAGCCCAGACACAGAGCTCCTGTGCTGGCTGCCCTCTGCCTTTGGGCTAATAGACATTCCTCCAAACCGTACTTTACCTCAAACTCTCCAGTGAGGTAGATTTACACCTCTGTAATGTTGTTAGATTCTTTTGAAAACAAATATCGTATGTATACTACATGCATGATGCTGACATGTGTATGCATGTGCATGTGGATGTGAATGCAGCTATGTATAAGCCACAGTGTGTGCCTAGAGCTCAGAAGACATCGTCTGGTATTTCCTACATCCCACCTTTGGGGTATGTTGTGTTTGCACTGTGTGCACCAGGCTAGCTGGCCAATGAGCTTCTGGGAATTCTCCTGTCTTTCTCCCCCACCACCAGAGATGTCCTAGTGTATTATTTCTGTGAAGAGACACCACGACCATGTCACCTCTTATAAAAGATAGCATTTGCTTTCAGATGTTCATTCTATTGTAGTCATGACAGGGGGCATGGCAGTGTGTATACAGACAGGATGCTGGGGAAGTTGACAGTTCTACATCCAGATCTGCAGGCAGCAGAGAGCAACTCACCAGAGCTGGCTTGAGCTTTTGAAGCCCCAAAACTCACCTCCAGTGACACACTTCCTCCAACAAGGCCACATCGCCTAATCCTTCTCAAATAGTGACACTCCCTAGTGACCAAGCATTTAAATATGTGAACCTATTCTATTTGCTCTTCTAAATAAGAATTAAGCATCCTCCCCAGGGGCTTCCTTGTTACTTAGCTTCTTTAGGTCTGTGGATTGTGGTGTGGTTATCCTGTATTATATGGCTAATATCCACTTATAAGTGAGTATATACCATGTGTGTCCTTCTGGGTCTGTTACCTCACTCAGGACGACCTTTTCTAGTTCCATCCATTTGCCTGAAAATTTCATGGTGTCCTTGTTTTTAAGAGCTCAATAATATTCCATTGTGTAAAATGGACCACAGTTTCTTCATGTATTCTTTGGTTGAGGGACATCTAGGTTGTTTCCTGTTTCTCGCTATTACTAATAAAGCTGCTATGCATGTAACTGAGCAAATGTCTTTGCTGTATGGTAGAGCATCTTTTGGGTATATGTCCAGGAGTGGTATAGCTGAATCTTGAAGTAGAGTTGTTCGCAATTTTCTGAGAAAGTGCCAGAGTGATTTTCAAAGTGGTTGTAAAACTTTGCACTCCCACTAGCAGTGGAGGAGTGTTCCCCTTTCTCCATATCCCACTTGTATGTGCTGTCACTTGAGGTTTTGATCTTAGCCATTCTGACAGGTGTAAGATGAAATCTCTGAGTCATTTTCATTTTCATTTCCCTGATGACTAAGGACATTGAACATTTCTTTAAATGTTTCTCAGACATTTGCTATTCCTCTGTTGAGAATTCTCTGTTTAGCTCTGTACCCCATTTTTTAATTGGATCATTTGGTTTGTTGCTGTTTAACTTCTTGAGTTCTTTATATATATTGGATATTAGCCCTTTGTCAGATGTAGGGTTGGTGAAGATCTTTTCTCAATCTATAGAATGCTGTTCCTTCCATTGACAGTATCCTTTGCCTTACAGCTTTTCAGTTTCATGAGGTCCCACTTATTAATTATTGATCTTAGAGCCTGAGCTGCTGGTATTCTGTTCAGGCAGTTGTCTCCTGTGCCAATGAGTTCAAGGCTCTTCCCCACTTTCTCTTCTAATGGATTTAGTGTATCTGGTTTTATGTTGAGGTCCTTGATCCACTTGGACTTGAGTTTTGTGCAGGGTGATAAATATGGGTCTATTTGCATTTTTCCACATGTAGACATCCAGTTAGACCAGCACCATTTATTGAAGATGCTATCTTTTCTCATTGTATTGCTTTCACTTCTTTGTAAAAAATAAAATGTCTGTAGATGTGTGGGTTTATTTCTGGGCCCTCAGTTTTATTCCATTGATTCACCAGTCTGTTTCTATGCCAGTACCATGCAGTTTTATTACTGCTGCTCCATGGTACAACTTGTGATAAGGGATGGAAATTCCTCTAGAAGATGTTTTACAGTACGTAGTTGTCTTAGCTATTCTGTGTTTTTTTTTTCCATGTGAAGTTAAGTGTTGTTCTTTCAGGGTCTGTAGAGAATTGTGTTGGTATTTTCATGGGAATTGCATCAAATCTGCAGATGCTAAAAGTGGTTGAGTAGAGGGAACAGGACAGGAGCCTGCCATGGATGTCCTCTGAAAGACTCCTCCCAGCAGGGGACTGAAGCAGAATCTGAGCCTCACAGCTACATTTGGGCAGAGCCCAGGGAAGCTTAGAGAATAATGGGAGGGGAGAGAAGGACCTGGAGGGGACAGGAGCTCCACAAGAAGACCAATGGAGCCAACAAATCTGGGACCCAGGGAGGCTTCCAGAGACTGAGGCACCGACCAAGTACCATGCATGGAGAGGACCTATACCCCCTGATCAGATGTAGTAGGGGGAGCAGTGACTGTCTCTGCCATGGACTGTGTTGTCTGCTCTTTGATCACTTTTGCCTGGTCGAGTACCTTACCGGGTCACAGAGGAAGAGGATGCAGGCAGTCCTGATGAGACTTGATAGGCTGGGGTCAGTTGGTAGGAGAGGTGAGCTTCCTGTCTCTGAAGACTAAGGGAGGGGCATAGGGGGGAAAGGGAAGAATGATGGGACTGGGTGGAGATGAGAGAGGTGACTACAATTGGGATGTAAAGTGAATACACTGAAAAATAAATTTAAATTAAAAAAGAATATGACAAAAAAAAAAACTTTAAGCAGAGATTTGGCTAATAATAATTTCAATGTCCAGGAACTGAATTTTTTAAAAAATGGAAACACAGGAAATTCTGCTGCTTTTTGGGATTCAAAAACAGAAAGATAAACAAACAAATAAATATATGAGCCTTTGGGGGGGCATTCCTATTCAAACCATGTCTAGATGTAAGGGCTATAGTTTGTATGCTGTGTCTGGATTTACATGCATTTTAAGGATCTGAACTCAGGGTCTTGCCTCTCTCAGGATCACCTCAAATCTTGGACAATCAGAGACCTGCATTGCTCATAGTTTGGTCTTTTCTAGACATCATGTAAATAAACTCCTACAGTTTAAAGCCCTCTCAACTGGATTTATTCTTTAGTGGCATGCAACAACATTCATTCTTAATTCTTCCTCACTCAGTGTCTCCTGTGTTTTGATCAGTAACTAGCTTCCACAGTGTGGCTGCGCCATTGCTGGTTTGCCTGCGGAAGGGTCTCCTGTTGGTTCTTAGTCCTTGGTGAGTGTGAACTAACACTGACTGGGAAGAGCCTTGTGCAGGTTTGGGGCTGGATGTATGTTGTCTCCTCACCGGATGGGTACCCGGCAGACCCACTGATGGGTTTGGTAGAAGGCTGTGTTTAGCTTTGTCAGAGACAGTGTGCTGGTGTGGCTTGGCACTTGCACGCGGCCGGCGGATGAGAGGATGAGCCTCACCAGCCCTTCGCTTAGTTCCCCACCTTCCTGTTTTATATCGTGTTGCTTTCTCCTGTAGCTATTAGTTCTTTGCTCTTTATTTTTGCTGTTGCCAGGGTTGAACCAGGACCTCACGGTGCTGGTCTGGCTCATGGCCTCTAAGCTGCATCCCCAGCAGAGCGTCTTTGTTCAGGTCTCTATGCAGAAAATGATGGGACCCATTAAAAACGTGCCCTCATTTTACAACATTTAGTCCCATAAAACTTTTCCTTTCAACGTTGTCTCAGATGTGTTCCTCAGCTCCTGACTTGTTCAACTACCATTTTTTTTTGTAAAGTTAGAACAAATTTTGTTTTGTGAGACTTTATTTTTACCCAGAGATTACTTGGAGGTACATAATGCAGTTTTGAAGTATCTGGGGCACTCTCCTGTCATCTTCCTATCATTTTTTTTAGCTTGTCCCATTATGGTTAAGAACACATTCTGTTTGGACTGTTTGAACTTTGCTGAAGTTTATCCTGTGTCCCAGGCTGTAGTCGATTTTGGTGATTTCTGTAGGTATGCTATCTGTTGTCAGGTGTTGCATGGTTTTTCAGGATGCCTGGATCCTGCTGTATTTGGTTTCCAGGAGTTTACCCTATTGGTTGGCTCTCCTGTAGTTTATTTGGTTCTCCAAGGCTGAAGCTTTGCATGAGTAATTCCAGCCACTATTTCTTTAAATACCCTTTTACCAGTTTTGTCCTTTTCTCCCTCTTTCCAGGATGCCTGTGGCACTAATGTGAACTAGCTGCTGAGGCTACAGATGATCCCAAGGCTCAGCTAGTTCAGTTTGGGCTGTCTGTTAAGGCTGCTGAGTTTCCCTTGTTCAGTTTTCTGGCTCACTACTTTCTGTGTTTCTTGTGACCTTGATGGGTCCACCTGTGAACTTTTTAGTTCTTAAACTTCTATTTCATCCATACTTGCATCTTCTAATTGTCTGCTGACATTGAGCATACCAAGTGTAATTAGTACATTAAATATCTGCTTTGTATGGTTTTGTTTGTTTCACCCATGCTTGCGGTTGTTATGGGAAGCCTTTTTGAATCTCAGAGCTTAAAGATCTTTGACCTCTCATGCTGATGTCTGTCAATGCTGGCCTCTCTTGCTCACCTTCCTTTTACCTGCAGTCTGAAGTGAGCGTGGTTCTTCCCAGTGATTCATTGCAACTGTCAGCTAAAACAGGCACTTTGGTGTTGTGTTCTGAATTCCTGTATAATATCTAAGCCATCTGCTTCAGGTAAAGTGTGGGCTGCAGTGCATGAGACCTCTTGATGTCATTTTAGGGCCACCACCATAGGATGGCCTGGTTACCACAGAGGTTTATCTAGTAGGTCTCCTGGACACCATGACAGCAACGAAGGAAGGTCTCTGTCCTGCTGTCAGGTGTGGTGGTAGAGCCCCGATTCTCTGTCTCCACTTACAATGGTGAAGTGGAACACTCACTTGTGGAGAGTGGTATGGAAAACTCTGGAAACCAATTGGTGTTCTGTGCTATCACCCCAGTGGGAATATTGGGGTATCTCATCATGGTTTTGCAGGGGAAGGGGAACAGGCTCTGTGTCGGGTGTTGTGGCATGGTGGGGCTGTGGGTGTGGTTATTCTGTGGTGTCTGGTGGGTATAGGAGGCTGAAGGCCTTTTGGCCTAGCCAGCTCTGTGTTCTCCCTTGACCAGAAGGAGTGCCCTTTGCAGTTCTGGCTTGCTACCTTCTTCAACCTTCATTCTGCAACATGTGAAGTCAAAGGTAAATCCAGGGTCTTGACTCCACATCACCCATCAGGTCTCATGCTCTCGTATGGTCTGGCACATGCCTCCTTTTCAGGGTTCCTGCCTTTGCTTTACATACAATGCCCCAGATTTAGACTTTGAGGGACAGTGTATTAGTTCCATCTTCCTGAAAATAGAAGAGTTCTGCCATTTTTTTTTTCTGTTTAGTTTAGGCTTAATTTAATCTTTAAAATTTTATTTTTAAAGTTTTATCTTACTTCTAAATTGATCAACATTATACATATTTATGGGGTACAAAATGATATTTATATTTTGAGGCATGATCATTATTTGTAACGTCTTTGCAGCTAGAATATTTAAACACCTTTTCTTTTCGCTAATTTTAAGTCTACACCACATCAGTGAGAACTGTCGTCATCTTGCTGTACAACAGGGCACTAAGTCTCTTATGTTAACTGTAGCTTTGTATCTCTCAGCCCATGGTTGGCCTTCCTCTATGGACCGCACCCTCAGCCCACTGATCACCGCAGTCCGTCTGCCTGTGACTGTGACCTTTAAAGTTCCTATAGCCAAGTAAAGCAGTTTGGTGTTGTCTTTTGGTACCTGAGTTTCTTCACTTCACATACTGTCCTCTAGCCTCGTCCTTGTTATAAGGAGTCTTCTTAAGGACTGGATCATATTCTGTTATGTACATAGACCACAGTTTAGAAAGAGGCTCTTGAACCGATGGACACCAGGCTTGATTCCATATCTTGGCGTTAGGAAAGGAATGTAGCTATCTCTTAAATATACTCATTTCATGTGAAAACCCGCACATCTCCAGTCAAGGAACACAAGGGAAACCACAGCGTATGGAGTCACACCTGTTAGATGTGCTGCTGCCAGAGACGCTGATAACAAGTGGTGAGGGCACTGAAAAAGGTATGCTCTTGATGGTACTAAAATTGGTACACGCTGTTCTTAAAAAGCATGAAGATTATAAAAAACAAAAACATAGAATTAGCAGGGTTTTTTTCATTTCTTAAGGTGGAAGCTGAGATTGTCTGTTTTAGTTTCTTCTTTGTTAATATATGCATTTGGTGCTATACATTTCCCCAAGTCCTGTTTACAATACATCCCTAAAATTTTAGTAATTTTCATTTTCACTTGCTTCAAATAACATTTTAATTTCTCTTGAAGCTTGTTTTGTCCAGAGATTATTTGCAAGTATATTGTTTAATTTACTAACATGTGAAGCTTTCCAGCTGTGCTTCTGTTTATCCCACCTTGGACTTGAATAGCCCTGTATAGTTTGTTGCGCTGTTTTACTGACCAGCCTGTGGCTCATCTTCATGTGACCACAAGATAAATGAGCGAAAACATTGCTATTAGACAAATGATTTCATAAATAGCCATTCTATCAGGTTATTGATTGTAAGGCCCATTCTTATTGATATTCTGTCTGCTTCACCTATAAGTTATTGATGGACTTTCATTGTCTCTAACTTTAAGAGTGCATTTTTTCCATTCACCTCTTTGATCGATCAGTTTTCCTGGGTGGTATTCCTTGATGCCATATTATTGGGGCACGTGCATAGGGGACTGTTAGTGTTTCTCTGCAGAATTAACCCTTTGCCATTGAATAAAGCTTTTCTTTGTCCCTGATGACCCTCCTTTTTTGAAGTCTCTGTTTTTCTGGAGGAATGTAGCTTTCCCTGCTCTCTCTGGTGAACACTGGCATTTTTCTTCTTTAGTTTGAGGTGTTGTACTTGAGATAGGCTTCTTGCAGACAACATTTAGTTGGCCCTGTTTTTATATTCACCCTTACCACCTTTCTCTGTTTATTTGTATGTTTAGATTATGTCTACCATTGCAATTATTGATATGGTTGAATTAATATTGACTATAGTTTATATATTTTCTGTTTAAAAAAACCTATTCCATATAATTTTCTGTCATCTCATTGGTATCTGTTGTAGAAATATGTGAGAGCACTTGCCTGTGCATGAGTGTGTGGAGGCCACGGATTTACACCAGACATCTACTTTTGCTATTTTCCACCTTATTTATCGAGTCAGCATCTCTCACTGAGCCTAGAGCTCAGCATTACAATTTGATTGGCTGGGCACTGTGCCCTAAGGTGCTGGCTGTCTGCCCTCTACGCACTGGGATTATAGATGTGAGCCTCCATACCTGGCTTTTCTACCTTCTTATTTTTAACTTAGCATTTTAATTTTACATGCTTCTATTTTGTTACCTGTCTTAGCATAACAACTGCATACTTCGTTTTAAATTTTAGTAGTGGGTGTTCTAGAGGACACAACATAATTTTTAACTGATATCTGTCTTCTTTATCAAAACATTCTTCACGTAGTGTTCCTTGGGTAGGATAGGTGCATAGCAGAATGTTCTCAATCCTGCTATTTCATTCTTGCTTACACTGTGGTATTAATCTTACTAATTCTACTGATTTATGTGCTATGGTCACACCATTCACTGTTACTAATGTTATGGACCCCATCTCTGTCTCTCTGTCTCTGTCTCTCTCTCTCTCTGTGTGTGTGTGTGTGTATTACGAGTAAATGGTCTTATTTTGCTTTTATTTAATTATGCTCTGATATTTTTTCTTATGGAGATCCAAGTTTCTGCCTCAGTAACATCCATCATCTCTCTTGTGCTAGGTCTTATAGTAATATCCATCATCTTTCCTGTTCCAGGTCCAGTGGTAACATCTGTCATCTCTCCTGTACCAAGTCCTGTGATCACATCTGTCATCTCTCCTGTACTGGGTCGTGTGGTAACATCTGTCATCTCTCCTGTACCAGGTCCTGTGGTAACTTCCGCCACCTCTCCTGTACTGGGTCCTGTGGTAACTTCCGTCATCTCTCCTGTACTGGGTCCTGTGGCGACTTCCGTCATCTCTCCTGAACCAAGTCCTGTGATCACATCTGTCATCTCTCCTGTACCAGATCCTGTGATCACATCTGTCATCTCCCCTGTACCAGGTCCTGTGGTAACACCGCCACCTCTCCTGTACTGGGTCCTGTGGTAACTTCCGTCACCTCTCCTGTACTGGGTCTTGTGGTAACTTCCGTCATCTCTCCTGTACTGGGTCTGTGGTGATTATCTCCCTTGGCGTTTATTTATCCAATGAGGACCTTTATGTTTGAAGGACAGTTTCACCCGACGCAGAAGTCCAGGTTGGTGGCTTTTCTTCTCAGCCCTGTAAGCAATTCACTGTACCCTCCTCTCCTTTACCCCTTCTCTGGCAAGTTTTCTCCTGTGATTCGCACACATGCTTCCATGCAGGCTACCCCCTGCCCACTCTTCACCTTTGCCTTCAGAGATATTTAATTTTCCTTGTTTTTATTAAATTTGATAATTTATTCCTAGGCTTCAGTTCTGTCTCTTGTTCTCTGCTTTTCTTTGGGTTATTTCTCCTTCTTCTTCTTCATCTCCAGCTGTGCAGGTGCTGTGGTTTAGTATCTGACATTGGCTATGGGAGGCTTTCTCTCATCGCTGTTTCTCCTACTTCAGCTTGGGTTTCTTACTGCTTCCCTCCACTATCCTCAGTTATCTGCATGTCTCCCTATTAGGCAAGGAAGAACAGAGATTCCTGTATGGGACAAGTTTCCTAGCTACCTGCTAGGAAGCTCCAGCCAAGCCTTCCAGGGGGCAGGCTTGTGTGGCAGGGACAATGCTGGGCTGGTCCTTCAGTGCTTACTCTTCTCTTCCTGCCAGACCAAAGGAGTATATCTCTCTCAGCATTGTCATGAGAACTTTCCTGGAAGGAGAGCTCATGAAAGCACGGCTTTGCCTCACCTCCAACACTGTCATCCCCAGGGCTTTCATGCGAATTGTTTAAACCCAGACCCCAGCTGACTCATCCAGATGGTCATTTGAGAATCCGTTATGGTCGCCACCAGCTTCTGCACTGGATGACAGTTCCCAGTTTAGACCTTACACATACATCTGTTTTTCTGGAATCTGGGTGGTAGTTTGCAACCATTAAAAGCCTGATTTACTCTGCTCAGTGCTTTTCTTTTATAAGGGGTAATTTTCAATCTTTCCACATCTTGGCAGTTGAAACTGGAAATTGTTCACACTATAGTTTCCACATGGCTTTTGTGAGTTCATTAATGAGGAAGACAATGTCCTCAGGATCTGGAATGCTAACAGGAAAAAATTATAGTCAGTGGTGCCCCTTGGTTGCATAAATTAGATGTTTGCTGGAAATAGTGTTGTCCTTATGTTTTTAAAAAGGGAAACTGGAAGTTCAAGGAGTGGAAAGCACCATATGCTCACATCATGATGACGACATTTGCAGAGGTTTTCCGTAGACTACATTCTATGTACAAGTAAGCTATTCTTGCTTGAAGGGAAACCATACCTATAATGTTTACTGGGACCCAAATAATTAAACAAACAATTTTGTTTGGTAGGGCATGAGACATCTCCTAAGATGAAGCTAGGTGTATTATGGGACTGAAAAAAAAAATCCTCCTTTAAAATAAAGCTTGTAGGGCCAGAGAGATGACTCTGTTAAAACAGCTCTTCTAGAGCGGTAAGGTTGGTCCCGGCACGCATATTAGGCGGCTCATGACAGCTTGTCACTCTGATTCCCGGGGCTCTGATGTCCTCTTTCAGCTTCCGTAGATACCTGTACTCATACACACAACCCCCCACAGAGACATACACATGTGCGTGTAATGTAAAAATAAAAGGAAAAAAATCTTAAAGCACGAAAGTGGTTCTATCCTGTACTTTGTACCTCCTGACAAGAAGGTCTTGGCACTTCTGAGAGTAGCTGGGTGGTTGACCCCTCTAAGCACCTTAGCCTGGGCAGTGGCTACTGATGGCGTTTGCCTGCCCTTGTCTGAGTGTCCTGTCTTTCCTCATACTTTATGTAGTCCTGAAAATGAGAAACCATTTTTTTGTGTGTGTGTGTTGTTCATCTTAGAGAACCCTAGACACAGTCTTTTAGAAGGAAAGGGTGTGCCGGGAGAAAAATGTGCCTGTATCACACGCAGAGTGGCAGGTAACAATGTTTTAACTTGCAGGTTTGCGTGTCAAAACCTCCAGTTTTTTCAGAACAAGCTCAGGGCCCTGGGGCCTGTCGAAATCTTGAGTTACAGAAGGACCGTGCTAACCAAGAGAAACAGGATGCATTCTAAAGTTGATCGCTCAATTAAGTCTTCAATTAGGTAATGATGCTTAAGTCTCCCACTGATGTGCCTTCAGTGAAACCAGTCATGTGTGTTTCAGGCTTCATAGCTCCAGCATGCTGGTCACAGATGCCAGGGACTGACTGCGCTTCAATCAAAGCAATGAGGGCTGTGGGTGGCTGCTTTCTCATCTGCAATCCCATACACAGCCGAGACCCAGAGAGAGGCCCCTTGCTTGCAGCTGTAAGTTCATTCGTCTCTATTGGCCCATAACTCTACTTCCCTTGAGTTTTCTAGGATGTCACTGTGGAGATGGGCGGGGGCTGTAGAGTTGGTGTAGGAGATCACGGAAAGACCCCCTCCCCATGACATTCTCTGTGGTGAGTTCCTCTGTCCTCAGAAGGTTTTCTTCCTGTCTCACCCATCACTTTCTTGTTGAGTCCATGAAACAATGGGTGTACTATACCTCCTAAGCGTGGCTGTGAAGTGAGTAGAAATAAGGTGAGACAGAACAGAAACTTGGCAGAGACTTGGGAGCACATGACAGGCAGCCGTCTTGGAGGCTGTGTTCTCAGATGTGTTCCCAGGTACCCAGAACAGTGATGTGATGTCACCTGGAACTGTCATTCAGAGACCCCAGGCTCACACTGTGGGCTCTAGGGGACAAAGGATGTGCTCAGACTGGGCAAATACTGAAAGTAGGAGTGGTTGATATGGTGTGAAAAGGACTAAGAAGTCAGGGTTGAGGCAGAGTACGGGGAAGCCGTCCAGCGTCTCAGGGAGTCTCGGCTTCGTTAATATCTGCCTTAATTTCCTCCCAGTGGTATTTCTGATCCCCTAGGCATTTATTCTGGCTTGTGTATGTGGCTGTGTGAGCTTAGGTTAGGAGAGAAAATTTGGCCTGTCTAGTCAAGCAATCAAAACTCATAAAAACTCTTAACAAGTCATCACGTCACCCGAGAACAGGGAAACGTTCTCCCTTGCAAGAGGAGTCTGTCCAGTGTGTGTGACTCTCATGCGCCCCTCTCCCTGCAGACTCCCACCTCTTCAGAGATGCTGCAGAAGCCATTAATTTGATATGATGTAGATTGTATGTAACATTTCTTTCTGTGATAAGTAGATGGAAAATGTTAAATTTAATGTGCTGGAGTAGAACAGCTGCTTTCTCATTTTCTCCAGCGAATTCTGTAGTATAACATGTTAATTACCCAGTATAAATATAATGTCAAGAGGATTCGGGAAACAAGGCTGATAATATTTTCATTACTAGGGTCTCTCTCTCTCTCTCTCTCTCTCTCTCTCTCTCTCTCTCTCTCACACACACACACACACACACACACAGATCCACAAATGAGAGTGAATATGATAATTCGTTCTCTCTCTCAGCCTGACCTGACTTTCTTAACATAATACTCTCTGGTTGTATCTGTTTTTCTTGGAAATGGCATAGTCTTGTTCTTTATATCTGAATAAAACCCCATTGCATATGTACGAGACAGAGAGAAACCTGAGCAAAGATGGTAGATAGGACTGAGCCTGCTTCCCTCCTCTGTGACAAGGAGCTAGCAAGAGGAGGTGGCCTTGGGGAGCTCGAGCATTCGTTTGCTCCATGAGTCCCTTGGGGGCTGCTGCTTCCTCTTGGGTATCAGGTGAGAGCAGCGGCAACCTAGTAATCTTAGTTCTGCCTGCCGTGAGGATTCCCGCTTTCCCCGAGAGCACCTATGGGAAGGTTCTGAGCTGTAGAAGAGCAGGGCCAGCCGGGTGGAGAACATGCCTATGGCCAGTGTAGAGGGTATAGCCAGGGTTGTGACCTCATTCCCTGTTATGATATTCAACAGAATGTTTATATGTCAGCTCCATCTTCACTTTTCCTATTCTCTTCAGTAAATGTGTATAAACTTCCATGCTGCTGGCCACTGTGCCAGCTTCTGGTGCAGAGAGAGAGAAGCAAGCAAGGAAACCTCATGGATGTGAGAAAGATCAGTGTTTGCATCATCTACTTGGTGGCTCGGGAGGTCCTGGTGGCAGGTAGGATGGGAGCTAGGGAGGTCCCCAGCTCAGTGCTAGCACAGGAGCAGGGAGGCGGTTTGCTGTAATGCTGGACCTTGCAGGGCACAGGCCTGGGGGCGGGGCTTATAGAGACAGAACACCAGGTTGAGAGCAAATCCCTTTGTCTCCTAACACGGGCTGGTGCAGAGAATCTAGGCAGGTGTTAAAACTATTTCTGCCTCAGAGCTCACATCTGTCAAGAGATGCTGGTCCAAACAGAATGAAGTGAGCTGCCAGCTCTAGGTTACCAAAGATCAAGCACACACACACACATACACACACACACACACACACACACACACACACACACACGCGCGCGCGCGCTCTTTTTTATGTATAATTAGTGTAAACAAAAAGCTAAAACACAGGGCTAAAAGGTCTCCCAACTTATTCTCGGCCGGCTGACATTTTTTTCATATTTTAATCTGTTTTTTCCACTTCAGCTCTGCTGCTCTTCATCTCCCTGCCACAGCCACACTTTGCTCAAAGTCTGTCATCCTCTTAACTCATAAGGTTTTTTTCCCTCATTTCCCCAAACAGGAAGTCAAGACAGGAGGAAACTGACTGAGCCGGGTTACCCATTTGGTCAGCAGTTTTTATTCGATGGCATTTGGTGGTGCTGCCCTTCTCACACTGCACAGCACAGCCTCTCGAGGTCATTTCCAACCTTGAAGTCCTTTCCACTTCCTTCCACTTAAAAAAGTGAGAAGCTAGTTTCTTGCTTTAAAAAAATTAATAGCAGCTAATTAGGGTCACAACAAAGGCCGAGTGGAGGATTCTCGTAGATGGCTGGTGTGGCTCTCTTTGGGGAACATGTATGGCGCACCAGGACAACAACATGCCTTCTACTATGCTTGAGTCCTATGGCCAAGCCCACATCACAACACAGATGCTAAAACTGGAACATTGAGAGATGCAGGAGATGATCCCGCACAATGATGGTCCACAAATCCACGATGCATTCCAGATGTGTGCGCACGTGTGTGTATGAATGTGTGCGTTTCTGTGTGTGTAAAGAATGCAAAGCTGGGGAAAGAGCCATGAGGTAGGAGGAGGAAGGATGTTGGAAAGAGAGTGGTGGAATGCATACTAAGAAATCAGAAAGGGGACCAGCCTGAGGAAGGAGAGGAGCCAGGGGGAGAGAAGTGCAGGGCACAGGAGGGCAGTGGATGGGTGGGGAAGGGGATGGGTGAGAACAATGAATAATGATGCGTGTGTAGGAAGATAAAATGATGAAATGATTCACAAAACCACTTTGCTATAAAGAGCTTGCAGATAAAAATAGCACATGGCGAGGGCAGCGTGGCTGGTCAAGCAAGCACCTGCTGGCCCCAAGGTTCAGCTTTGCTCTGGGTTTTACACTTTTATTATCAATTACATTCCTATGCATTTCTCTCTCTCTCTCTCTCTCTCTCTCTCTCTCTCTCTCTCTCTCTCTCTCTCTCACACACACACACACACACACACCCCAAAAGCAAACCCTGAAACCACACATCTATGGCAGAGTTAAAACTTAAAGAACAATCAGTTTTACCTCCTCTTTCATGACTCCTGCCCTTTGTCTGCATCCAGTCCTTCCTTATCACCCATTCTTATTTTCCCTTCTAATGTTATACGGCACCCACACATACCTCTGTCTCTACACAGAATGCACATTATAGCCTGTCGTCTGCAGATGAAGGAGAACATGCAGTTTTCTTTTCTCCTGAGATTAGAGATGCATTACATTGTATGTTAACCTAAAAAGATTAACGATAAAGTATCAATGTATGTGGCCACAAAAGCACACATTGCCAAAACGGCCAAGTGGATTCATTTAAAATGTGGCCAATTTGTTGGTAAATTTTGGCTAAATCAGAAATAAACACAGGGAGCCTGCGGAAATAGAAAATGATCCTGGTCACACACCTGGAGCTGTGACCTGATAACCTTGGACGCCTCAGGAAGTTGGTCTCTTCTCTGTCAACTGGGGGTGGACCGCACCTACACTTTACTCCAGTTCTTCTCCTTCTCCCATCTCTCCCTTTCCTGACATCTTTTGGTTACAAGTGAAGTGACTCATTCCAAATGAGTCCTAAGCCCTCCAGGATCCAGGGCGAGGGTCACAGATGGGATGCCCCCGTGTGGAGTGGTAGTGTACTACAGGAACGGGGCATGCTCCTGGTTAACTTAAGAAAACCTAGTTCCTCCTCCGCCTCTGCTACACCATCAGCCATTGTCTCAGAAGACAGGATTCTCGTTCCTTGTGTGGATGTGTTTTCTATGTTAACTATTACTAGGTTAAAGCCTTCGTGCTTTTAACTTTTTGCCAGATTTCTTTTGTGTGTGTATGTTCACGTCTACTCCAAATATTGGTGATGCTGCACTGTTAGGAATACAGCTTTTGTGTGCTGAAACGTACAGGGATATAGCTAAATTGGTGGGTGCGAGTCACTGGGTGCAGGCTGTTGAAGGTCATCTTGGCCCCGTCTTGTCCTGCCTCTGTTTGCTTCCTGTCCATCAGAAAGTGCACAGCTTCACGGTAAATACTCAGCCCCGGGGCCCAAAAGACAGAACCACCCAACTCTGACCTGAAGGCTCTGAGACTGTAAGCTAGATGAAGTTTTCCCTGTTTTAAGCTGTTTCTCTTGGGCGTTTGTCATAGAGCAGAAACGTCAGCTCAATATACCTAGTGATGGTATTTTATTTAATAACGGCCATCAGCATCGATTATTCATGGTGGAGAGTCAGGTATGCCAGAGAGCAGCCATCACATGCTCCCTTTAAGCCCAAAGCAGCTGGTGCTGGCTTTGCTAATGAAAGTGAGCACATGTTGAGATGCTGAGGCCCGTGGTTTGGCCACCCATGGCTTTAGGCATCCACTGGGCTCTGGGAACAGACTTACCTGATAACAGAGACACCGAGCTCCACAGTCTCTCGGGGCTTTGTGATTGGTTCAAGCCCTAACTGGTGTCTAAGGCCTCATGTCCGTGGGGTTTTCCCTGGGGAAGTGGGATGTTGTATTTACCTCCTAAGTGAGGAACAGATTTTAAAATGCCGCCTGGATTTGGAGTATCTACTGCAGTGAAATTCTCTGGCGCCTTCTCTGTGGAGTGAGTGGACGTTCTTAGCTCTTCCACCTAGCGCTGTCTGGTTCCTTGTGGGTCTCAGCTGAGTCCCCGAATTGTAGCAGCCCAGTCTTTGGTGCTGGAACCACACTAAACTTTCCTCTCCCTGGTTTCCTCATGTCCACAAGGGCATAATCCTTTGCCGCCCTGTGTGGATTGGGAGGGGATCAGTAAGCGCGAGAAGCGTTAGCTTGTTGTCAGTAGACCATTTAGTGTCCAGTACTATGAAAGGCTGATTAGCAGTTGCCGTCACTACATTTTCATTCTCTTTACGTCGAACAGGAACTTTCCCCAATCACAGAACCTTTGGCAGCTCGGTCACTCAGACCCTCCCTCGGACACCAGGGATTTTTGGTGGCCGCAACATGTTCAGGTTCCTTTTCTCAGGACAGTGTTTTCGCATCTCTGTCTCCCGCACACAGTAGCTTTCCTTTGTTGCTTGCCCTGAGGAGAAAGGTGGCCATTGCCTCTTGGCCCTCAAGTTTTCCCTGCCAGTGAGTCCCATCAGCAGCAATGAGTTTTTGAAATGTGGTGCCCTGAAACAGACTTTTCTACGCCGATAGGAGGTTACAGAAGTGTCATGAGGGCTCCATGCAGCCTGTGGGTCAAGGGTGCCAAGATGGATTTAGAGGAGATTCGAGTCAGGCAGCGCGAGCGGCTTCCCTGGATAAATTTGAAGACAACGATCCAATTTCCGCTGCCTGCCTCTCCCCGAGTTCAGGTCAGAGCCCATTCCCCTCACCTTTCCCCAGAGGCATGCTTTCCAGTCTTCCCATTACACCGGCCTTCTAATTACGCCTTTCTGCAGATGGGGTCTGGGCAAAATAGAGTGCATGACCTCTCCCATTACTTGGGAATGGCATGTCTCCCACGCCGCTGAGACCTCATTTAACGCTGCAGTAACGTCACCACACACCGTACTTACTGCCTGGAGGGCTGGAGGCTTCAGCCGCCTGTGTTGATGGCCCATTTCTCTGTTATGTCCTGCGTGATTTTTAAAACCTAACACAGACATTTCTATTAATAAGGAAATGCTTCTGACCTAAAATCTTTTCCAGCGTCTTGACTCTACTCCCATGTAGCAGCACTTACACTGCTGTCACCAGCACCAAACTTATACTTGATGTACAGCAGAGAACCAGCCCGTGAGGTCATTCAAATACAATGCTTCACACAAAAGGAATGACTCATTTTCATAAACCCTATAGAAAACTTGTAGTTTTGAGAAAGTTAAAGAATTATTTACTCAAAAAATAATTTACTTTAAGATAATATCCAAGTCACTCTGACATCTCTTGAAACAGTACACCAGTAATTTGACTCAAGAACGCTAACATTTCACACACTTTCACAAGCATTGTCTCCCATTTATGTGATGGTTAGTGTCAATTGTTGTTGAGATGATTATCTATGACCCGGGAGACTTGCTTCTGAGTATGCCTGTGGGGACTGTGTGGGTTGGGTTCACTGAAGTGGGAAGACCTGCCTGCCCCTTGTGAGTGGCACCGCTCTCTAGGCTGGGATAGGAACAGTATAAATGAGAAGAAATGAGGCTAGCATTTCTTCATCTCTCTCTGCTTCCTGATTGTAGATGCGACATGATCTGCTGTCCCAAGCAAGTGAGGTCTTTCTGCCTTAACTTGATTTTGTCAGAATATTTTATCACAGCAGCAGAAAGATAAAACAAAAGAGAACTTACAGGAATACTCTTGGATTTCACTGAGTTCCTCATAGGCTATCAAGTGTGGAGAACTGCCAGCTCCTCCTCAATGCCTTGGGCACTACAGGAGGTGTAGAGGCTCCCACAATGCCCCCTACTGGTCTCAGCTCTGCTCTTTACTGGACTGTAGCCAATCTGTGTCCCCAACCCCCACCCCTATCCCCGACCCCCCCCCCCCCCCCCCCCCCCCCGCCCAGCTGAAGGGCTCTGGCGGAAATGAATGTAGTTGCTGGTAGAAGACAGAAGAGAGCATTCTGTCCCTGGGGCTGAAGTTAGAAGTGGTTGAGTGCTCAGCACGGGTGATGGGAACTGAACTCTAGTCCTCTGCAAAAGCAGTAAGCACCCACAACTTCTGAGCCACACCTCCAAACTGTAAGTATATTTAGATGCTGACAACAATTGAGAACGTAGAAAGCTGAGCATATATTGTTGTTGTTATTATTTTTATTGTTGTTGTTGTTGTTGTTATTATTATTGTTTTTTAAGACATAGTTTCTCTGCAGCTTTGGATGTCCTTGACTTCCTCGAGGCTGGCCTCGAACTCACAGACATCTGCCTGCCTCTGCCTCCTAAGTGCTGGGATGAAAGTCATGCTGAAAGCTGAGTTATTAAATCTTGGTGAGAGATAAGTCTTCCTAGAAAACCGGGCCCTGTAGCTCATCTATGCCCTTGATGGGTTTCTCCTCACCTTGCTGCCTGAAATGATTTCTGTGACCAAAGATTAAAGAAGTTTCTCACTTTCAGTTACTGCATGCAGGCTGCTACCAACTTGAAATCTGACGGGTCTCCAGTCACTGAGTCAGTCCACACCCACCCACAAATCCATCTCTTGGTTTTGTTGTTGTTGCTGTTGTTCTTGTTTTGTTGTTTGTTTGTTTTGTTTTGTTTTTTGAGACAGGGTTTCTCTGTGCAGCCTTGGCTGTCCTGGGTTCACTTTGTAAGCCAGGCTGGCCTCGAACTCAGAGCGATCCACCTGCCTCTGCCTCCCAGACACAAACTCTTTCTTAAGGGCTTCCACTGTGCTCATGGTGGACCCCCAAGACGAACGTGTGAGCATATCAAGACCACATGGCCTTCCTGAAGCCCCTGCTGAAGGCTTGTGATGATATGAACAAGGCATTTCAGCTAAAACACAGAGACCTTTCTCAAATGCAGCTGCCAATCAAAGAGTCACACCCACAGAGTCTCCATCGCTGTTGGCCTGTGACGCATAGAGAGAACCAGCATGTCAACAGTTCTGAGGTTAAGCCTTGCTCTGAAGGGAAATCTCCACCCCACAGAGTGGTGAGCTGGATCTGATGAGAGGTACAAGGAAGCCATAGCTTAGCCACAGACTCAGCTCCCACTCTCAGTAGAGGAATACATGCTATCTACGTAATTCCCAGTTTCTATGTTATATAGAATACAGTTTTAAATAGTTATAGAGATGAGGAGAGAGTTAGTAACGTGAGACCCCCCAGAACCAAAGTTTCCAGTAGGATCAGATCCAGAGATTTGGGACTATGGCATGAGCAGCTGGAGGCTACATATGAAACAACCATGACAAATGTGACAAGGGGTGCAGCTAAAAAGGTAAGCAGCATGTGCAAGCAGATGGGGAATTTCAGCCGAGAAATGAAAACTGTAAGGATAAATGACGGAAATGCTGAGGTTGACATAGCAGCTTATGTTCGTCTGCAGCCTCAAAATCTGATGCAGACACCAATGAAAATAAAGTTGTACTAAGTCTATAATCAGGTTAGAGTTCTGTCAGTGAAAGAATGAATAATTCACCTCTAACTTATTAAAATTATAAGAGTATGTAAAAGATTTGCATATTTCTATCAATTTATCTGACTCAACTCTCATAGTGCAAGCAAAACACCATAAGTGGATACAGTTATTATTTACAAATTGAAATAATAATTAACAACACAAATGCCACTCCAGATTTTTGTTTTGTTTTGGTTTGGTTTTTCGAGACAGAGTTTCTCTGTGTTAGCCTTGGCTGTCCTAGACTCACTTTGTAGACCAGGCTGGCCTCGAACTCACAGCAACCTGCCTGCCTCTGCCGCCACTCCAGATTTTAAAAGTGCAACAAGTATATGTTTGTGGGCATTTATGGTACAGATCATGGAGTAGTTCTTTGTTAGTTTCAAAGAAGTGGCACCATGCAGAGTGTCCTGTTCACAAAGGCTGGAGCTTGGAAACTTAAATACTAGGATATTATGCAGAAAAAAAATCATGAATAAAAACATAACAAAAATTACAGGATTTTTTGAAGTTAATTATAGGGAAAGTGAATATAGTAAAATTTATAATCTGCATCTGAAACAGGAAAGTAGGGTTCTCCTCTGTCATTATCTTTGGCTTTTCCTCTTACTATACAAAACTTCCAAATTTAGAAACTCTGAAAAAAGTTAAATCTAAAATAAATATGAGGGAAACAAGAGAGATAAGAACAGAAATCAAGAAGATAGGCGCCAGAGAAGGCCAAAAGGAAGTATGTCAAAATGTTCATAAAAATTGTAAACCACAATGTATTGATCAAGTAGAATCAATGTCAGAAAATTTGAATGGGGCACATTATTATTATATTACCTTGTAGGTACCATGAAGGTGATAATGAAATGCAAACAACTTTCACCAATAATGCCAGCCTCCCAGCTAAATAAGCAAAGAAAAGAGCCAATGTATTGTTAAACTAACAATTCTCCCCAAATTGACTTGTGGACTGACGTAGTCAGTATTGGAATCCCAGGAGGCATATTTTTGCTAGAAATCTTAAGATGAACATATAAGTAAGTTTTAGAAACATGGTCAAAACTTGCCTTGCAGGCTGTGATTTCAACATGTTGTAAACGTATATGAAGGGGCAGTTCAGGAGTCAGGTCAGACACTAAAGGTCAGAGGAGAAACGTGGTCAAACATGGTCCCAGAGAGTCACTGCAGTCAGTGACTATGTTAGGAGCACTATATGAGCCTGTGTAAGAGAGGTGAGGCTTTATTTTTACATTGTTTGACAGGAAATGATGGATACAGGCCTGGGACATAGCTAGAACCTTAAGGGTTTTTTAAAAAAGATTTATTTATTTATTATTTATGCAGTGATTGGCCTGCATGTACTCCTGCGCGCCTGAGAAGGGCACCAGATCTCATTATGGATGTTTGTGAGCCATCCTGTGGTTGCTGGGGATTGAACTCATGGCCCTTGGAAGGACAGACAGTGCTCTTAACCTCTGAGCCATCTCTCCAGCCCAGAACCTTAAGTTTTTAGAAGAACACTTGGAACAATCATTCATAACATCAGGGCAGCCAAAGATTGCTCACATAAAGGTATGAAACACTAACTGAGCTGCAAGCTGTCTCAGCAGCTAAAGGCGCTGGCTGTGTAGTGTGAAAACCCAAGTCCAAACTCTTGGAAACTATATAGGGTAGAAGAAAGAAAGTACACCACTGTGTGCATGCGTGCACAGGCGTGAGAGCACACATACACATTAAATGAATGAATGAATGAATACATAAATAAATAATAAATAAATAAATGCAAAAAATCCTTAACTATAAGAAAGGAAAGTTGACTTCTACAAATTTCTCATTAGCAAACACATCATAAGTAAACTACGTAGCCATGCCACAATGGCGGACGTATTCACACTGCACTTGTCTTTGTTTGCTTTCTGGTGCTGCGATAAACACCAGGATGAGAAGCAACTTGAGGAGGACAGGGTTTATTTCAGCTTACACTTCCACATGATGGTCCATCACTGCACAAACAGGGTGGGAACACAAAGCAGGAAGCTGGAGATAGGGCCTGAAGAAGACAGCATGGAGGCAGGGCCTGAAGAAGACAGCATAGTGGGAGGCTTCAGCTGATTTGCTTCCTCACTGCCTTTCTCGGGTTCCCTTCTCATGCAGCCAAGACTCAGTTGCCCAGGATGGCACTGCCCACAGTCAGCTGGGCCCTCTCATATCAATCACTGATCAGGAAAATGTGCCATAAGCTTGGTCATAGGCCAGTCTGATGGAGACAGATCCTCCTCAGCCTCCTTCCCAGATGTGACAACTAAGATCAACCATCATAGCTTGTCTGAAAAGTGGGTTATACCCAGAGTGCAAAACCAATCTCACAATGAAGACTGATTGATGATAGAACAATCTAGAAATCAAATGACAAATAGCAAAAGATTTCAATAGTTAATCAAAATTAAGCCCAGATGCTCAGTACATATACCTCATTATTCAACAGATAAAGGGACTTTAAAGCAACTTTGTGGGATTAGTTCATATCTTGAAAGGTTCTAATGTAAATACCTGCCAGAAGCAAAGGTTAGCAGGCTTGCATGAAACTCCAATCACTTGGGAAGTGATGTGACAGTTTTGTATAAATAAACTTCTATTCTATGGCTAATTAAGCAGGTGTATTTTACCCATAAGACATGAAAATAAATGCACACCCCAAAGGCCATAGGGAAAAAAAACATTTTTCAGAAGATACAGAGTGTGCACATTGTGGTACATCCGTACAAGGGACTGAAGGAAGGAAAACAGACACCAGAAATAAACTTTATACAATTCCACTCAAATGACATTCTTAGAACAGTACAGACTTTGGTGATATGAACAAGTGGAGTTAATCAGTACAGCCTCTTTTGGGGGCTACTGGAGGTTCTAGATAATAATTTTCCAGATAGTTATGTAGACGCTTATGATGTATGTGTTTGCATGTGTGAAAATTGAAACTCAGGAAAACTGAATGAGCCATCTTGCAAGCACAATTTTCAGCATGGTGAAATGGTGCTGGCTTCCTGTCACACATCGCTTTCTAATAATTACTGTGTGTGTTTCATTAAGGGCCTGTGCACTTACGCTTTCATTCAATTCTCATGGTGCCTGTTATGCATTTTCAGTGATTATTACCTAACTGAAGGGCTCAATGACTCTTTGTAAGCTTTAGACTGAGTAGGACTGAGTTCTCTTTCACCTAGGTCTATCATTGCATTGTCTGAGCTGCTTGCCATATGTCTCTGAGCTGCTGGTTTTACTCTGAATCTTGGCTTCTTAATACTAGAAGAGCAGCCTTAAACACACATTTATTTTATTACAGCTCACTTGCTTAGATTTCTCATTCAGGTTAGATGAGACCAACTATTGAGAGGGACTCTAGCAGAGACCCCTAATAGCAGGGGCCATAAAGACTGAAGAGGACACCTTCTAATGAGACAAGACTCCTAGTAGAGGGAGGGGGAGCACAAACCCACCCACAAAAACTTTGCTCCAAAAGTCACCCTGCCCACAAGATGCAGAGATAAAGATTGAACAGACAGAGCAGAGATGGAGGGAAGGTCCAACTAATGCTTTGCCCAACCCAAGACCCATGGGAGAGAACCAACTCCTGATGTTATTAACAATACTCTGCTATGCTTGCAGACAGGAGCCTAGCATAACTGTCCTCTGAGAGGCTCCACCCAGTCATAGTTTGAAACAGATGCTGAGACTCACAGCCAGACATTGGATAATGCTTAGGGAGTTTTATAGAAAAATAAGATAAGGAGAAAAGGACCTAGAGGTGACAAGAGCTCCACAAAAAGACCAACAGAGACAACAAACCAGGGCCCAGAGGGGCTTGTAGAGATGGAAGCACCAACCAAGGGACCATGCATGGACTGGACCTAGGCCCCCTACACAGATGTAGCTGATGAGTAGTTCAGGCTTTATGTGAGTCCTCTAGTAAGGCGAGTAGGAGTTGTCTCTGACATGGACTCTGTTGCCTGCTTTTCGATCACTTCCTTCTGGTAGGACTGCCTTGCCAGGCCACAGGGGAAGAGGACAAACTTAGTACTGATCCAACTTGATGAGCTAGGGTGAATGGGAAGAGGGGGACTCCCCTTTTCAGAGGAGAACAGAGGGGGGAGGGGGCCAGGGAGGAAGTGTAGGACTGGGAGGTGAGGAGGAAGGGGGCTGAGACCAGGATGCAAAGTGAATAAATACATCAATTTAAAAAAATGTATCTCCTTGTTAGGTGGCTCACACAGATGAAAGACTCCCAGAGGCCTGTCTGCTGCCATGAGGTGTGTGTTGGCTGGTGTCAGTTCAATGTGGAAGTATGTGGGAAGAGACGGGAGAGAAAGAGAAGCAGAACAGTGGTTTGTGCGCCAGGAGAGACTCATGGTTTCCCCTCCCTTCACTTTCATTTGCAGAGAGCGGAGTGAATGGCCACTCTCACTGTGTTGATGTCCATCGTGGCTTTTTAAAACTGTGGGTCATGAACCTATACAGGGTCAGAAAGACTGAATAGGGAGGTCAGGGAAAATTTTACAATAGTGAAAGAGCACTGAATGCACAGTGACCAAAAAGTAGCTCAGAATTAAGTGTTTAATGAACTTGACGTGTCTATGGCAGGCCACACTCATGCTGCAGTATATGGCTTCTTTGCAGCCTTGGTCCCCAATAGACAACTTGAACACCTTGCACTGGGCATGCCACAGCATCGTGGGAGCACAGCGGACACTGCCTGGGACACCTCTGCTCAGACCTGGGCCATCATAGGCTTTGACTTAAAAACTTTCTGTCCTTACAGGAACAAGGTGGTTTAAGTATGGAAAGTAAGGACTTGAGTATTTTCCTGCCATCATGTCTCAGATATATGAATCAAAATTAATAGAGTTTCACATTCTATGGTGGTATAATGTCTAGCTTTAAAAAAATTGTTTTTGAGTTGCTGACTTGAGTTTAACTAAAAGGAAAAAAAATTCAGTGAATCTTGGCTGGGATTAGAACAGACTTTACAGCAATTTCCGAAATGGCCCTAAGCATACTTCTGCCATTATGTGCTATGTATTTATGTGAAGCCACATTCTTCACACTGACAATTATAAACCCCGAAATATCCATCAACTCCAAAATGTTAATGATGCTCTGTCTGCTGCAAGGTGTCCAAACACTCAGAGCTACCCCTCCTCCAAGTACAGGGGGTGTGAACATGAGCCTCTATGCCTGGCTAGAAATACATATATGATTTGTTAGCACTAAAATGCTTAATGTACAAAACAATTTCACATACCTGTATTCTTGAGGGTGGTCACATAAAATTGTCTCCAGTGGAAAGTGCGGCAATATTTTAAAAACTTTGAAAAAGTTCAGCTATAGACAAGGAATTACTGATAATCCTCAAACCCCTGTGGAACTCCAAATTGGCCACCAGGAGGCAGTGTTGTTAGCCTCTGGGTCTAATGCTTGGCTGAGTGTGGTGAGAAGGGATGCCTGGGTTTGGAATCTGATGCTAATGGTGAGGAGCAAGAGACAGAGCTGGCAGTCTGAGGTAAGCACTTAGTGGAAGTGTTGTCAGAGAAAGAGGGCACTGCTGTAAGAATCCTGAAGCAAGAAAACAGGCTTCTTATGACAGGAGCTTACCTCTGCCCAATAAATTCCCATCTCTGTCACCTCAAGGGCCCATGTCTTACCAGAGAACTCCGGGCTTCTGTAGTTTAGTCAAGTGAGTACTAAGAGATATTTGCCTAATGATTGTCTAGAAATGTAACGATAGTACCACACTATTGTGAGCTGAGGGCACAAAATCCTGGAGAGGCTACCCTCTTGATTTGTGTCCTGGGCAGCTGTCTTCAGGGATTGTGAAAAGGCTTCCCTGCTGCCCATCAGAAGAAGAATAGTAGTTCTGCAATTCTCCCCGTGGACGCTATACTTACTTCAGTGCTAGTGTGCGAGATTCCTGGGGTCAGAACTTTACTCCATCATCAGTAACTCTTGCCCCATCTACCCTGTTGGGTCTAATTCTCCAGAGAGGTGCTCTCTGGTAAGGACTCTATGACAGCCTCTCCATGCTCAGTAAAACTCACCCATCTATATCATAAAACATGAATCTTGAGTCAATATTTTTCTTGGCTGCTAGTCTACTCCTTGTCTTCCATGCCACCACCTAGCCAGTCTCCTATCTGTGCCAGGTTGCCAAGATTCTTATTTTCCATCCTGTTGCGTGCCATGTTCCTCTGAGTCTCAGGAGTCTCCAGTCTGAAACATTGCCTCAGGAGGGAGGGAGAGGCTTACCAGCCTCAGGGGTGAAAAAAAAAAAAAAAAAAAAAAAAAGCTCACCTATCTGGGAAGAACCTAGGCTTGGAAGTTCTTAGGGGCTCCAACTCACAGTATAAATAGAGTGAACAGTTGCTGGGAGTTGGACTCTGACCAGATAAACTGTTGAAAGAAAGAGACATTTGGAATGTTGGTTACATGCAAGCTGCATACACAGCTCCAGGGTACAGCTTTCAGGGGTCTCAGGAGTCATCACTCATGTTGGGGTGAGCTTTCTGGTGATGTAGCTGCTTTTCAGTCATCTCTGACTCTTTTAAGTACCCCTTTATCTATTGTTAGAAAGCCAGTGAAGACTCATTGGTTCATATAGGAATGATCCCCACAGGCTCATATATTTGAATGCTTGGTCATTAGGGAATGGTGCTACTTTGCAGGGATAAGGAAGTATGGCTTTGTTGGAGTAGATGTGGCCTTGTTGGAGGAAGTGTGCCACTGGGGGTGAGCTTTGGGGTTTCAAATGCTCAACCAGGCCCAGTGTGATGTTCTTCCTGCTGCCAGCCAATCTGGATAGCAAACTCTCGGCTACCATTCCAGCACCATGACTGCACGTGTACCACCACGCTTCTCTCTGTGACGATAATGAGCTGAACCTCTGGTACTAAACCAACCCCAATATGGTCGTGGTGTCCCTTCACAGCAATAGAACCCTGACTAAGAAGACAGTTCATCAATTTGGACATCGCTGCAATTGTTACTTTGGTCTATTTTTGGCTCACATTCTGGGGTGAGTGTGTGTGTGTGTGTGTGTGTGTGTGTGTGTGTGTTGTGTCTTCCCAGGATAGTTCTGTCACACAACATGTTCACTTCTGTTCTATTCTGTGCACCTTGATGAGCCCATATGTCTTTTCTGGGGTTTGGAATGTCAAAGCAGCTAGTGAGTTTTGATCACCTATTCCTGTTAGAGCTGTCCAGCTTCTGTGAAGCGTTGAGGGTTGGAAATGCCTTCATCCTGAGCATCCTTCACTAAGCTGGCCAGGTAGAGCATCCCAGTAAGTATGTGCAAAATGCCTAGACAAGGGGATGGTCCACAGCTCTGTTAGTGAGGATAAGGTTGGAATCATGAAAGCAAGGTCTTCCAAAGATGCTTTTTGCAATGCTCGCTAGGAAAAATACCAACATGAGGAACCTGCGTGTTTATATAAGACACACTCATAGTAAAGTGCAGATAGAGTACATAGAAATTCTGAATAGGCATAACAAGCACTGCTTTTCTGAGGTCTTAGTTGCAAGATTAAATTGAGTTTAGAGTGGTTAAGTGATTGCCAAGGTCATGTGGGTGAAGCATGGTTGTGCCTGACACGATACTGATATATCTCAGCCTGGGCTGGCTGCCTTTTCCCAGGGAACCCCATGTCTTATGCCTTGTTGAATGAATGATTGATGGCTTCATCTTTACAGGTACTTAAGATGTGGCTCTCTGACCACTCCTCCAGCAGCTGATGAGGTGGAATCATTTGAATGTGGCTTTAAGGAACAGGTGCTAACAGGAATAAGAAGCGATGAGACACATTCTGAGACTCTTCACCAGAAAGAAAACTGCTGACAGCTAAAGGAGTGAATGTGGAGGTGCCTTATCCCTACTGATGAATGACACATCGCTTTGGACAGGCAGATAAACTCAAGGAAATTGTCTTTCCTATCTACACTTAAAAAGTTTAGTACATGAATAATTGAGCAACTTCCTGGCATACTCAGTATTTATTTCTTTGCCTGCTCAGAGCAGAAAAAAGAGGAGAAAACATTTTGAAAATAAGCTGTGCATTAGCTTGGAGTTGAGGTGCCTGCCATAATTATATTTGCGAAGGAGTTTATTGGGGTGTCTTGTTATTTTCTTGTTGTTGTATTGAAGTGAAAAATAATAACAAAATAGGAAGGAGGAAGGGTAGGATTCCTACCCTTGCTTGCTTGATGCATAGGTGGGCTACAGGTTAGAACTTGGAAAGACCTGCCTGGTCACCATCTACTCTTTACACAGAACCCAGTTCAATACTTCATTAGAGGGAGTTTTTAACCCCATGCTTTTCTCAGTCAAGGCCAGAAGAGGACATGTATTCAGTGGTATTCAGTGCTCAGTAACTGGTTTTTTTTTTTTTTCCTCTCACTCAAATGTTAGCAACAACTGGCCTGATTAAGTATGAGCTGTGTGTATATTAAGACAGTGATAACTGCATCTGTTCCCAGTCAAATGGTAGATGTTGGGAAGGAGGAAAAGAAACTTCTTTTATGTATTATTATCATTTCATTTTCAGACTATATTTAATCATAGGGAGAAACTACACTCAAGGTCCCAGACCCTACGGGAGCGGGGGACTTCCCAATAGTTGAGCAGCTTCTTTTGTAAGGAAACAGTTGTTTGAGTCCAGACATCTCAGAGACAACTTGTAAGGAGACAACTGTCTGAGTCCAGCCATTTTAAGGGACAACTTCTCCATCTTTCTGGCAGGGTCAACTAAGTTCATGTTCTCAAGCCCAGGAACCTACCTCTATCCTGATTGATGGAAACTCCCTTGCTCAATATCTTATGTCAAATATGATTGGACAGTGCTACAGCCCACCCTGCTTCCCCTTGCTTTATGGTTTCATCCTTTAAATATGCTGTACAATGACCATTGAGGGTCATAGTTTAGCTCCCAAGTCTGTTCTGTGGCCTGGGTCAACTAGCAGCAGCTTGATTACAATGTTTTTGTCATCTGCATTGACCTGATGTTTGAGTTATGTTGGATTTAAGTGGACCCCACAACAGGGAGAGGAAGATGAGTCTCACAGAACACTCCTACAGGGATGCCTGGTTCTGTTAGCTCTTTCTGTGGGTCTTGGTTCTGATGGTGAATTAAGGTACATTGTGGGAGGGAAGATGGTTTCCAGGACCATTAACAGACAGATTCATTACATATACACAAAGGGAAGGAAACTGGTATATGGAAGAGAGGCTTGAACTCCTGCGCCAATTGCAATATGGTTCACAAAAAGTTTTAGCCCAGTTATTTTCTCTGCACGAGTGTGTTAAAACTCATATCTTGTCCTAACTTGGGTCTATAGCAAGCAACATTAAATAGAAAGGTCCAGACATGAAATACTGTTGGTTTTATCATTTTGCCATCACAAATTTCTCTCTTCCTCCATTTTACACCTGTTATGTATCCATCCATCCATCTATCTATCCATCTATCCATCCATCCATCTATTCATTAATTCATCATCATCCATCCTTCCATCTCTTTATCATAATCTTCATCATCTCTCTCCCATTGGCATCTCAGTCAGTGTTTGCTTTTCCTCTTTGTACAGCCACTGCCTCCTACTAAGTCAACATGGGTACATGTTCTGTCTTCTTAGCCTGGACAGGTAGATCTTTCAGAAGCATGAAAGACTGGCAGATGAGGAGGCAGGTCTTCTTATCAACCACACTTTAAAGCTTTATCTGATGTCTTCATCCTTGCCTCCATCAATCATTCTTGTGTCTTCTCTATCTTTTGTGTGTGTGCCCCACCCTTGTGTGTGTGTGTGTGTGTGTGTATGCATGGGCGTGTGCTTGTGTGTGCATACATGTGAAGTAGAGCTCAGTTATAAACCCATATCACCATATTTTTTTTTTAACCCTCTGAGGTAGACCAGTTGGCTGAGTGCAGACGAAGGGAAAAGAATGATTGACAGGTATTTGTTCATAGAAGGCATTCCTGGGCACTCCTGATTCTTGCTCTTACCTTCATTCTGGCTCCTGGCAGTACCCATCCCAGCACATCCTCGGCCCTGCTGAACAGCCCCTCTCCCAACTCCAGCTCCTACCAGGTGCACCATATCTTCTTTTTTTCCCACTAGCCCACCTTCTTGCTGGCGATAGTCCCTTGCACTTCAGCAAAGGCTCAACTTCTATATAGCACACTGTTGCAAGCTCTCCCTAGAATGCTGTTTGTGCAGGCCTTCTGCTCCTAGCCAGGTCTTGTTTTAATGGCAATTTATGTGAATAAAGCATAAACATAAACTATCCCTATCTTGAAAAGAAAAAGAAAAAAAAAGCATGAAGAAACAGTTTGTGACTCCTTGATCATCTAAAGTCATCATCTCAGTGAACGCTAGTTTATTCTTCTAGCTTCAAGGGGTTGTTTCTTTAAAACCATTAAGAATATGGGCTGGCCATTTCCAGATTCTTTATGTCTTATGCAAGGAGCTGCAAATGGGTTTACAAAGGAATTTTATCCAAAGCAAGGCAATAACACAGCTGAGAAAAGAATATGGTACCAAGAGTAACATCAGGCCACATGAGTGAAAGCACTCAAGGATCCTAATTACTGTTTGGGGCTTCACTTTGTGGGATTTGGGAGGAGGAGCTTCTTTCTATACTAAGGAGCATAGTGGGAGGGGGTGATTCTCTGTTTTGATTGACAGGCTTGGACATTCAAGCTTTTGCTCCCCGCATGTGTCCCTTCCTACTGTGTGTCTTATTTCAGTAGTATACTAGTGCAATAGGCATAAGTTGGTAAATAGTGCTTTTTCCTAAAAGTTCTTTCAGGGTAAACATTTTGCTTACTGCCTGTGATTGTTTTGAATGAGAATAACCTCCATAGGCTCATCTGTTTGAATAGTTCATTCCTGGCTGGTGGAGCTGTTTTAGGAAGGTTTAGGAGCTGTGACCTTGTTGGAGGAGATGTGTCACTGGGAACAGGCTTCTGTATTTCGTATGTATGTATGTATGTATATACATATATATACATATATACAGTGAGTCAGAACTATCCACGCAATGGTTACCATGAGGAGAAACTTATTCTGTTGTTTGTAATGGGATGTGTGTACAGCTTAATACAGATAAGTGTCATAGATTGCCAATGCATTGCTAGGTACATTGTTATAAGAAAGATGTGTGTGCATCGTACATGCAAGAGAGATGGACTTCTCTCCACATCCCATGAGTGCTGGGAAAGGAGCAGAGCGCTTGCTATAGATGACTGACAGGGACAAGTGCTGCAAAGCTGGGCATGGCAAAAGGTCTTGAGGAGGGTATGGACCAGGCTAAGAACCAGCATTTACCTTCTGTCTGATGTGCCTGGACCTGCCCTTCTTCAAGGACAGGAAAGGCCTACAGTAGCGGAAGATGTGTGGGAAGGTGAAATTGGAGCCAAGAGGGCAAGAGGGACAGCAGACAGCCCAGGGAACCAGAGGTCTCCTCTAGTCACCACAGTCTGCAATTAAAGTCATTTCCCCAAGATGCTTTTTTTGTTCTCTTCCTGAGGATGCCAGTATCTTTCTCCTTCTTTTGGAAGAGGTGGGGGAAGGCCACTGCCTGTCCCCATGCAATCTCATTATTAAGACCAAAGTCACCTGGAGGAAGTAAGTTTTACTTTTCTGGAAAAAAGAAGTAAAGATTAAAAACCAAGGTGAAATTTAGGTTTCTACAATTTAGAAAAAGAGAAGCGGGGGACAGTTAGTCTTTCCTTGCGTTAACTCCTTGTCCCTTTAAGTTGTTCCTAAACTCTAAAGGAACATTCCAGTATTTATATCAGCTCACCATCATGCTCAGTTTATGTCACTTGACCTTGTGTGTGGGTCTACCTCTTCTGCTTCCTGAGGTGGGAACAGAGCTGAGTACTCTTGAAGGTGCTGGGCGCTTCACAGTCTCTCTTTGCTTCTGGTCCTGTCTCAGCATTTCATCCCCCCTTGCTCTCCTTCCGCTTCCCCTCTTCCACTTCTCTCAACACCCTTCTCATCCATGCTCATTTGGTATCTCTCTTACAGGGGCTCCAGAAATGAAAATATTTCTGGCCCGGTGTCTATTCTTGGTATCTTTGGCCTACCCTCAGCAAACCCTGAGGCCCAGAAATCGAAAAGGAATTTTGGGAAGGAAAGTGCCTGAGCACTAGCTGCGTGCACACAAGAGGCATAGTCCCCTGAGAGATGGAGAGAGGGCGGGGAGGCAGAGAGGATGGAAGGAAAGGAGTTGATAAGACAACTGGGAGGGTATTTTGGGGAACAGTATGATTTTAATTCACATATACAAATTTTAGCCAATCCTGAGCTTCTTCAGGTAACTCACCCTCCAGTCTCCCTGGCCTCCATGCTGTCTTTCCTGAGACCCTCCTGCCCTCCTGGTTAAGGATAGCAATTGAGGGTGGGATGTGCTAGGCTTTGTCCACATTCACGGTTCTGAGAACAAGGAGGAGAGGAACCAGGTGGAGAACAGCTCAGACTGTTCCTGTGCCTGAGCCCAAAAAGTGAGGCATTGATGACCTTGAGTTCCAGTCCCTGGAGCAGAGGATGCTAGGGAGAGAGTTGATGAACACCCACACCACTCCTGGAAATCATCCCCAAAGCTGATATGAATTTCAGCTCTCCTAATGGTGCTGTGAATTATATATGAGTCTCATTTCACAGAACAGAGGACCGGACCTGGGCATATGCTCGTCTGATGTCCCATGCCTGTCAGATGTCAGAACCTGAATCTCAAGGAAGTCTGACATGTTCTAATGGACCAGGACTCTCACTGCTTCTCTGGGAGCCATCCAGTGCCACAATAGACCTGGGTGGGGATGGCAGTGAGGCTTTGTGAACTGGCTTCTGTCCCCGCAGCCCCACCACTAGTGACATTATTTCCAGCTGGTGGGGTCTGGGTCACAGACAAGGGTAGGGGTTGGTAATGTAGAGTTCACGGTTCTGCATCCTGAATCTTCCCTGAAGATTCTTCCTGGACTCCTGGGTAACAGGGGAGCCTGTGGGGGTGGAGGACTCATGCAGGCTGCCCTTGTGGTGTGGTCTATGGGACCTGAAGCTCAAGCTGAGTGACTAAGGCGGAAAATAACCCTGCCTCCACTGTCAGGAAACAGCCAAAATTAGATGCCCTTCATGGCCTCCTGCATCAACCTGCACATCAGCCCTGATTGATACTGTCTAAACAAGGGTGAAATCCAGGGCAGAAATGTCATGTGACAGAAACCAGGAAATTGATATGTGCTTTTTTTTTTTTTTTTTTTAGATTCATGTTTTTATTTTTTTCTGTGTGTGTATGAGTGCTTAACCGTGCCACATGTATGACTGGTGCCCATGGAGGCAAACAGGTTATTGGATCTCCCAGACAAAGCCCACATCCGTTTCTAGCGCCCCAGTGTTAGCCTGCCTGAGTGTTGTGAGCACCAGGGGAACCTTTCCCTCTCTCTTCCCAGAAGCTCCAGGGTGAAAGCAGAAGAGTGGGTGGAGGGGCTGATGACCCCAGTGAGGTTTTAGGGCCTCCATGTGTCCCACTGATGAATGTCACCCCCATACTGTAGTGCATGTCCTGTACGTTCTTGGTTGTACACAGGGAGTGTGATCACGACCAGAGGAGGCACGGACTTAGCCATTGGTGTGGTACTTCTAGATAAATCAGCTCTACAGTGTCAGGCACCAGTGATCTCTGAATAACATTCAATCTGAGGAGACGATATGAAGAGTGGGTGATGAGTTTCCTAGGAGAGTTTGAAAGGGTTTGTCAATTGTTGATACCTTTCAACCAGAAACTCAGTGGCAGTTGGACACAGTGGCGGGCAGATCCTGTGGGAAACGGAGGGAAAGGCTGAGCCACTGGGCTGTGGAGAGAGGGAGGGCTCGGGCAGCTAGGAGCAGGCAGGGTAGGAGGAGATGATGTATGGCGTTCCTGCCACCCTGCACGAGGTGCTGCCTGCACAGACCCTCCCCAGTGTGATTGAGATCACCTGGTAAGAGCTGTCAGTGGGCAGGAGGCAGCTGAGGCCACAGGTGAGGCCACCAGAGGGTCTACGGCAAGGTGTCACCTCAGGTCATTTCCACCATGGAACCTTCCCCAGACCTCAAGCTCACCTTCTCGTCACTGGGTATGCTCTCTTTCCTCTAAGCCTTTGTCCCCAGAGTTTGAGAAGCTTCATCCACCTTCCTTTTCCTCCCCGGTCCACACAACTGACTGTCTATTGACCTGAGCTCAAAAAACAGGCTTAGGAAAGCTATGTGCCTGTGAGGGTGGGTGGACATGCATGTATGTACTTGAGCTTGAGTGGAATATTTGAGAGAGAGAGAGAGAGAGAGAGAGAGAGAGAGAGAGAGAGAGAGAGAGAGAGAGAGAAACAAGAACACAGAGTCGATCCTGTGTCTCAGCTGGGCTAAGGCCTGGCCAAGCTCATTCTTCTGCCTGGACACTGCACTTGCTGGGAAGATGCTCTTGCTGGGTGCTAAGTCCTTAGGAAAAGTGTGTTTATTTCCCCATTGTAGAAATTCATATCAATCATAAAAATTAGGAAAATACAGAAAAGTCAGCAAAGTAGCTGCTGTTAATTACAGTTTTATGTTCACTTTAAAAAGCCAGAAGGAGTACTAGGGAGAAAATATGATAAAAATGTAAGAGATAAAGAATTGCATTGTTATAACCATCATTTTATGGCTTCATATTAGTCCCATAGAATTGATGATTGGCTGATTAAAAATCCACATCATAACTTAATGAGCTAGGGTGGATGAGAAGGGAGGGTTCCTCTTTTCTGAGGAATAGGGGAGGGGGGAGGGGGGAGAAAAAGGGGGAGGTTGGGACTGGGAGGAGGGGAGGGGGGCAACAACCAGGATGTAAAATGATTAAACAAATACAAAAAAAAAAAAAAAAGAGGAAAAAATGCACATCACTGTAACATATTTAAATTACATCCAAGTCTTTCCATTCTTCATAGAAACAGAGTAATTAAATAACATTCCCCTTATTTACAATATCCTCAGGACCTCTGCCTTTATTCTCCCAAAATACCACCACTGGAAAAAAAAAAGTGCTATGAGCTTTAAAGCTCTGAATGATCATCGCCAAAGACAGTGCTAGATTATGTGAGAGCTGCACTGATTTGTAAAATAGACAATGTAGGTGCTGGCTCATCCTCACAGTACACTTGCCAAGGAGACACACCCCTTGGTGTGCCTATAAGGTATATAAGAGTTGGTTGTACCCTGAGTGTAGGTGGCATCCCATGTGAGGGGCCTCAGACTGAATAAAGAGACAAGAAAGCTAGCATAGTATGGAGGGACATCCATCACTCTCTGCTTTCTGACTGTGGGTGTGACTGGTGACCTCAGCCTCACACTGCTGTGCTAGCCCCAGGATGGACTTACTCTCAAAGATTAACCAAATCATGCAGAACGAAGCTTCCCTCTTAAAGCTGCTTTTTTGTCACAATAACAAGTACGGTAGCTACTACTCAGGGCCACCCTGTGCAGCCTGTGCAGTTTGTATATGTGGGTCTTAGGATGGTACCTAGTGGGACAAGAGAGGGAAGGGGAGAAACCAGCACTCAGACATGGGCAGAGGTGGCGGGAAGCTGATGTGCCCAGAGGTGCTCCCAATGACACTGACACACCAGCCAAGCTCCGGAAGGACAGGGTCCTCAGATTGGATGTGAGGGTATAGGATGGACTCCAGACAAGGGACAGGCTGCTCTCTGCAGAACTGAGTTCAAATACATTTGGCAGGAAGGCTGTGGGGGTTGTCCTCAGTTTCTCTCTCTGTGTATTTCCACAATGAGATGAATTGGGTGTCTACTGTGCTGCCAAAATTAACTTTGTTATTAAAACACAGTCTGAAGGTTAGAGACTCTTGCCTGAGAACACTGTCTCCGTCTACAGAGGCTTTCGAAGGCAAGCCAGGTGCAAAGCACTTTCCACTTAGAGATTGGTGCCTTGTACCCAGAAAGATGAATCCCAGTGTGGCCGACACTGGGAGCTCCCCCTCTGTGGTGATTAGCTGAGGCTGTTAACTTGAGAGTCACCTCTAGGATCCCCCAGAAGGCAAACTTCTGTGAGGAAGTTTCTAGATTGGGTTAACGAAGAAGGACAGGTGACGTGCATTAAATGTGAGTGGCACCATTCCAGAGTCTCCTTCCTGGAAGACTCGGGGTTTGCTTCCAGGCAGCTTCAGGGAGCAGCAGATCCCCAACTTAGCTCCTGCTGCCACAGACATTTCAGTTTCCTGTCTGTTGTGCCTGACTGTCAGATATTCAGTTTAATAGACTTCAGTAACAGTGTTGCAATAAAGAACGGTAGGGTGGTAGGTGGCAGTGTGGAGTTGGTGATTTTCCCACAGCTTTCATTTTAACAATTAAAATGGCTTTGGCTGACTTGTTTTCCCTTGGGGATGGACTTTGTGGAGTTTATCAGGTGAGCCAACTACCCACAGAGTCTGGAGGTCACTGCTCAGGTGGACAAGATCTCCGTGGTGAACTGTGTATTCTCTTTTCCTGCTAGCACATGGTACCGCCCCACCCACGCACCCCCCTTGCCTGTCTGTGCTCCTAATCCAGCCTCACAACCTTTCTATTCAATTTACTACCTCCAGGTCCTTCACCTCCCTCAGCACAGGCTGGGATGCCTCCCCAGGAACTGTTGCCCACCCTTCTTTGTCCTCGCAGCACCCTGCAGCTTCCTGCAACCTGCATCACAGACTCTATTTTCCAACCTTATGCAAACATACTAAGCTGGAAGAGTCGGAGGGCAGGGTCTGGGCCCTTCTGTTTGCTTTGGAGTTCATCGCCAGAGCTTCTGCACAGCCTGGAAGCCATCCCAGGTACCTTGAGAGCAGTGTTTAAGGCTTGCTTGCATTTGTGTGTCCCTGTATCTGTCAAAGTGCTCATTTATTACTGAAGGATACACTCACCAAGGTCCTGAACTGCTGGAGAACTACACATGATTCTTGCCACTTGGGGAATTTCGGTGAACCTAACAAGCATGTGTTTGCCATTTCTGCATTTTCTCTGTTTGTGGTGTTAACTGTGTTTGTGTATGTGTGTATGTTTCATGTGTTTGGTGTATTTATGTATATATGGAGGTTCATGCCATGTATTTACTGTGCTTGTGTATGCACCTGTGTGTGCTAAGTGCACATTTGCCACCACTTGTATACCCATATATTTGTTGCTTGGGCTATGTGCTTTATTGTGTTTGTGTACACAGTACACGCATTTGTTGCTTGGGCTATGTGCTTTATTGTGTACATTGTACACAAATGCCCCTAGACTGTGATGTCAAGCCCCTCTGCTCTTAGCTCTGTGCTTGGGACTGAGGCATGATATTTCAGATACTTAGCTTTTAGCAAACCTGACAGGTGTGTGCTGAGCAGCTTGGGACCTAAGAGGTGCTGCCGAGAGGCTGCCTCTCATGTTTGCTGTACTAATATTGCTTTTGTTTCTTTTGCCTCCTTATCTAGCCAACATGTCCTCTCCTAGAAATTAGTCAGAACTCCACCCTACAATAACTCAGAAAAAGGCTGAGACTGTGTGAGTGCTCACTCTACCAAATGTGCAATCCATAGCCAGCAGGGTCTTCATCTGAGCAGACCTATGTGAACTGCTGCCATAGTGTCATGGGACCATGGAGTCAAACTAAGATGTTCCTTTGGTCACATAGTGAGTGGCACTGGCTGGTGTGTAGATGGGTGTATGGCATCCTTGGTGGTTTATCTCCTGGGATGCAGGTAAGATGCCAGAGGCCTTTCCTCCAGCCCCCTTCCCTACATAGGTCTCCTGATCTCTGCTCTGGGTGCAGTGGCACAACACAGGGTTGAAGGGTCTTTCCTGAAGGGATGTCTAGGAAACATTAGACTATTCTTTGAGAAAGATGTCTGAGCTGAAGAGTTGTATTCAAGTGAAAGGTGTCTCGGGTATCATATCACAACCTGGGAAAGTGATGGGTACCAAGGACTCTAAGGCACCATCTCCCTGTATAGGAGAAGCCATATGGAACATATTCATTTGTGTGTCTGTCTTAGTCATTTTTCTGCAAGTGTCAAAGAGTACCCTAACAAAAGCAACTCAAGGAAGAGAGGGGTTACATTGGCTATCAGTCCAGGGCACAGCTCCTCATACTGAGAAAGTCATTGGCAGCTGGATCTTAAGACAGCTGGTGGCGTTGGCTTGACAGTCAAGATTCATGCTGGTGCTCAGCTTTCAGTCAGTCCCAGACCCCAGCACCAGGAGTAGCACCCACTTCATTTAAGGAACTTCTCACTTCAGTTAACCCAATCAAGGCAATCCCTGACCATCACCGCTAGAGGGTTGTCTCCCAGGTGCAGGTCCTGTGAGACTGACAATCTATTCCTGGAAATTACATTAGTGGACTTTATTCCTCTCAGGAATCTCCAATGCTCTACTCTTTGTTGCATCCTGTTGGCTGTCTTTTTGATTCTACTATTGAATCTGTAGGTATATTTGCAAGACTCATTCTCAGAACGTTTCGGTTTAACCCGATCCCAGGTGTAGCCCCTCTTGTCATATAAATGTTCTCTGTCTGATATCATTGTGTCACCAGGCATTGGCAGAAGGAAGCCCCTGGAGAGTGTCAGAATGGATGAGATTAAATGTTAAGAACGACAGCCACTTGATTTTTGTAGGGAATAGCAGTAAGTAGCAAAGGTTATTAATTATAAAAAAAAAAAAATGTTTCCCACAGAGCAGTCATTGTTGAAGCAAGCTGCCTGTGGTGGCAAGGCTGTCAGGGTATGAGTGAGGAGGGGCGGGGTAGAAAGAGCCACCGTGTTTTCCTCGAGTTCACCTGAGGTCAGCAAGAAGCTGAAAAAATACACTAGCTATTCAGGGACCCTGAACACAATTAAAAAACAAATCCTACATGTCTTTCAACTTTTCCTTTTATTTTTATTGAAGGTGTATGTGCATTTTGCCTGCATGTGCGTTTGTGGGTACATGCAGTGCCTACAGAGATCAGAAAGGGGCGTCAGATTCCCTGGGACTGAAGTTACACATGGCTGTGAGTTATCATAGGGGTTCTGGGTATTGAACCTGGGTCCTTGTGAAGAACAGGCAGTGCTCTTGTGACCACTGAGCCGTCTCTCCAGCCCCTTATTTTCTTTTTTATTGTTGAGAATTTCATGCACTTATCTAATGCATTATGATCAAGTCTACCCTCACTCCCTCCGCTCAAATTCCTCCCTTCCCCCACCCACTATTCCATCCAGATTCCTTTACAAAGAAGAGCGCAGAGTCCTACTATAGAGTCCATGCTAAGGTTTGATTTGGATCTTTTTCTCTAGAGAATATCAAGACAGTTTGAAAGGTCAGCGTTATCTACTGCAAGCCTCTTTTGGATCCATTGCTTAAACCCTGAGTCTATCTAGTGCTGTCACTATGTGCATGGATGTAACCCATCTCCCAAAGCAATCTCTCAGATGCCATATCCCTAAAGAAAATCGACTCTTCCCTTCTCAGCATCTACCTGTTGCCAATAGCTCCTCCACTAGAGGTGGGACTTTCTGATCACCCACCTACCCAGTCTGAGGTTTTGTCTGGCTTCATCTTGCCCAGGTCTTGTGCATACAGTTGCAGTCACTGTAGATTCATATGTGCATCTGCCCTGTGGTGTCTGGGGAAAGAACTGTGTCCTTATGGTCATCTATTGCCTATGGAATTTATATATCTTTCTGCTCTTTCTCCTGTGATGATCCCTGAACCACAGGAGGAAGAGGCGTGGTATGGATGTCCCATTTCAAGAAAGGCCCTTCACAGTCTCTTATTCTCTGTACCTTGCTTAGTGTAGTCTCTGTGGTAGTTGCCATCTACTGCAAAAAGAAGCTTCTCTGACGAGGGTAGAGAGATAACATTTACTATAAATACAACAGTAGGTCTTTAAGATTTGGTTTAAGACCACACCTACTTAGCAGAATATAGTAGGTTTTCCTCTAGGGTTATGATCTGAGCAGTCTTGGGTTCTTGGCCCTGCTTTGGTGCCAGACACAAGTTCCTTCTTGTCAAGTGGACCTTAAAATTCAGTAATAAAGTTGTTGACATTATCTTTATAAAACTGTGTATTTTTGTTTCTCTTAGCTTATTTCTTAACCTGGGTATCACACAAATAATCAAGACTCTTTTATAAAACTATACAATACAATCTTGAGCTATTTTAGTCTGCTCTTAACTCTCTGTGTTATTTTGTCTTACTCCCAGCAAACATCCCAGCAATAGTTACACTTTGTTGCTTTCCTCAGCTCCAGCTCCTTCCTCCTGATCTTTCTTGGACCCGTACCCATGCCTAAATCCCCGCTACAGTGGCTGAATCCCTTGGATCAACCCCCTCCTTCCTCCTTTAGCTCCTCCTCCCCTGGCTGGCAGGAAGTCCAGCCCTATTCTCTCCCCTGCTCAGCAATTGGCTGTATCAGGGAACAATTGGGGAACAGTGTTTACACAACATTGAGAGAGAAATCAGGCTTTAAACTACACAATAACCTTATCCCTGCATAGAGTTGTTGGTTACTCCCATATTAATGCACTGCTGTAGCAGTGAGCACATCTTTCCAGCTGGTTGTTATTGTAGCTAACCTTCTGGTACTACAAAAGCTAGCCGGTGGGGATGGCATGTCCAGGTGGTTACCAGTTACTTTCCTTACATCCTATGACTCAAATTTGTGGTGTCTTCAGTGTTTGTGTCCTCCTGTCACATTCTGGGGGGTAATCAAGAGCAGTGACAATGGGCTATAGCATGTGGGAACCTACGGGCTTTCATTGATCAGCAACTGGGCTTTTTATTTGGTAGCTAAAGTTGTCTAGGTCTCACACTTTGTTTTAATACTATAGAAAAAAGTAACTATAGAGACCAACTAAAACTATGTATCCAAATTCCTTTTTGAGGACAGCTAGATTGTTGTTTATTAAGTAGCTGGGAATGTACCTAAGTTAAGTGAAATCAACAGGCTGTCACAGTCTACCTCTTATAAACATGTAACCCAACTCAATTTCTTAAAACTTATGCAATTACTAACTAGAGATGACGGCAAAGACATCTCCCCACTGTGATACAGATGCTCTGCATACAAAGTCAACAAGAACAAAACAGCAAGTTGAGTCTCTTTACAAAGAAGAATGTGGAGTTTAGTATAAAGTCTATGATAATGATTGATTCAGATCTTTTCCTCTAGAAAATATCAAGACAGTTTAAGACATCAGCTTCATTTACTGTGGGTCTCCTTTGGATCCATATTTCAGCCAGAAAACTGACAGAGACTTTCTAACCCATTGATTTACACTGGTAAAGTCCAGATTATTTTATATGCGTTTAATTTATTATTTGTGACTTTTATACATGTTAACAGTGACCCCTGCTCATATTCACCCCCAACCCTCACTAGTCCCTTCAGCTCCCCCAGGATCTACCAATGCTCACCTCCCACTTTAAATAATCTACTGAGTCCAGTTAGTTCTGCCCGAATCGCATGGGTGTGGAAGCATCCGCCAAAGTGGTCAACCAAGCAGGGCGGGCACCCATGAAGAAAACTGACTCTTCCCTCCTCAGCAGGCACCAGCTGCTCACAGCTCCTCATGAGGGGTGGAGCTCCATCATCCCTCTCCAGTCCATGTTGGGATGTCAAGGAGCTGGATCTTGTGCAGGTCTTATGCAGGCGGCCACGGCTGCTGTGAGGTCATGAGCACATGGCCCTGTCCTGTCTGGATGGCTTAGCAGCAGTGCTCCTCAACCTCTGGCTTTCACAGATTTCCAAGCTCATTTTTGTAATGTTCCCCGAGTCTTGCAGTGTGTGTGTGTGTGTGTGTGTGTGTGTGTGTGTGTGTGTGTGTGTGCCTAAAGTCCCATTTATAATTGACCATTCTAGAGACATGTCTTCCCTGCACTTTGACCAGTTGTGAGTGTGCATGTTTAACCATTATCCACTACAAAAGGAAGCTTCTCTGACGATATTATGTTCAGAACCGTAATTGATAAAATTTGTAAATAAATTCACTGGATCCACTTTATAGATTGTTAACCATTATTCTACACTGTAGAGAAGCATGGGAGATGTTTATAGGGATTAAACATAGGACCACACACATAGTAGGCAAGTGTGCTACCACAGAAGTATGTCCTCAGCTTCATTATTTTACAGTTACAAATCTATTCCCACACAGGTCCTGTTTGCCTAAGTTGGAAAACATCATTTGGCTTTTTTGGAGATTAGCATATATATTAGCTACTTCTCTGTTGCTGGGATAAAGAGCAATGACCAAGACAACTTATAGAAGAAGGACTTTATTTAATGTTATGGTTCCAGAGGATAAGCCCATCATGATGAAGAAGTGTGACAGGCACTGCAGCAGGAACAGAGAACCAAGAGAGCACGTTTGCAAAGACTAACATAAAGCAGAGAGAATGAGCTGGAAATGTGGCAAAGCTAGGGACGCTCAAAGCCTGACCCCTGCGACACACTTCCTCCAGCAAGGCTGTCCCATGTAAACCTCCACACGCAAAGCATCAACTAGGGATTGAGTGTTCCAATGCCTGACCATCCTCACCCCCCAGAAACAAAAATGCTGATTTAGGGTTATTTTTTTTATGATAATTCCTCTGGGAATTCAAATACCTGATCAACCTTTTCTCACATTTTTGAGGGGGCCAGGAACAACCAGCCAATTCTTTGATGCTCCTTATTTGGACTAAAATATCAATGCAAACATCAAGTCACCAAGAAACCTTTCTTCTGTAGAAGAGTTTTAATTCAGAACATGGCTGCTCTGGCAAGAGATCACATGCAAGGACCTTCTAGATCTGGGTGATCCTGCTAGAATACAGATGCACCTTTAATCCCAGGAGACAGAGGCAAGCAGATTTCTGAGTTCAAGGCCAGCCTGGTATAGAGCAAGTTTCAGGTAAAGAAAAGCTTAGGTCCAGATGTGGTGGTACATGCCTTGAATCCCGACACTCAGGAGACAGATGTGTGCAGATCTCTGAGTCCTGGTCAGCGCTGTTCAGGAGTTCTGTTGAAAGTGAGTTGAGAGGCAGTGCAGTGCAGTGGAGTTGAGTTCAGTATAGCTCAACTCATGGAATTCAGAGGCAGTTTTAATGGGAGAGTTTTACAGAGATGGGCTGAAGAGAGAACAAGCTAGACACAGGTGAGGGCAGAGCAAGCCAGAGAATGAAGAGGAGCCGGAAGATTAAAACAGATTGCCAAAATTAATGTGAGGGCAAGCAGAGTTACTAAGTGAGAAACTGAGAGAAGCCAGTTTGAGTCAGTCAGCTTGGAGAGGGGTTTGAGCCGGAACAGCTGAGTTGAACCAGCCAGTCAGAGTTTAGAAAGAGTGAGCTTATTCATCAGTATGCGTCAGAGGCTGAAAACATTCTAGGCCTAGATCAGATTGGACAGAGGCTAGAAGCTTCCAGGAGTAGGCTTAGGATAGCAGATGGAGGCAGTAAGCCTCTGAGATGACAATTGCATCAGACAAATAAAAGTTACTCTAACATTCCTTTCTTCTCTGTAAATTTGATTATAGATGGGTTTTAAGTAGGTGTGTGTATATTTGTGTGTTTGAATGTGTGTATATTTATATATGTTTGTGTGTATATGTATACCTGCATATGTGTGTGTGTCCAAACATAGGGAAAGACATAGGACTGACACTATCAACACTGTGCTTTTCCATGCGTCCTTTGCACAGCAGAACCTCAGGCTGGAAGTCCTGAGGATGAGGGCAGATGGAAACTGGGCCAGGTAGGATTCATTAAGCTAGCGTGGCTGCACAGTAGTACAGTGTGTCGCTGGCACAGGACAGTGAGGAGCCTGAGGCACTCCAGGTACACTGACGGACTGAAGGCAACATTTCCCCTCAAGTAAGGCCTCCCTTTGTACTTGCTAGAGTGAACCAATGTGGTCTTAGATTCTGAGGGTGACTTTCTGCCATTGTTCTTCCACTTGACTGGCTTGGGGACAGTGTGGTACCGGGATGTTTTGGAGGACTTTGAGGCATCTAGAAGATCAGTACCCAAATCTTCAGCAGTGACAGATTCAGTCCTGTTACCCACCCCCAGGAAGCCTCCCCCCAAAATTTAGCAGGCTGCTTCTTCTCTAGTATTCTGGGGTCAATGCAACATGAAGCCCCAGTTTCCACTGTTAACATTGATGTCCAATCTGCAGTCACAGTATGTAGTTTTGAACATGCCCTGTGTTCCAAATAAATATTTGCATAGGAAGGTTTTCTTTCTGCAGTAAAAATGAAAAGCGTGACAGATGATCCACTCTGATTGTCATTGACAGTATCTGAGAGCCACTTAGCTCTGTAGATGATGACGCACCTGTTGATTCATAGCTGTGATCGTGACCTGGGTTCAAAGTCTAGGCCAAAATGAATATTCATCATTAATATAAACGACCCAGTTTATCACCTAGATAGGATGGCTACAAGCGATCCAGTGGTTTATAAATCGATAATTGAATATTTTGCAAGTATATGTGTCTGTGGTGTGCCTGTCTATACATACACATGTGAGCTTGTGTGGGGGTACATGTGTGTGCAGGTATGTAGAGGGGTGTGCATGTGTGTGGAGAGGCCGACAGAAATTCCAGGAATCTTTTTTAAAAAATCACTCTGAAAAAAAAAAATCACTCTCTGTTTTATGTACTGAGGCAGATCCTCTCACTTAAACCCAGATGCTTTGCTTAAGTAGCCAGCTTGCTCAGGGGATCCCCTATCTGTGTCTCCCACATGCTAGGATTGCTGTTGGGCTGTCATGTCCACCTAGAATTTATGTGGCTGCTGCGATCTGAATGAACTACAACCCTCACACTCGCAAGGCAAGCACTTGACCTACTGAACCATCTCCCAAAGCCCCATAACAGAATTTTTGTTAATGAAAAATATATGGTAGGAATAGTGCCAGAACTATAAGCCAGAGTGGAGAAAACACAGATCCATTGTGGATACAGCCTGAAAACTGGGTTGGGTGGGGCCTACCAAACTTCCAGGGAGTGAGTGTCCATTCTCACTGGGTAGCTGGGAGGGTGAGGAGAGCCTCGAAGGGAATTGGAATCCTTAGAGTAAGGGATCCACAAGGACCATGTCTTTAAAGAAGAGATGGAGCCTCAATCCACCCTATGATCCTGGAAGGTAGAAAGGACACTGAAGGCCATTGATACGAAAGGATGAAAATTCTTTTTCCTATATTTGCACGGAAACCCCAAGTAGGTAAAGAAGAGCTTTTTGGAGTTGTTTCAGAGGCTCATGGGCTGGACTTTCCAACCCAGGGGCTTGTGGCTCAAGGTCATGAGGACTAGAGGCTTCCAGCCCTAGGCATAGCCAGGTCACAGGCTTCGAGTGGCGGGTCAGGAGCTCAGCTCTCAGTGTTGGGGACCCTCTGTCCAGTTTCTCTCCACCCAGACTCTTTGGAGTTTCTTATTCTCTAGGGTCTCAGCTGTTTTATTTTCCCAGAGCTTTCAGCCCTGTGTAGTTTCTGAATCTTTCGTGGTCTCTGCCACCACGTATTCTTTGACTGCCTTGCAGGTGCTCAGTGATCTGGGGGCGGAAGGGGCCTGGCCCAGCTACCTTCCAGATGCCTCTGCTCAGTGTCTAGGATGGGGAGCTCCAGAGTTTTCTCCTCTTCCACTGTCTCAGCTTGTTCTCCCTGAGGTAAAGGCCACAGCAGGCAATAGAAGGTCATGCAGGGGAAGCGTTTGTTGAAGCCTAATGTTGCCACACAGGGGCAGAAGGATATTAGGAGGCGGCTCCCAGAATGACCCAAGGAAGATGACATGCAAGCAGCAAGCTGCTTATATGAGCAGAAAAATGGGTGTGGTTTGCTTGTGCTGGACTCCAGCTCTACCAATCACAACACTGCGTTATGGACAAGCTTCAGTCCACCAATCACAGGCTTCTTCTTGAGTCACAGGGGAGGTATTTCCTCCCTGGCCCGAGTAGAAAATGATAGAATTCATGGCTTCTGCCACAGCTATACTCTTGACAGCTAGAGTGGCATTTCATCAGTGTCTACAAAACGTTTAAAGCATTTCCTCTGCTATGAAACAATTTGGCTGCTCACCAGAGAAAGGGCTTTTGGACTGGCAGTTCCCCACTCAAGGCAGTGGGCAGACGAAGAGTCTAACAGCTGTCGCTGAGGTGTTAAAAAGGTCCCCTCAACAGCGTAGACTAGAAAATTAAAGGCCATTTCTCAGAACGGATCATGAAAAGGTAGAACTGTACACGAAGTGATCGGTATCAGCTCAGGACCCCAAGACCAAGTTCTCAGCACAAAGGAGATTTATTTGACCCACAGGGACGAAAAGGAAGGGAATAAGAGACAAAGGCAGGAGATAGAGGACTAGGGAGAATGGGGACGGGAAAGAGGGAAGGGGGACAGGGGTATTTGTCCTGGGGGGCAGGGTGGAGGGGAGATGAACGACTGCCTCGGGATAGAGCAGAGACAAATGTGGTCCGTAGGCAAACGGTGGTTCATGAAGGTAAAGGGGGAAACCTCTGTTAGGATGACGTGTTGAATTTTAATTGGGCATGTTAACTAAGTGAGCCAGAGAGGACTTTTGATAGTTGGCATCCATACTTTGCTAGCTAGACCTTGGTAGTGGATCGCAGGAGGAGAAAGTGGCCAAATAAGGGAATAGTTCCTGGCTAGCTTTAGGAATGTTTAGGAATCTAATTGTTTTTCAGCAAGGCAGAGGGAATTGGGGAGAAGGACAAGGCCCGCCATGTTTGCCATGATTTGGCTGGCTAGAGTCCCTGCAGGAGACATCTGTTTGCAAAAGCAGAAAGATAATATAAAATTAATAAAAAGTGTGCACTCTACATTAATAACCTTAACTGGCTCTAGGAAGACAAGCAGTATATGAAACAAGGAAGATTTCTATTTAATCTGAAATATTTTAATTTTTCATTTAAAATAGACTAAAAGCAAATAATACTCTTGATAGCAGGAACATAGGCTGTCTCTCATCATTCATATTTTTCTGGGTTTTTTGTTTGTTTCTAAAATAAAAAATAAATAAACCGGCATTGTGAAGAGTGATACTATATGGAAATGTCACATTTAATTTTAACATACTAAGTTTAATTATAACAAAAATAAAAAAATCCTCATGAAGCAAGAATCCCACAATTACCCTATAAATCCTCCTTCTAATAATTGTCAGTAGAGAACTAAAGAAAGTGTATTAAGACTAATTTCCCATATAAATAAGTTGACAAAGACTTGGCGGGAAGAGAATCGGAGAACAGAGCTAGAAGTATCCCGGTTAGCTTTAGCTATCACCTTGGACACACCCTAGAAGTGTCTCTGAAGAGAATATTGATGAATTGCCCAGATCAAGATGGCCCATAGGTCTGTCTATTGGGGAGGGTCATTTTGGTTGTTAATTGGTATGAGTGGACCCAGCCCACTGTACGTGGTACCATTCCCTAAGCAAGTGGTCCTGAGCTATATAAGAAAGCTAACTGAAGACAAGCCCGCTTGCCAGCCAGCCAGCAGGTAACATCTTTGCCAGGCTTCTTTGGTTCTGAAGTGAGGGTTTTTTTTTTTTTGGTCTGAGGTAATGCTCTGTGGAGCAGTGAGCAAGGTGCCTTCAGATTCCTGATCTGAGATCCTGCCTTGGTATCTCTCCATGATAGACTGTGACCTGGATTGTAAACCAAATAATCCCTTTCCTTTTGGTCAGGGTATTTTCGGACAGCCATAGGCAACAATGGAAATGAAGCTACAGCAGGAAGGTTATACTCCTTAATCCCACGGGATGGGAAGGGGAAGGTGCCTGGTTGCCTGGAACGGACAGAAGAACACACAGGAGTGTCGGGAAATGCCCTGTGCTGGGACTTAGAGCACAGAAACATCGCTTACTTTGACAATATGATCCAAGACACATCAAGACTGGGCCAGTCACCCTAGCCGCTCATTGTTTCCTGGGGATAGAGAGCAGGTACGGAAGTGGGAAGGGAGAGGGTCCTGCCTTCCATGGTGCTGTGTTTCCAGAGCAGAGGACAAGTGATGAGCTGAGCTCTCCATACCGCTCCTCCTCTGCGGCAGACAGATGCTGGAGCTAACTCAGTGTAACAATTTTTATGTTTATATAATTCAAGACCTATTTACAAGAAGTGTCTAGTCCTTCCTACAAAGTCCTCCCTATTTATTTCCCAGATTTTTTTTTAGCTTCCTTTATGCTATCAGAGGTCGGTAGCAACGCTGGGCATGGGTGATGTCCAAGGCTGAAGAGAGGATGTGCTTGTGGCACACCTTGACATGAGCGTGGGTGTGCTCCGGCACAGGGGACACCAGTTTCCTCACTACTTTGAGCAAACACTCCTCAGGATCTTGTCTGCAGAATTGTAGCCATAATACTGTCTGCTGCATACTCGTTTCTACTGTCAACAATAAACGACGGTTTCTAGTTTACCGGGGGGTCATCTCTAAATGAGGTGTGCCTGGATTAGACTGGGAACTGATCATTCTTGAAATAATGCAGAGAACACAAGTAGTTAGAAAGCCCTTTCCCTGTTCACAATCATTTGTCTTCCTCTAAAGCTGAACCCTAAGGTGCCTGTCCCGGGAAGTATCTGATCAGAAGGTTAAGTCCCACGTTTACAGGAGATGTTCCTGGCTTCCTTTTCTGTTTTAAATTTTATTTTGACAGGGCATACAATGAGTTTGCTAATTAGTTTCTCCTTTCTGGCTTGCACTGTCTTATTGCTATCATCTGTCTCCAGCGAGACTGACTGAATCTGTCAAGCTCACACTGCTTCCGGAGAGCAAATGTTCAACAAGAATGTGCAAACAGTATGTAGTTCAAGGGGAAGTGGGCCGGGTGGGTGTCCTCCCTGTCCCTTTCTGCACAAGGACTGCATGGGGTGTGCCATCACTAGGGTCCCTCCACCTAATGCTGCTAAGAATATAGTCTCCCCGACTCAGAAATCTTGTGTACAAAACAACTATTCAGAAAAAGCAGGGACCAGACATAGCTTCTATGTGTTGCCCTTAACATGTACTGACAACTGGGTTTGTGTGTGCATGCGAGCGCATATATACCTAGATACATAGACTTTTAGAAATCTGGTTGGGAGGCCATTTTCCCTCTTATCAAGTACATTCTGAAGAAAGCCAAAGTTCACTTAAAGAGAAAAAGCATCATCGGTGTTGATTCTCCTCCGGAGAGGCTATCCATTTCCCACCAAAGGAGCCCGAGCTGGCCCAAACCATCAGCTTAGCCCAGGCAGCTGCATCCTGGAAATGCACCTGCTGCCGACCTGTACTGTTCACAGACAGGATTTGGTAATTTGCTTTTAACACAGAAGAATGAGACAATCAGGCAAGTTCAAGAACCACTGATCTCTTCTACTCCCAACAAATGAGCGAACTCAACCATGTAGTCACAATGACTCATCGATCAAATTTGCAGAGGCCTTTGATTTGACTGCAGCATTGACTTTCGCTCTCTGTGAATGTCTTGTGAGTTCTCCTGATCTGACAAAATCTGAAGGGTGCTATTGTCGCCTGCAGTTTTAGAAGACATCTGGAGCTGGGAGCAGTTTCTCTAGTGATTCTCATTCTTCATCTTCATCTGTGTGTCCTTCCATCACTTTCTCTTGCATCCTCTCAACTAGTAAGGGATTATTATCTGTGAACTTTGAACAGAGAGAGGTGTCTGCATGGTAAATGTGAGAGTGGCTGGTTTATTGCAGGTCATTGGTGCCCTGGGATAAATCAACACAGCAGTGAGACTTCAGAATGACTTCCAGTGATGCCCAAGTTCTTGGCATCCATCCCTTTGGAAGGTACCTGAACAATGAAAAGACAGCCTGGACAGGACAGCCAACCACAGAAGTATATGGCTCCCAAGGTCAGCTCATTAAAGGTCTGCGGTTTCTCCTCTGCTTTTTCTTGGCTCTGCTCTGGGAACCAGTCATAGCATTTCGAAGACACTTTTGAAGTCCCAAGAACAGTCCTGCATGGTGACTAGCCAAGCTGTCCTGAACAGCCAGGGTTCTCTCATCAGGGCCCTGAGTACATCATCCAGGAAGAAGTCTTCCAGCCCATAGGCTCCTCATAGACACCCTCGCTTGCAGAATCTCCCCATGTACTTCTGATACCCAGCAATTGCAAGATAATAAGTGCTTATCGCTTTAAGTCTGGGTGAAGGGATGATTTGTTACATTGTAGTAGGTAATTAATGTGAATGTTGAATGACTATCTCGTTTGCCAGGGATAGTTGTGAGTTTCCAGAGCTGAACACAGGGAAAGGCCAGATCTGCAAGATGGAAAAGTCAAGGCCAATATTAGGAGAGAGTCCTTCCAGGGCAGGCCATAGAATCTCTACAAAGATCACAAGGGTTGAAATCGAAAAAAGGAACTTGAGCAGGGACCTGAGTCCCTTACCGCAAGGGGAACAAGTATCAACGATGGCTCTTTCTCTCAACTGTCTACGACTCCATCCTTTCATGAACCACCAGGAACTTTTCTTTCCTCCTGAGTGGTATGGAAAGCTGTCTACCACAGAGAAGCCATGTTGTGTAAAGACACTTCTATTCCAGTGCCAGAGAGCTAGTCATCATGGCCACAAGAGCTCCCTGGTAAAGAGCAAGGCACTGGCCATCCATACCTGGAGCCTGGCACTTCCAGCCTTCAGCCAGGGCCTCCACGCACATGCTCTGCCCTAACTCAGTCACCTTGGGAGACATGTCTATGACTGTTGCTAGTGATCATCTCACACTGAGTAACTTCAACAGCTCAGCGTTGTTACCTTGTAGTTCTGCAGCTCTCAAGTCCCAAATGTACAACTGGCCCAAAGTCCAGGTGTGGCAGGGCCAGCTCGTCTGGGACCTCTAGGGAGAGCCGTTTCCCTGAAACTTCTTGTTTCTTGAGATTGCCCACATCCCTCAGCTTACCTTTTCCTCTGTCTCCCAAGTGAGCAGTGTGGCCTCCCTCTGACCTTCAGGGTAAAACCCCTACTCCTGCATCAGGACAGACCCTTCATTTCTCAGGGTCTGGTTGACCAGTTGAGGCTCTCATGGATAGTTCAGGATAACTGCCATATCATAGGTCAATATTGATTGGCTCTGGAATTCAGAACCCAGACATCTTGGAGGACTTTTATTCTTAGCATCACATATATTTTTTAAGATTTAATTTTATTTATGTGCCATGTGAGAGGGGGTGCTGACAGAGACCAGAGGCAGAGCAGGCTTCTGGGATCTGAACCCTCAGCTTCCTGCAAGAACTGTAAATGCTTTTACCGCTGAGCAATCTCTTTGGCCCTGACGTTTCTTTTTTCAAGTCTTTAATTTTTATTTATTTATTTTTATCATTTTAAATTATGTGTGTGGAAATGTGTGTGTGGATGCAGGTGTCTGTGGAGATCAGAGGCATCAAATTATCTGGACCTGGAGTCACAGGCACTTAAGTAATACTGCAGAATTCTCTGGAAGAGCATCAAGTGCTCTTAACTGCTGGGCCTTCTCTTTAGCACTCCCCTATTTTTCAATTGTAAAAGTGAAAATGATGCTGTTTTCTAAGTACCTACCCCAGGACAGCCCCTTCCTCAAAGTCAAGTCCTTGCATTTTCCCCCTCAGGTTACTATCTATTGAATAATGAACACTTCAGCCTAAAATATGTACCATGTACCTCTCTGCTCGGTCTTCAGAGGGTGCCTGTGCCTATGGGTCTTGCCTGATTTTCTTAGGACCCTGATTCAACTGCTTCAAAGAACTCATCTTACATTTTTTTTTTACATTTTTTTTTATTAATTTATTCTTGTTACATCTCAATGTTTATCCCATCCCTTGTATCCTCCCATTCCTCCCCCCCCCATTTTCCCATTATTCCCCTCCCCTATGACTGTTCCTGAGGGGGATTACGTCCCCCTATATATTCTCATAGGGTATCAAGTCTCTTCTTGGCTACTTGCTGTCCTTCCTCTGAGTGCCACCAGGTCTCCCCCTCCAGGGGACATGGTCAAATGTGAGGCACCAGAGTACGTGAGAAAGTCGTATCCCACTCTCCACTCAACTGTGGAGAATATTCTGACCATTGGCTAGATCTGGGAAGGGGTTTAAAGTGTACCTCCTGTATTGTCCTTGGCTGGTGCCTTAGTTTGAGCGGGACCCCTGGGCCCAAATCTGCCTATCATATTGTTCTACTTGTAGGTTTCTAGGACCCTCTGGATCCTTCTACTTTGCCATTCTCCCATGCTTCTCTCATTTAGAGTCCCAATAGGATGCCTTCCCCTCTGTCCCAGTTTCCTGGTAAGTGAAGGCTTTCGTGGGACATGCCCCTTGGGCTAGTATGCAGATATAAGTGAGTATATACCATTTGATTCTTTCTGCTTCTGGGTTAACTCACTCATTATGATCATTTCTAGCTCAATCCATTTATCCACAAATTTCGGGAATTCCTTGTTTTTAATAGCTGAGTAGTATTCCATAGTGTATATGTACCACAGTTTCTTTATCCACTCTTCTACTGAGGGACACTTAGGCTGTTTCCATGTTCTGGCTATTATGAATAAGGCTGCTATATCTGACAAAAGCAACTTCAGGAAGGAGAAGTTCCTCAGTCTCAGACCATCAGCAGGAAAGGCGTGGTGAGTGTGAGTGACAGAGCTCTTCACGTGGGGAAAGGAAGGGCTGGGATGCTGAGAGGGAGACATCCACACCCCATCCCCTACGGCAACTCACCTCCACCAGCCAGACCTACTCCTCCCAAAACAGCATGGCCAGCTGGGAACCAGCCACTCAAATATATGTGGGGACAGCACACACCAAACTAACATAGTGACCATTTTCCAATCACCCTTTACTATCCACATTTTTATCCTGTTATCTCCCCACTAAAATATTTTTTAAGTTTTTCTTCTCCTCTGGGAATGTATGTTATTTTTATCCATTGCCAGACATTTCTGGGGCAAAGCAAAGTAAATGCATGCCAATCTCACATGCCTGATCAGAAGCTTTGTCTGGGAGGATGTGCACACTTGAACTCTTAGGCAGGGAGATAACGAAAACAATAGCACCGAGTCACACCCCAGAATGCCATGGCTCATCCTGTGGAGGGGTACTAGCTGGGACTGGACTCTGTCCAGGACAGTCTTATCTTATTGTTGTTAAAGATTTATTTCCACGTATGCGTCTGTATCTGTATATCATATGTGTGCGGTACCTGTTGCTTCTCTCAGCGTACACGTCACTGCCCCACACAACTCATTTAGCTCCCTGTTGTCCACATCCTGGAACCTTGCTTGCCTAATGCAGCCTTTGAAGCTACATAGCTTCACTTGTGCTGATTTCTTCATGTACCTCAAGATGCAAGAGCTGGTCCACACCCAAGGGAGAGTCAGTAAGTTACAAGAAGGTTCCCAGCTCGTGATGGCCCTTGTTCATTTACTTCACTGTTGTGGGCTTGGTCTTAGCTGCTTTCACCCATTCCTTCTGGACCTTTCCTTCCCTGTGTAGTTATCCCTAAGACCACAAGACTTCCCTGTCTATCACTGTACATTATCAAAGTAATGAGTTTGTAGGAGATACAAAGGTATGCTTTATAGACCATAAGAATAAGTATCTGGTGCCTCACATTTGACCATGTCCCCTGGAGGGGGAGACCTGGTGGCACTCAGAGGAAGGACAGCAAGTAGCCAAGAAGAGACTTGATACCCTATGAGAATATATAGGGGGACGTAATCCCCCTCAGGAACAGTCATAGGGAGGGGAATAATGGGAAAAGGGGGGGGGGGGAATGGGAGGATACAAGGGAAGGGATAAACATTGAGATGTAACAAGAATAAATTAATAAAAAAGAAAGGGACAATCAAAAAAAAAAAAGAAGAAGAAGAAGAAGTATATAATTTGTATCTACCACACACTCTAGCCTCGTGAAAGCAGTGGTCACATTTAATCTACTCACTGATATATATGTTCCCAGTGCTCATCACGGGGTTAACACAAAGTAGAAGATAATTGAGTTGTGTAGTTCTCAGGGCCTGTTTCTTCATCTGTGATGGGATTGCTGAGGGCTACAGTCAGAATACCGGCATATGATGCTCTGGCATTGTAAATATGAGGGACAGGAAGGCACGTCATGTTCACATATGCCTGGGACTGTACATGGTGAGGTGCCTCCATGAGCCTTCTGTCTCTCAATGCCCTCTGTGATTTCTATATGATATTAAAGCTGCCACTTCCCTGTTGGCAGAGGGCTCTAGAACATGTGTCTCAGGGTAAGGAAGCCATGCTAGTCCTTGGCCCAGAGTCACATACGAGACTGGCCAATAGCAGGTCACAGCTGGCCTCCTTTCTGGCCTCTTGCGCTTAGGAAAGGACATCTTCCTTTTCCTCCATCATCTCAGTATCCAGCGAGGTCTCTCGACATCTGTCATCAGTGAACAATGCAATCATTGAGATTAGCTCAACCCATGTATAATTAAGAACCGTAAAATCCCCTCAGAACGGATCATGTTCTGATTTTTGCTTTTCTGGAAATGATTGAAAAGGAAAGACTTTGGCATGAAGTGTGATTCTTCCTTTATGGAGCCAGAGTCAGGGATAAAGAATAGATAACAGAGCCACATGTACCAGAAGATGCAAAGGATGGTCCAAGTCCAAGGTAGAGTCAGTAAGTACATGGAGGGCTCCTAGCTCATGACATAGCCTTTCCTATTTCTTCGTTCCTATTTCCTCTATGAAGATGTAATGTTGTTTATGTATGTATGTGTGTGTAGCATGTGTGTTCCAGTGGAGACTAGAGCTCTATGTTGGGCATTCTCAGTTACTTTATTTTTGGACCACAGTCTCTCACTGAACCTGAACTTCTAGATTTATGATCATCCTGTCTCCACCCCATACTGTATACTGTGTACTGTGTACAGCGTACTGTGTTCTGTGTACTGTGCACTGTGTACTATGTACTGTGTTCTGTGCACTGTATACTGCATTCTGTGTACTGTGTACTGTGTACCTTGTACTGTGTACTGTATACTGTGTGCTGTGTACTGTGTGCTGTATACTGTGGGGTTACAGACCACACTGGAGCATTTTTATAAGACACTGATGGTAGAACCTGGAGCCTCCAAAGACACTGGGCAGATGGCTTCTATTGGGTTACCAAGCCTAAGCGATGTCCACTGTGCTTCCCCACAGCTAATTTGCCCTGTTATCCTATTAGGGAGAAGATGCTTCGGGGCTGACTGTGGTGGTTGCTCTCTCTGCTTCTGCTCTTACTCTCTAGTTTTACCATTCATCAGGGCCTCGAAGCCCCGCTCTGCTGTGTGGTTTTAATGGTGGGTGCATTTGCTGTTTTTCATTGCAATCCATCTGTAAGAAAGACACACACTTCCTTCTCCCTTTGAATTTGCTGCTCAGGCTTTTGTGTCTGTAGGATGTGTGTGTGTGTTTACTTTTTTCTTTGCGTTCAGAGCCATGGGATGTCTTTGGTTCTCCCCCTTTCCTTATTTGTGAATTCTTTACCCAATACAGAGAAGCCAGGTCCTTATCATCTGCAAGATTTGCTATCTGTAAGTTGAGAGCATGAAACAAAGTAGTTTCCAATCCCCAGTCACTTGCAATTTTTTTTCCTTTTATTTGCAGCTTATGAAGTCCTTTGTCCTTCGAAAGGCTATTTATTTGTCTCCTTCTCTGACAAGATTGTTTTCTTTTATTTCTCCTTTTTAATCAAAGCATAAAGTACAAATAGTAATACTTACACTAGGTAAGCATGGGATGCAACAGGAAGCTGGCTGTGTATATCAAGTGTAGACACTCACCAAAACCATGTTGGTTTTCATTCCTCATCCCAAATTACTTTGACACGAGTCTTCCAATTCATGGCCATCAGGGTCTTGTGGAACCCTGGCCAAGGGCTGGCATTTTTTGGAACTTGGGATTCCAGCTCTCCATGGACACAGGATCATTGTCACGAGTGCAGTGCAGCAGAGTGCCTGCACCGCAGTGGGCTGTGCAGCTTCGTCAATGAGAGGGCCTTCAAGCCACCCACTTGCTAGGCATCTAGCTTTCTGGTCAAGGGTCTGGATATAGAACACAGCAGCACAGATGGAAAATGAAAGCCCTAGAGTGCTTACTTTCTAGATTCTTCTTTAAGGCTGTGTGTGTGTGTGTGTGTGTGTGTGTGTGTGTGTGTGTGTGTGTGTGTGTGTGTGAATGGATGTGGCATATGTGCAGGTACTCACATAGTCTGAAGAAAGCACTGGATCCCGGGAGCTAGAGTCACAGGTGATTGTGAGTCGCCTGATGTGGGTGCTAGGAACTGAACTTGGGTCCACCATAAGAGCGTCCAGTGCTTATAACTATGGAGCCATCGTTCCAGCACCTTGAAATATCCTCTGTGTGTAGAATTTTCCCAACACAGAGATAAAAACAAAGCCATAAAAGCAATAAAGAGATGGATCAAAATTTCCACTTCTTCATTCATGAAAAACGAGTGAAAAATCTTTGGAACAATGAAATGAGTGTAAAAATTTCCAAGGTGTGCTACTTTGTTTCTCAGCATACAGAGAGCTTGGTTTGGTGGTGCTGGGAGTCATACACAGAGGTAGGTAGCAGCAAAGTTTTATCTAGACTCTTCTAGGAAAATAGAAACAAGAAATATTGGTTTATATAAGAACTTGTCCTATTTAAAATCAATTCAATTAATGAAAAGCAACTTATGCACAAACTAAATGATTAACAAACATTTTTCTCATCCTTCATTTGCTTCAGTTGCCTCCTCAATGCTGTTTCACAACATTTAACCTAAAAACATCTTTAAAAGTACTATATAGCTCCAGCTCCATCTCATGAAACTTTAGAGGGACAAAACAGAAGAAAAGGTTGCTCCAATTAAGTGGATTCGTTTCTCAAGTAAAACAGAGAACAGCTATTGTATATGGCGGCATGCAAAGTCTAAAGGAAAGAGACAGAGCACATCCAAGGAGTTGAAAACCACCAATAGGTTCCTATTCTGCGTGGCTTGACTTGTAAAATGAATGCAGAATATTTGTATATCATTGAAAACAAGGCTAAACTTTCCCCTTGATTTAGTTACACTCTATAGTCAAGTTTTCAAACCAAGAAGCAAACAAGCGAACAGAACAAAACAGAGGCTAGAGAGATGGCTTGGGAGTTAGGAGCAGACATTGCTCTTCCAGAAGACATGAGTTTGATTTTTAACACCCACGCCCCCAGCTCACCATCACCTGAGATTGCAGGTCCAGGCGGGTCTGACATCTCTGGCTTTTGTGGCGATCTGTGTGCACATGTGCACACTCACACATATGCACATTACTAGGAGAACACTACACCACTGTCACAGAGATAGCAAATCATATAAAAATGTTGGTCCATAAGTAGAATCTGAATGAATAGTTGAGGGTTGTCATGTACATACATGTAGAGATGAAACATGCCTTTATAACACAACTTCATAGTTCCTGACCACTAGTCCTAAGAATTAAGAGGCAGCTCCTCTGAAGCCAATACTTCTTATGATTTCCAAATACACCCTCTAATTTTCTGCTTAAAATAATTTAAAATAGAGTTAAATTTTCAGTCTACATTAAGCCATGTTTCCATATACTGCAGTTTACTGAGTGTTAGAGTATCTTTATATTCATGCTGATTTATTCAAAGCCTTATTTATTTGGATATCTCTTCCTTTAATGTTTTATTTTAGAACCCTTATCCTAATTATCTGGGTGCTTGCCTCCAAGTCTGGCCAGGTGTGGTAATGCTGTTAGCAAAGAAAGGTGCTGTCTGTGGGCTACGTGGGGAGTCTTCATCCATTCTATTAGATGCTCCATTTTGGTAACTCTTTGCCATATTTTCATTCATATCTCATTTTGTTCTTTCTCCTCTTACCATCTTGTTCACCCTCTCATCCTGCTTTCTCTCTGTGGCTTCCCATTCCTCTTAAAGACACAAAACATTCATTTCAAAGCCCACAAAAATATCATCAGGAGATATTTTCTGCTGTAAGCCATTTAAAAATCTGCTTTGAAGCCAGGTAATCTTGGGAATCTTCAGCACACAGGACATTGAAAATAGTTCACATGGAATGTATGATATGTTTTCTGTGACATTCAGTAGGGCCAAAGATCGATGAAAGAGATATTCTTTTAGTAACTTAAATGGGAGAACTGTTATTTTATAAAACCAGAACATAATGGTCTATACCCTTCAGGAATATCAGTTTTTTATTATTAATATCAAAGTTTTTATGTTTCCTACTTTATTATAAATTCAAGGGCGATGATGTAGATGCCATTACTAAAACTGATATATTAACAGCAACAAGAGACACATCGTTCGGAAGCACAATACAAGCACAGGTTACTGCTGTTCAGGTATAAACCATGCTCAGTGTTGCTGAAGCGAGCACTGCATCTCATTTTGCACCTGAAGGTTGACATGGCTGAGGAGTTTCCCACTGTGTGACTGTTCCATGTCCTTCCTATTCACCCACTCACGGCCACTTGGCTGTTCCCGTTTCTTGACTATTGTGAATGGTGCTGCTTGTATGTGAGCCAACTGCTAACAGGGTTTCCATTCAAGTTGTAACCTCTTATGGAGGTTATGTCTTTGTTTCATGAGGACATTCCATGCTGTTGTCCATAGTATCAGGAGATTCATCTGTATATTTTTTTTGTTACTATATATCAGTGAAAATTCATTTAACTTTTAAAAAAAAGGTACTACACATCTGGCCATGAGCCCACAGCTGGGAAGTTCATAGGCCCATGGGTGAACCTATTCCTGCTAAATGGACAGAGCACCCAACTGCCTCCAAATCTCTATCTTTGCACCCACAGCTCAGTGCAGTTCCCAGACTTCAGCAGGAATGTTCTTTGTGCAGTGGTGAGTGACTATTAGAGAATCAACTGGTCAAAGTGCAGAGAAGAAATGCCAGTGCAAGTGGGCACCACCCCCTTCCCTGTGACCAGGGACCACTGACAGAAGAGCAGAGCGACTGCAAGAGCCAGAGGTCAGAAAGGACCAGAGTGGCCATGACCAGACTGTTGCACTCTCCAGCACACAGTGGCTCCATTTAAGATCTGTACAAGATGAAGTCAGTCAACACCACAGCATAGACGGGAGGGGAAAGGGTGAAGCTCACACAGCTGCACCCTGATGACTAGCTGAGGAGCTGTGGAGTCAGCTTTCTTTAAAGGCGTGGCTCCTAGTAGGTCTACTGTGCTCCGGGGGACGGCTGCATACCAAGCGGTATACGGACAGCTCCAATCAGAATCAATGAGTTATTTTAATTTTTTTAAAAAAGAGGACACAAACCTGGGGGTAAGAGGCTGAGGGTAGATCTGGAAGGAGTTGGTGGGAGGACTGTAGGGCAAATATGATAAAAATGCATTGGATGATATTTTCAAAGAATTAATAAAAATATTTTTAAGCAATCAATTTAAGCAAAACATAAAACTGAAATAGAGGTCATTGTTACAGACGATTGCCATTGATTTGTAGTGATGCACCAGAGCTTAATGGGAAGACCTTATTGCTGAAACTACTACACACTTTGGTCAAAGGACGTGGAGAAATCAAATGGGTCCTGGACAGATGGTTTCTCTCTGCTGACTGCTAGGTTGGTGGAGCGGTCTGCTAACAGTCTTCCCCAGATGTGAGCTGCATAAGACAAGCAGTATGGCAAGCTATACCTCTGGGTACAATAGTGGCATGGATGTTACGGGAGTCCATGGTCTTACTTTCTTAGCTATTGTTGTAAAGAGACTCCACGACCAAAGAAACTTATAGAAAGAATAGAGTTATTGGAGCCTCAGAGTTTCAGAAGGTGATGGGGATCATGGCAACAGGCTGCCAGGCATGCTGGTAGGGTACATAGTTGAGAACACATATCTTGAGACAACCACCATGAAACAAAACAAAGCCCTCAAAGACCACACCTCTAGTAACACACCTTCCTACAATGCCACAATCCAGGGCCCAAGCATGCAAGCACATGAGCCAATGGGGTTGTTCTCATTGAAACCACCACAGCGACCAACACTTCCTGATTGGAATTAAGTCAACCAGGAGAAGACCCTGTGGCTGGCAAACTCACAAGCCCCCAGGGTGGACCTACCACAATTACTATGTTAAATGGTGATATCATACTGTCCTGTCAATTCTCATCTCTATCCTCATAGGTTGATGAGCTTTCAGGCCATAGCAGAGAGAATTCCTAGCACAGGCAGCTGTGCTTAATACGGCAAATTGCCAAAATACAGAGACTAAGTGTCTGTGGAGTTCCCAGGCATATAAGTGAGATTTATAAATCTTCCTCCAAGTCGCAGAGACCATTCTAGAAGGTGATGTGTAAAGATTTTAATATCTAGAGATTGGGGAGTTTGGGATAAAACAATGCATCCTGGACCTGACAGCTCTGCTGTGCTTTGGAACTCTGAGATGGAGGCAGTCAGTATTCTACTGTGGAAGCGAAAGGGGTTCCCTGGCCCCCACCCCTAACTGAGAGGCAGTTGGCAGTTGGTGGCTTCCGAAGGATGAAGGCTCCGTTTTCTGTTGGCTGCTGGTGTCGACAGTTAGGCTTAGAGAAACTTAGTCGATGGCTAAGTAGATGGCCCATGGGAATGTGGGCATGAAATGTCAGCCTCGGTAGGTATGCGCTCTGAGGAAAAGGCAGGACGCGTTGCAGCTCTGCTCTGGCTGTAGGGGAAGATTTCCCCACTACAAATGTAACAGCGCTGCTCCAGCAAAAGGTCTGATGGGAAGTATCCTGGCAACTGGGAGCCAAGGGATACCACAGTCACACAAAGCTCGCACATGAGATGTATTGGGCGGGGACGTGCAGGGAGGCCCAGGAGGGTGGCTGCCTAGGCTTGGACAAGAAGCAACGAAGCTGAGGAGAAGACAGGATTTATATAGGATTTCTTTGGGGAGGAAGCTTTACAGGGTGGCCTGGGATTGGAAGGATTATATGGCCTGATTTGGGGTGAGTCCAGGGATTGGTAGGATTTTTTTTCTTGGCCCTGGTCTTTGGGTCAAGTTGGGGTCAGGGTATTTTTCCTTTGCTCTTTTACCCTACAGTATGTCATTTGAAAAAGAGACCTATTTGGGGCAGTTGTGTGTGAGATCAGGGAGGAATTGGAAGAAATGAAGGGTGATATGATCAAAACATAATGTATCTGTGGGTGAAATCCTCAAAGAATTAATTAAAATGTGTTATTTAAAATTTAACTGTTTAGTGCATTTAAAATTCTTATGAAAGCTTTTGTCTTTTAGAAGAAAAGTGCGAGATAGTCACTGTCACTGAATTCAGCTCTATGCACATTGCACTAGACAATTTTGAAAGATGATGGGCTCAGTTTATGCTTTTCAACATTTTCTTTTTTCTTCAGGAAATATGAAATACTTGCTTCTGATTCCTAATGAAGCTTTTGACAAATGTTTTCATCTGCTTTGGGAAAAAGGTAATCTTAATTACCCTTTGAATTTTTTTTTTTTTTTCAATTTTGAGGAGTAAATACTTTGACCTTGGAACCTGAGTAAAACATGAAAAAAATGGAAATTCATGTGACTTAGTTACTTAATTTAAAGAAGATTCATTATTGCTTCTCTATACCATGTGAACCTTGCAAGAATGAGTGCTATTGCATGGCTATTGACATCTGTATTATTCAGGTGAATTATCTAAGGCACAGTGCTAACAGAAAAGCCACCTGCACACTGTTCTAATAAGCCAACCATATGACTTGGCTGATTTGAAAAGCCTCATATAGAGGCCACGTTCCTTATAGAATCAGTAGGATTTATCTTCTCGTTTGGCCCATCCTTCTTCAGTGTCCAACATAAATACCACTCATCTGTGTAACCTTTGGGTAGATAGGCAGAAGACCTTTTTTTGGACGTATTGATGCTCCACTTGTTCTTGATCTTTATTATTTACAACCTTCCACATTGAGATCAGGTGGAAAAAATACAAGCCCTGTGCATTCATCTGTAGATGTAGCTCTTCTTGCAGATGTTAGGAATAGATACAGGCATGGTAGTCCCTGAATATCATCACTTGAGGGACAGAGATGATGAGTGATGTGGGTTCAAGGCCAGGATAGCCTAAGTACTGATACCTGGTGTCTTAGTTAGGGTTTCATGGCTATGAAGAGACACCATAACCATGGCATCTCTTATAAAGAAAAACATCTAATTGCATCTGGCTTTACAGTTTCAGAGATTCAGTGCATTGTCATAATGTCAGGAAACATGGCAATATCCGGGCAGACATGGGGATAGAGAAGGAGTTGAGTGTTCTACCTCTTGGTCGGCAGGCAGCAGAAGGAGACTGTGTGCCACACTGGGCATAGCTTGAGCATAGGAGACCTCCAAGCCCATCCACACAGTGACACACTTCCTTCAACAAGGCCATACCTCCTGGTAGTGCTGCTCCCTATGGGCTTATGGGGGCCAATTGCATTCAAACTACCACACCTGATCAGAAAAATCAAAACAGATATTTGAAAAGGACAAAATATTGAATGATTAAACAGAACTGTTGGATATTGAAAACCATGTGAATTCTTCTGTGATTTGGGCACTCAAGGTCCTAGTTGGCATATAACATGAAATGGTGTAGACATTCCTTGATCTAGCCAGAGCATTGCATTTCATTGCTTTCTCCCCAGTGAATTTTATACATCTCAAAAAAGATTTATTCCTGACATGAACCATCTTACCACATGATTTTCCTAAACAGTGAAAAATGGCTTACTATGTAAAAAGCACTGTTAAGTGCATTTGAGATGTGGAAAAATAGTTGAATGTCATACGTAAGTCTACTTTCCTTTGGTCATCGAAATAAAACGTACTATAGGTTTAATTCCTAGATTTCTGGAGTCCGAAAGTCTCAGGTACCTGGACAAATCTGAAGAAAAGCCAGACAAGGGTTCTGCTGATGGAGTAAGAAGCGGAGCATGCCTGGGGTCTTCTCTGTTGCTTTCCTTCTAGATGAAGGTAAAAGAATAGGCCTGGAGATCAATAAAGAGATGGGGCTTGGGGAAATGTGTGGGTGGCATGGGGGTTGTAAGAAAAGGATAGAGCATTATGCACTGCGATGTCAGCTCATTTAAAGGCTAAGGTTAGAGCTCCCTATCCGCCATAGGACCAGAATATTCAACAGGACGTTGTAATGGCTGTGATAGTAACTCCTCGTGAGAACAGAAATCTAGGACTAGAGGCAGCAGTGTTAAACTAAAATAGATTACATTGTATAAAATAATATTGGGTATTGACCCAAACCTAAGACTTCCATTAAATAGTTCCTAAAATTTTAGTTTTTAAAATTAAAATAAAATCACACCACTTCCCCATACCACCTTCTTATTTTCTTACTGTTTCACTACTCCCTCTAAAATTTATGACCACTTTTTAAAAAATTGATACTTATCTATGGAAAAATGCATAAATCTACGCCAATAATGTGCGGAGTCTTTTCAGTGATGACTGTGTATGTACATCTTCAGGTCTGAACATTCTCTGTCTCCCAGCAGTGCTTAGTTGCCTGTAGCTCTTTGTCTCAGGATGAGCCTCCATGAAGATTTCCCCCATCCACACTAGCATGTGCAGTGTTATTGTCCTTGGTTAGGTCTCATTTGGGCAGCCATGTTGTTGTGGTTTCATAGATACAGCTTCCACACCATTTCTAGGTGACTTCTGTCCTACAGCCATTGGAGAATGCAGTCAGGAATTACATTGGTTGAATAATGTATCAGTAATGGATTATGCCATAAGAGTCAGGATTCAGGTAACAGGCAGTATTTACCTCATGTTGAAGAAGGCTTAATTTAAGTCCAAATACATAGACCAGCTATTTCCAGATATGATTGCAACTGTTATACCCTTAGGAGACCCCATGATGTTTGTGATTTTGTGGTTAATAAGCATCATGATTGATACTTCCCTCCCATGTTAGCATCTACCACACCTGCTAGGACTATGAAAGCTAGTCCTCATTGGGGAAGACCAGCCCACATTCTCTTAGTTCATGTCCTAAATGCTTGGTGATTCCAGTAACAGGGACTTGCCTCCAATTTCTGGAGGGCAGAAGCATACCTATAATGGTTTTGGGAGTCTCTTGACCCACAACCAACAACTCAAAAAGAGGTCCTGGTGCCAGCGTCCTTGTGTTTGAGGGTTTGACTTGGGACCTTTGGTTTTAGGATACATTATTGTCTCCTTTGGAGACTTGGTTCATTCTGGGATTATATAGGGACAGGGTTTATTTCCTGGCTCCAGAGGCTTTCGGTGTGTCCTAGGCTGCCATGAGTCCGTGTTCTGACTGGCCTACTCTCCTTTCGTGCTTCGTTCTAGGCTTTTCTCATTTAGATTTCACCCATGCTCCTTTGATTTCAGGGTTTAGCCAGTGCAACATTTCTGTTAGGTTACAGCCCACACTCAAAAATCCACATATTTAGTGGTAGGACCTCCATGTGCACATGCCAAGGCTCATGGTGGAGTTTCCCCATCAATCCACCTATCAATAAGCAAATGAAGGGAAGATATGATACAAGCTTTGGTTAAGATGACCCAGTTATCATTAAGAATCACGATCCCATCCCTGAAAGGCCTATTCTGTTGCTAACACGCTGGTGTTAATGGCATGCAAGCATGCTTCGCTCTGATGCTGGTCCAAGTGCATTGCATTCAAGAGTCTGCAAGACCCTTCTCAGAGCTGGTAGCAGCCAGGTACCTATAGCTCAGGGCTCCCTTAGGATGTTACCTGAAAGCCGATGGGAAAGCCAGTGAAACAGATGATCATTGGCCTTTCTTTTCATACCCCCTTATGGCCCCTGATACCTATAAAGGGAAAGGACGTGTGTATGGGGAATAGAGCAAATCAGACCCAACTGGGAAGGAAAAGCCGTGATCATAGGAGTCCAACCATAAGTAATGGCCAGTGCTTTACCAGATGTTTTCCACAGAAATCCTGTGAAGGTTCTAGGGTACTGGGGAGACTGTACATTGACAAAGAGCCAAGGCAGAGATATATGTAGAAGGCTAGAGAACACTCCAACAAACCTTCCACTACACTTCCCAGGGTCATCAGAGAAAGAGTTGCAACATATCCGTCTCTAGTTCCTCTAACTGTTGCTCTCTCAAAATTGGTGCCAATATGATGTTGGCACTGGAACTGCCTGGTTACTTCTTCTACAATTTACAAATGTTATCCTTGTGGTTAGCAACTTAGGCAAGGGCCTTGGCCTACTTGACCTTTTTTTTTTTTTTTTTTTTTTTTTCTTTTTCTTTTCTTTTTAGTTTTCCTTGGGAGACTCCAACTAAAGGCTAAGATACAAACCATGGACAACAGAGATTCACTGATCTTTAGAGTGTGGATCGATCATACAGATCTATGCTTACACACAAGGAGACAGTGGGTGAGGAGTTGTGCTAGTTAGCACACTTGCTGATTTTGAGAAACCATCATGGTACGTCCTTTAAATCTTCAATCCAAAGAATGCAAACTTTCAGTAAGAAGTATAGGGAAAGGCCAAAATAAGCATTTCAGGATAAACCATAGGAATAGATGAGCCTTATATTTATTGAAAACTATATAGGAAACTCAAGGGAAGGAAGGCACAATACAGAATAATGAAAGGGTACAAGGCTTTAGAGCTGTTTTATATATGTAAGATGTAGGCAGAGATCTATAGAAATCAGGGTAAAATTCTGGCTTCTTCTAGGTGGGCTCTCATGAGAGTTCTAGACACTGTCTAGACAGCGGACATACCAACAAACATGTTTCCAGTGAGCATGGCCAATAAACATGTCTCCAGTGAGCATGCCAAGAAACATGTCTCTAGTGAGCATGCCAACAAACATGTCTCCAGAGGAGGGATTTCAAGATTTTACATTTCACACTTGCATTAAAATTTTGTCTACATGTCATTCTTAATCCAGTGGGTTACTTATATTTCCAGTCTATTCAGGTTGAGGGAAAAGGTCAAGACAGAGTGGTTAGGGAACCTGGGATATCAAGATAAGAGGAGTTGGACCACACCCTTGACATTTGTGAGGCTGTCCTTACATATCAGACCACCAAAGCTGTTCTCTGAGGTGTTGGTACTGGCTACTGCACACTTGAGGCATTTTGCCCTGGTTATCTCAAAGATAAACCAGCAGCAGGCCAAATAATGGCTACTGGGTATGGCCCACACACCCATGGTGCCAAAATTGTCTCAAACTGTTTCTCTGGTGTGGCTCAGACATCATGAAGGCCATGTTCTGTGGTCCTGAGTCCCCTAAATTGTGCATATCTCCTGGGTTTGATGAAGAGAGGTTGAAGCCCACAGCCCTTCACATTAAATTTAGGCTTCATGGTGGTAAGTTAGCCCCCATCTAACACTGATATTCATTGGCTGTCATCAGCTTAGGAAGCCTGTTTATGTATCTTGGATTTTGTTGAATACAATCTAGCTCGGGGACGGGAATGTTCAGTTGAAGTCACAATAAGGCCACTTGCTCTTTAGCCATTCTTGATATTTAGGCGTAGCCACGTTTGGCCAATAAGGAGAGTCCTTGTCCCATTTAAGGCTACGGTGTGTGGTCCTGGCGATGAGCAGAGTGCAGGGTCATATGAAGAGAGAGAGAGTGGCTTGCACACCCTTGAATTTATTAGCTGGACCCAGGGTACTCAGTAGTCAGGGAGCTGGCAGGAGCTCTTTGATGTCACTTTATGGCTTTTGCCCTTGTGTCATTCTCTAGACCACCATCCCATGGCCCAGCCTTTCTGGATAGTGTGTGGTCTAGGTCACACGAGGTCAAAGTGTGGCCTTGACCCCAAGGTGTACCTGTGTTACTGATATTCAAACGTGACCCAGATTGCATGAAGGCTGAGAGGTGGCCTTGGCTTTCCTCTGGTTTGAGCATGTTGCCTGTAAGTCTTGAAGGTGGGGTTTATATGATTAAACTACCAACCCTGTCGTTAGTACAGTGGGTCCATTCTTGTTGGAGAACTTCGTGTAGGCTAATTCACACTTTACATCAACTTTTCTTGCATTACTTGGCTTCCAGATAGCATGTGGTCAGACTGGATGAATTGAGGGTGTGGCCCACACACCCCTAAGTACAAAGTCCACCCATAATGTTTAATGGTCACTTGTGGCTCCGAAACCAAGGATGTGCTTTGGTCCTGACTCCTCTGTCTTGATAATAGAGTCAAACAGGGTCCAAACACACTTGAAGTGTGACCTCAGATGGTCAAGCAGCCCCCATCTTACATTAGTATCAAACAAAAGAAACTGACATGAACATGCCTGCTGTCTGACCAGGATAGGGTCATGATATACCCATATCCTTTGGAGAGGAAGGCAAATGAGCTTTGTTGCCTTTAAGACCTGGCTCCTTTGTGGCTGGGATTGTGTCCTGGGTTGTTTAGAGTATGTGGACCACACATACTTGATATTGGTGCAAGCTACTTGGGGTTCAAGGTGCTGCCAAGTTTCCTTTGAGGTCTGTTTCCTTGAGGCCTTGGAACTGTATTAATGATCAGGTCATCATCAAGATCCCCTACTTGGAGGGTGTGATGTGTCTGGATGTCAGTTAATAGAACTAGACTAAGTTTTGTTTAGTCTAAGATTCTTGGTGAATAGGCTGTGGCCTGAGTTACATTTGAGAAATATTTGTTGCTTAAAAAAAAAAAAATCATTCGAAGTCAAGATAAGGCTTGTCTAAGAGATGCTGCAGTGTAACACCCTTTTTGCTATGGTGTGTCTATATTGATAAGTTATTCAGATGACCCTCTATCATTTTAGAGTGAGAGCGTCATCCTTCCTCACATGTGTTGAGGATGTTTTCTGTATTGAACGATGTGTGTGTGTGTGTGATCCACATAATAGGTACTCAGGCTGTCTGCCTTTATCAGATATTAGTACAGAAAGGGTTGTGAGTGAGTCCATGATTATGGATGAACAAGCTCACATATGTTTGCACTGATGCCCAGTTGGGTGTAGTATATCGACTGAAACCATGTCCTTGGATCAGAGTGTCTCATGTACTCACTCCCATTAGTGTTGTTTCACTTTAGCATGACCTGGGCACAGAGTTCTCCTCTTTGTTTGGGCCCAAGTCTCTCTGTGTGAGGGGTTAATCCAGAATTACTTCACTTTAGCAATTGGGCTGGAAATCAGGGCCTGAATTCTATTGGGCACAATCTTTTTCTTGATTTTGTCCAAAGTCTTTCATTTGTGGAATTTTTCCAGGCACATGTACCTTCTATTTTGAGCTGGGACATCTTGTGAGTCAGGTTTGGGCCTAGGCCCACATCTTTTCTAGCTTTGAGCCTGAGCTTTTTAGGCCCAGGGTTTGGCCCAGGCACACTCCATTTCTCAGTTTGACTGGGCCTCTTTCATTTAAATTATTTTCCCTGGCCAATATATCTTTTTTTCTTTTCTTTTTTTCTTCTTTGAGCCCAGGCATTTTTAGTTTCAAAATTAGCCCAGGCCCAGCTCTCTTCTTGCTTTGAGCCTGGGGAATCTTCAGGTTTAGGGGCTCGATGAGGCCCACATTGCTTCTTGCTTTGGGTCCAGCATTCTTCAGGGTTTGGATTTGGACCATGTACTCTCTTCTTTTTGGATTGATCTGGATCTCTTTCATTTCAGGAATTTGCCCAAGTCCAAATATACTCATTTGGAGGAGGGTGGGGTGGGGGCAGGCTTCTTTAGGGTCAGGAATTGGCCAATTTTTTCTTGCTTTTGGCCTAGGCTTCTTCATATTTAAAGTTTGGCCCAGGAATACTTTTTTTGGTGGCTTAACTCAGGCCTCTTTCATTTAAGGAATTTGCCCAGGCTCACATATTCATTGTTTGGGCCCAGGCTTCTTCAGGGTCAGGGGTTGGCCCAGACATACTCCTTTCCTTAGTCTGTTCAGACCTCAGTCATTTGAGGGATTGTCCCAGGACTGTATAAAGTCTCCTTTAGGATCCAAGCATTTTAAATTCAGGGATTAGCCCAGGTCCATATCTCTCTGAGGACTGGGGCCAGGTTTTCTTCAGGGTTAAGATTTGGCCCAGGCCCACATCACTTGTTTTTGGCCCAGACTTCAGTGTTAGCTTGACACAGGCCTACATCTCCTCTTACTTTGGACCTAGGCATCTTCAGGGTCAGAGTTTGGCTTAGGCCCACATCTCTTTTTTGGGGGGGTTCAGGATTCAGGCTTAGGTTTTGGCCCAGGCTTCTTGTTTTGGGCCTAGAAATCTTCAGGGTCCGGTATTGGCCCTAGACATCTTCAGGGTCAGGTATTGGCCCAGGCCCTCATCTCTTCTTTTCTTGGGTACAAGCTTCAAGGTTAGGGATTTGCCTAGACACACTCCTCTTCTTCATTTGACCTGGACCTCTTTAATTTGATGAATTTTTTTCAGACCAATGTATCATCTCTTTGGTCCTGTACTCATTCAGACTCATGGACTGGCCAAGGCTCCCATCTCTTGCTTTGGGGCTGGGCTTCTTCTGGGTCAATGATTGGCTTAGGCACACATTACTTCTTCTCTTTGGCCCAGGCTTATTCCAGGGATAGGGTTTGGCCCCATTCACGTTCCTTTTGTGGTCTCCTTATTTGAGGGATTGTCCCAGGCCTATATGTCATTTCTTTCTGTACCCAGGCATCTTGAGGTTCAAGGGATGGCCCAGGCCCATATTTCTCCTAGCTTTGGGCCTGGGCTTCTTCAGGGTTAGGGTTTGGTCTTGGGAACATATTTTTTTCATGGTTTAACCTGGGCCTCCTTCACTTCAGGAATTTTCTAGGCCTACACATTATCTCCCTTTGGGCCCTAGCTTGTTCAGCATCAGTGGCTGACCTAGGCCCTCATTTTGTCTTTCTTTAGGTCTGGGCTGCTTCAGGGTTAGGTTTGGGCAGGCACTCCCCGCACCCCCCCCCCTTTTGCTTTTAAGTTTAAGCCAGGCCTCTTTCATCTAACGGATTGCCCCAGGACCTGTAGATCAGCTTTTTGGGGCCTGAGCATCTTAAGGTCCAGAGACTGGTCCAGGCTCACATCTCTCTTTGTTTTGGGCCCTGGAGTTTTCAAGGTTAGGATTTGGCCCAGACATTTCTTGGATTGGCCCAGACCTATTTAATTTGAGGGATTTTCTCAGGCCCATATATCATCTCTCTTTGGTCTTGGACTTATCAGATTCAAGGGCTGTCCTAGGCTCCCATCTGTTTTGCTTTGGGCCTGGGCTTCTGCAGGATCACCTCTTGGCCCAGGTACACAACTTTGTTTGGTACAACCCTCTTTCATTTTGGGATTTGGTCCTGGCACACTTGTCTTATATGTTTGTGCCTGAGCATTATGAAGGTCAGTGTTAGACCTGGGAGCACGTCTCTTCTTGGTTTTGGTCCATGCATTTTGTGGTCATGTACGGTTAAACCTGGGGACTTTCACTTTTAGTTTGGGTTTCTTCAGGGCCCAACTTTGGCCTTGGCTATTTTCAGTATATTGTTTTTTTCTTTTGTGTTGATACTTTAGACTGGGTACATTGCCACTGTGGATGGTCCTGTAGCTGTTCTCTTTAGGGCTGAGGCAGTGGAGTCCATGTGTGCCCAGAGCTTGGCTGTCATTAGCATTTGTCTATGATCAGATTTTCTGAAAATCAAAGTAGACAGGTGGATATTGACAGAGGAAAATACTTGATATCCTTCGTTGGCATCTCATCTATCCTCAGAACATCATCGACTGTCCCCTGGGAAACATACACAGAACCACATGAATGTAGCACATATGCCGGATGAAATAAATTGCACACTATACAAAATGTGTATAGAGCTATTTCCAGATGAAATAGGTAGGAGAGAAAGTCTTTCCTTTTGCATATCTGACTGCTTGTGGTGGAGAGGCTCCCTGAGCTCATGTGGAAAGGAAATAGAGTTAAAGAGTCTGAACCAAGAGCCATGTAGCCTTTCCTCCCTTCTGTGGTCAGATCTGATGGTAGAGTGTCACAGGAAACTAAGAGACACAACAGAGGTTGGTCCTCCACATGTCATGAGAAGTGGCTTTCAATCTCTGGGTTGTGATCCTTTTGGCAAGCCTTTAGGTCAAAAAATATTTACATTACAAATCATAGCAGTAGCAAAATTACAGTTATGAAGTAGCAACAAAAATAATATTATGGTTGGGGGGGTCACCACAATACGAGAACTGTATTAAAGGGTTGCAGCCTTATCAAGGTTGAGGACCACAGATCTAGAGGATGTTTTGCTAAGGCATCGCAGTCTATGTATACTTCACAAGAGCTCTTTCACCTTTTTGGGGGATGCTGTCTTCTCCCTGTATGTCATGCATGGCTATGCTCTGTGAGGGTGTCCCTTTGGTCCTTACTATTGCAATTCTTCTCAACATCACATTGGATTTGTACATCAAAAACCCCAGAGACACTGAACTGTGCCTTAGGCACCCTTTCCTAGAAAGCCCCGCGCCAAGTTCATTAGCTGATAAGAGATCAGGTCTTTGCACAAAAGATTTTTCTGAAAACTATCCCTGACAACTTTCTCCTGCCTGTAAATCCTAGTCAACTATAATGGGCTCTGCTGTCCTCAAAACTAGGGCACACCCATCACTGTGACAGTGACCCCTCATGTGAGGTCACACAGGCCAGACCTCACTCTGTTTGGGAAAGTTCAATGGTGTCTAGGCACACAAGCTATGAGTGGCAGTCAAATGAAGGCATGACAACAGCAGTGTTTCCTCCTTCCTTCCCAAGGCTGGGGGCTGGAGTCCTGGTCCAGATATACCTGTGTTGGGTCATTCTAAGCCATCTCCTCTCCCTGTGTTCTTTAGTGGCCAATGCTACTGCTATGAGACTTTGATTCCTGCTGTTTCTAGCTATTCTCACACAGGGACACTTTCAAGTACACAACTATGTTTCAGTCTCCCCCATTAAAGGACCCAATGATGAAGTGCCTCATACTGAATGAGTCACTCATGCAATTAATTTTGAGTAGTGTCAATTCCAGAAACCATCCCAAATCTACCCAGACACATGAGCTCGCTGTGAATCCCAGCCATCCTTGATGGACTCTGAGTTGCCCTTGGGCAAAGAACACTGCTGTTTCTAAGGCAGGGATTTACCCAGTGTAGGCACAGGGGCCTAACCTCACTTCATTCTGGGAATCACAGACATATCCAGGCCTCAGGTATATCCCAGCTTGGTCCCTCCTTGTTTTCTGCTGTGCGAGCATCCTTAGAAAGTCCTTAGCCTTGGAGACGTAGCTGGATGTGTTTCTCATAGACCCTCTTTCTGGGAATCACCTTCCTGCATCTCCCGTCCGCCTTCCATGTTCCTATAGATACCATCGTTCTTGAGAGGAGGAACAGTTTGCAATGCTGTTTCCTCAGTTTGAATATCTGAACCTCACACTCTGCCTCATCTTTTCAGAATCTTTACAGCCATCCTGGCTCATTGTTGTCACTTGGCTTTCAGGGTGCTATCTTCTTCCCCCTGTACTTGGCTCCAACAGTAACCATACCTTGATTCCTAACCTTATCTCTGTGCACCATTAATCTCTTGGTTTAGTTGGGTTGTGGGTTATTAGCAGTGCTTGCCTACAGTGCCCGTGGCCTGAGTTGCAGAGTGGATGTACACAGATAATGATGAGTAAATATATGTATTTACTCATGGATGGATCTTAATAGATTGTGTTGCTGGTTAAGCCCAGCTTATGAGATACAGAGACTTCTGGGAGCATCTGCTTTGACTTGTCTGTCTCCAGCTGACCTGCTACCCAAATGACTGTGTCACTGGATGATCAGGCTGTCCAGAAATGTGCCAGGCAGGTCGTGTAGTGGTGGGCTGGTTGTGTTAGCCCCGCTCTGACCTTGGACTCTTTGCCAAGTCCATGCTTTTCCAGTGCAAGATCTGCAGTCTCTCACCCACAGGTCTCCACTGTGTTGCTCATAAAGGGCTGGTGGATAGAAAACATGATTGGCAGCCAAGACTGGGGATTGGTGGCTACTCATGGCCATGAGGCCACCGTGCATTCTCTGTAGTGACACGGGATGTTGTGGGGGCTCAGCCACTAATTGTGAAAAGCATTAGACCATTGTCTAGCTCTGTCCTGCAAAACAGAAAGTCCAGCATCTGGCATTTGGTCATCATGAGTGAATGTTTGCATTCAGATCACCTCCTCTGTAACATGACTCATGAGCACGAGGACCCTGTGGGTGTCATTTGGGGATTCTGGGAAATCAGGGTCCCTGATGGAAAGAGAAGCATTTACAGCAGGTGAAGGAGGTAGCCACTGCTGTGTCCTGAGCTGGCCTTGTGTTATCTTCTCATGGGCACACTGTGACTGTTGCTGGCTGCCCACCACGGAACACATGTTATCCGTGGCAATATTTGGCCACAGACAGACCTGTATTACTCGTTACTGTGTGAAATTGTTCTCTCTACCCAAATTATAATCCCTTCCTTTGGGATGAAAGTATTGATTGTGGTCAAACCCAATTAATCACTAGGAAATAGAATTTAGAGGAGTGGAGTTTAAACCTCTCCTGTATTAGCATTAAATGGTACACTGATGTATTAATTCTGTGTCGAAACTCGCAGTTTGGGTTAAATGTCCCCTATGGGTTTGCTTCACAATAAGCTGAATATCTGTGCCAATTTTCAGTCAGCCTAGTCTGTCCCAGGACCTGCAGCCTTGAGTCTCTGATAATAGAAGTGTTATAAGCCTAGCTGCCCGCTGATTCCTGCTTGGGATTCAGATTGTCTTGTTACCAGTGTGTAGCTAGACACGGTCTGTGTTTCCTCTCATGCTTTACCCCCTTTACCCCACGGGTGATGGGTGATGGCAGTGTGCCTCTTCAGGGCCCCTATAGGTACATGCAAGCCTCAAAGGTCTGGTTCCCTGGGCACATTTTTTTTTGTCCTCTCCTGTCTTGGGCCACCTCTTCCCAGCCCATATTCAGCCGCAGTTCTGGCTGAGGGCCATGCCACTGCTTGTTTTTCCACACAAAGAAGCTATGTGTCTTCACTGTGTTGCGGGGTCAAGCAGACCTCCCCAGCTGGATTTCCCAGCCTCTGCCTGGGTCTGCAGGACACCGAGCTTCTGTGTCTGTGACAGTGTGCTCCCATCATCTTCTGAACACTGTACTATGAGTGGCAGTTGCCAGGCTCAGAGGAGCAATGTCTATGTGCCTGGTTTGTGGCTGAAGTTCCTGGCTTCCTGAGAGGTGGCCTAGAGCAAAGTCATTTTCTTCTTCAAGTTCAAGGTTACATCATCTCCTGGTGGCCCTGGCTCTTTCTGTGGCATGGTTTAGTGAGCAATGGGATCTCTGTTGTTGTGGTCCAAGGCAAGGCACGTCCTGACACGCTTTGTACTTCCTGCCCTTCAATCTGTCTCACCTTCACAGAGATGCAGGAGGGTGGCTGTTACACCAGAGGCTTTGCGTTCTGTCCAACAATGGGAGGGGAGTGTCTGCCGGCCCTCTGTAGCCTATGCGCTGTGAGTGATTTGTGGATACAGCCATAATAAGAGCTGGCTGCTGACACATGGTGGCTTCTCAGAAAGCTACAAATAGAGCTACCAGTGATGCTGCCATATCTCTCCTGGGCACGTTACCAAAGGACTTTCTTGTTGGGGATACTTGCACATCCATTTGATTGACACTCTATTGTGATTGCTTAGGGAATCTGTTTCACATTCCGTCCTTTCTGCCTAGCACCCCATATGACCCGTGCAGTTACTGCTGACATGACAGGCTAGAAAGAACAAACACAACCTTAGAGCTGGGGAGGACTCATTGGCGGACTCTCTGCTTCCTGGGGGGTGGGGGGGATGTAAAACACACTGGTGGGCACCCGGGCTGCTTACTCACAGTTGAAGGCAATGTGCAGCCAGTAAGAGGGAGGCAGAGGACAGAGGGCAGGGATGACAGAGCCGGGAGAGCTAGAGCTATGAAAGCTGCATGGACACACATGGAAAAATGAAGTACGTAAACAGAAAAACGAAGGTGTAAACCTTCATGCTGTCTTGTAAACCTGTCCCCTGCAGGTGGCATCCAGTGGTCCTGAACTTTATCACTTTAATGTTCTTATCTATGCACCTGAGAACTTCGCCCCATTATAGGAAATCACACACAGATAGATCCCAATCAAGGAAGGCCCCAGTGGTCCTGGTTTGTGTGCCGGTTAAAGAGAGAGGCGTGGAGAAAGCCAAGGAGCTCTGGTAGGCTTCTGCTGAGGCCAGGTCAGTCTTTGCTCCCCACCCCTTGCAAGTCAGGAGAGCTCTTCCAACTCTCTAGTCCTGAGTCTTGCTCAGCCAGGGATGGAAAGGAGATGTGCAACTGAGATGTGCTGAAGCGCATGCCTGATGCAGCTGGGGCTCTTCCCTGTGTCCCTGAGGATGATCAGCATTTACATGCTAGATAGAGCCTGCCCAGCTTCCTGGATACAGGCTCAAAGTCATCAAGTGTCCCATAGTGTTAGTATGGTCATTTTATGAGTGAGTTCAGCATTGGTTTGAGGAGGTAATGCTGTGTTGATACATCAGTCATCGGTACTGTTATCCCATGATGCAGTGTGTGTGTGTGTGTGTGTGTGTGTGTGTGTGTGTGTGATGAAAATGATGCCATGTGCTTTCATTGGCACCTTCTCAAGTAGGCATTGTATCTGAAGCCCATCTCATGGCTAAGAAAATGGAATGTGGAGAAGTTAAGCACTTTGGGTTTTGAATAGGCATATATGTGTTCATGTGATTGTGTGAACATATGCATCAGACTCCATGTGCACATGTGTGGAGGCTAGAAATCAATCTTACATATCTTTCTCAATTGCTGTCCATCTTGAGACAGGGTCTCTTACTGAACGAGGAAGCTCACTCTGGCTCTGTGGATTCAGGATTAAGATTACACATGCTCACTACCACACTGGGCTTTGGGGAGCTGAAGATTCAAACTCATGTCTTCCTGCTTTTACACTAAAGCTTTACTGACTTAGCCAACTCTCTGCCCTCTTACACACCTCTTGAAGCTGTAGAGCTATTACGAGACAATTTTAGAATAACACCGAAGCCCGTACTCACAGGGGATGCTAATCCCTGCTTCGTAACCTCGCCTTTGCACTTGGCATGCACAGAGCCTTCAGTGGGTGTTTTTGGATTGACTCACCAACGTGGCATCAAGGTGGAAACAAGAGCATCTGTGGCCCAGCATGAGAGGGAGATGAGTTGGAGCAGAGCCTCAGGAGGGGACTGAGGTCCTCAGGCCGACACAGGGAGGGTTAGGAAGATGAGAGCCATAGCCGGCTAGGAAGAAGGGCAGGGGGGAGAGGTAGAGAAAGACAGTAAGCAAGTGTGATAGTAGAAGGAAAAGGAAGCAGAGAGGAAGGGAAATGAGTGCCAGGCCTTAGAAAAGCCTTCATGCAGCTGTGGTGTACACCTCATCCCACGCAATGGCTCATGGTATTTCCATACTGAGGTGTAGCTGTGGGTCAGGCGTCCTGGCTGCATGAGTGCTCTGTGGGCAGGCTGCCTGATCGTTTTTTTTTTTTTTTTTTTTTTTTCCTAGTCACATCCACCCACATTTTGGCCCTCTTTCCATCTGAGAAAGGAAGCTCTTCTGTAGCCAAAGGGACATGTACTTCCATCCCGTGACACTCAGGTAGCGAGAGCCCTGCAGGCCCAGGCTGGTTTGTCTCTTGTGAAACTGGGAAGACAATGTCATGAGCCCTCTGCCCTTCACAGGCTCAGCCACCACTGCAGAGTTCTCAGCTCTCCCTCATACTGTATTCCACGCTCATAGGGAGATCCAGAGGTGGACACAGGACCCCTGAACACAGCGAATTTCTCACAAACAATTGTATTTCAGAAATTTTCTCACATGGCAGAGGGAAACAGGCTGTGTCAATCAGAAGGCAGGAGGTAGAGGAAAAGAGTGAGAGAACCCAGAGGCCCAATGCAGGAGAGATTTCAGGAAGTCATTACATGGCAAGACACAGCCAACTTAAGAAGTGCTTATGCTAGTGGGCCAAAGAGACAGGGTTTAGATATCAGAAAAGATAAACTGTGTGATTAAGGTGGTGAGGAAAGGTAGGCTTGTGCATAGAATACAGAGAATAAAATGGCACTTTTGCATCTTCTTTTATAAGTGAAAATGTCTCTTGTAGACATCTTTGCATCTATGGTATTTAGCACAGAAAATTTATGTGCTTAGGAAATATTTATTGAATTGAAATGCAAACAGAAATGTAGATGGGCTACAATTTTGCCTAATTTAATCCTAAACTTGGTCTGGAAGTACAGAGGCCCAGACAAATACGGACCCCTTTACTGGCTCTTTCTGGTGGCTGCCCTGTGAGCTTCAGAACTCTACATGCCTAGGAGAAACCCCAGTCAGACAGGCTCCATCGACAAGACTACCTGGACTGTATGGACTTCCTGTGTCTGGGTGGGACTTTCCTTGCTTGGGTGCACTGAGGTAGACAAAGCTCCGCCCACTCCCTCCTGACCAAACAGAAGAATGTTGCTCCAGCGGCCTCAATGGTCTGAGCTTGGCAAGAGCATTCCCCAGTGAGTTAGGGTACACGGTGTTCTATAAGCTCCTGTAAGGAGAGGAGAGAACACCTATCCCCAGCCCCCATATTTCTTTGAGAGCACTGAAGGAGATGCAATGTTCCCAAGCCATTGCCAAGCTCCCTCTGGTGGAAAGAGGCAAAAGAAGTGTACAGGGAAGAGCGATTTTCGTGGAGAAGGCTGGGCTGGTGACTTTGATTTCTACAAGACAGAAGGGAAGGGTTTGGAGTCAAGAGACTGAGGCACACAGGGTGTGAATCCATTGCATTTCAGAGTGGTGAGGCCACACCCATGGGAAGCTTGGAGGAAGCTTCTCCAGGAGCCAGCAGGATTCACTGAGTCTCCAGTTCCCTCACTGGAGGACAGTTGAGCTGTGGTATACTGAACATTCCATGGCAGCCAGACAAATAGGGCTTTTTTGATTTGGCATGTTGGGCACACACACAAACACCCAGGGGCAGCTCTTTACATGCGTTCACTAGGAATGGTGCCCTGAGTGAAGGAAGTGCCTCACTTGTAGGCGAGAGCAGCAGCAACACCAGTGCTTAGGGTTCCCATTTCTCTGTGGAGAAGACTGAGCATCAGAGTTCAGCATCCTTCTCAATTTCACTCCCATCATGAATGGGATCATACTTTGATTCCAGAATTTGAAGATGCCATTAATATTATCTCTGCACCTTGAATTGAATCGTTGGTCCTTCTGCAGTATTAAAGGCAAAGAGAAACAAGCATCAGAATGCTTTCTCTGTATTCAAGAGCAACAGTGGAGAGTGACCTCTGCCCTTAAGGCACCGCTTAGCCTCTACCTTTGCTGGTGCTTCCTGTCTAACAATCGAGGATACCAAAGGACAAGGGAGACTGGAATCTAAACCTTGCTGAATCCAAGTGCTCTACTCGCCTATGGGAGCTGGCCACCGTGTTGGTGAAGCCACCTATATTGGTCTTTGAGGATCTTTCATCTTGTGCTAGCCTGTTTCTCTTAGAAGGCCTTCCAGTTGCCTCCTTGGAGGTACATGTCTGGCAAGCAGAGACATACCCTGAGAAGGGTTTTTTTGATTTTGGGTTTTTTTTTTTTTTTTTTTAAATGTGGAGATTTTTGGAAAAGACTAGCTTTGGTCCCCTTTTATATGTCTTCCACTCTTCCTAGAACTCCTGAATTCATATCTAACAGCTCAGTAATCCTGTTGGAGACTTGGGGATCCCATTTTCATCCTCTCGGGAGGCACTTGTGCCTGGGCCAAGAAAATGACCTGGAGCCCCATTCACCGAGTACCCACATCCTGGCTACTGTGGTAGTGCCTCTGCCTGTGGCTTCCCATGCTGGATGCTTCCATTGCTTCAGCTCCATTACCTCCTCTTGGTGGGGTTGTATTCCTAGGTAAACTGCGCACCCAAGTGACCTCAGGCCCTGCCTCTGAGTACCTTAGGAAGAGTTAGGTGTCTGGGGTTGTGGAGCTTGAAGAGTGGGCTGGCTACCTGGCTGGGCTGTAGCAGGTTCAAAGTATTCCTTATGCAAACTGTCCCCTGTCCCCTGTTTTCAGGCTGCCCTTCAGTCCTCCTTTCCATGGATCCAGGGGTGTTCAATTCCTGAGGCTTTTTTTCACAGCTCAGTGGTGTGAAATGCTGGCTTTTTATTGCTTTCTTTCTCTGCAGGATATTGGGTTTCAGCACTTTCCACTCTGATGTATTATTTAGCACCCATGCATCTGCTTTGCCTCCTCTGGGGTTTTGTTGACTTTGACACCCCTTATCTGGCATCACCTCCTGGGCACTTTCCTTGTCCTTGCAGGCTTGTACTCAATGCCTCACTGGGCTTTCTTTCCAGTGGACCATTAGGGAGAGCACAGGGATGATGGAGGTCGCCTTCGTGCCCATGATCACATGCTCATCAGGAGTGCAGCATTTCCTAGAGGCTCGGTGTGACACAAGAGCCTGAAACCTGCACTCCACTTCCGCTCATAATTAACTGTGAGATGTGGAGCCAGGCAGCAAATGCCTCCAAGCCTCAGTTTCCTCTTCTGTAAAATTAGCTGTGTGGATTGATTGCCAAGACCCCTTGCAGCTCAGAAGTGCTATTGATTATACAGTGTGCCACATCTTAAGGGGATATTTGATTAACTTGTGAGTTTAGGGAGCCTGGGTTCTGCATCTGCCTCCCAGGAAATGCCTGAGTGATGTGCCTGCCTCAGGCCCAGGGATGGTTGGTATGACTTCCACAGGGCTCCTTTCACACCCACTGAATTCCCTGGCAGTCACTTGATACTTTACTTTCTCCTGTGGGCACCTCCAGACAGGGAACACAAACCTGCAATCATCTGGGGTCACCCGGGCTTTTGCATTGATTTCTTTTTCTAAGATTTCCTGTTGTCTGGAATGAATGGAGATGGAGAATTATAAAAAAAAAAAAAAAAAAAAAAAAAAAGGTCCAAGATCTATTTAGAGAACAAAGGTGAGGGAAAGAAAGACTTAGGAGGGAAAGGAGAGCCAGAGGGAGAGAGGGAGGGAGGAAGGGGGAGCGAGGGAGGGAGGAAGAAGGAAGAAAGGGAGGGAGAGAGGGAGGGAGGGGAAGTGAAGCACGGGAGGGAGATGTGGAGGGAGAGGGAGGGAAGGAGAGAAGAAGGGAGGGAGAGAGGGAGATGGGATGGATGGAGGGAGGGAGGGAGCTCCATGATAACATTTTTTGTTGTTTTCAAAACCTCTCCTCACTGGTGACAGTGACACTGGGCAGGCGTGCCAAGCTTCTCTCTAAGGAATCATCCACAACCTAGTTCTTTCCCTTCCCTCCCAGTGATGCTCTGTGTCTGTGCAGATGTCTGAGAGCCACACCAGATTCTTATCTAAAGAATTCGAGTGTCTGAGGAAAGGGTATTTTCACTCCTTAAAGCCTGGGCTTGTGCCATCTCTACCCAGAGCCTCGGTGTCCTGTCCAACCCTCACTTCAGCTGCAGTAGCACTTCCTGTGCAGATGGTCTCCTTCACTGCCCCAGTAGATCAGGCTCTCCCGCTTTGCTCCCAGATTATGTTAGAGTTCTATAGTTATACAAGCTTCCTTTAGGTTAAAGATTATTTTGAATTTATAGTCATATATGATACAAGCTATGAAAAGGAGACCCCTGTCCATTTTGTCTGTGGATGCAAAGGCTGGACATACAGAACAATGTATTGCCACAAAAGAGTCCATTAGTGTGCTGGACATTTGTAGCTTACCCACCACCCTGTATGCTGTATACATCTCATTTAACTATGTTATGCTGTATATATATTGTACATACTGGACGTATGAGTCCTATGCTATATGGTCTCTAGGCATTAAAGTGGTTGCCAGTGTATGAAAAAAAAAACAATGTATTGCCACATATTAAAGACAGGAGCAGGTGGATTAACTGTTCGGGATTGCTGAGGAGTGGCCTGAAGCTGTCTGCGTCAGTGCTGTAGTTCTCTCCCTCCTGTCTGTGGAGAGGCTGTGCAGCCTGGCATTTCCGAGGAATGGGGTGTTATCCCTCCACTCCACCTGTTCCTTTTCACCCTACTGTCGATTTTACTATGACTCAAAGGTGTGAGTCTACTGCTCTTCCTATGTGTGGATTTCAGTACAGATGACAAACAGTGGTGATACTAACATATCCAAAATTTATATCTTTTTGTAAAGTTAAAAAGATTCTTGTAAGCTTCAGAATTCTTGGATCCACCGCTCAAGGATGAAATTGACTTCAGATAAGTACTCCTGTCAACAAGCAGCCTAAGCCCCCCACCTAGTGCCTATCTGGAAGGGTAGGATCTCTCCCATTTCCTTGGTCTTGGGACACCCCACCCCGCACCTGCCAAGACCATGGGCCTAAAAGTTTCAAATGTACACGTAAGAAAAAATTTCTCCCTAAACTACTTAACTTTATCTTCTGCTCCTATATATATATATCTGTTCCAGTATCCTGCTAAGTCCGGACATTTCCTCGAGATCTGCATCTGCATCCAAGATGGCTCCAGGGCAGCTTACCCACAGGAGCCCCAAGTCCAGCTTCTCAGACTGCTACAGCTAGGCCTGTGCTTTCCTAGTCACAAGTGGCCCCACAGAGCCTGAACAGCCAAGTGAAACAGCCAGCTCTCTCAGAACTTGACCAGCGTCCCAGTTGTCTTAGGGTCCCCAAAGATGACATCACCCCCGCTCAGCAGGAAGTAGTCTAAAGAACACGACGCCCTCACTCCTGCCCTACCATCACCCCTTCATAGTTCCTTATATTTAATTAAACAAAATGCAAAGAATGGTCGTGTACAGGCGATTCCTCTCAGGGACCTAGCAATGGCTTACATCATCACCTGCCACCACCACTGGGTGTGCCAGGTTCACCAGATGTGTGCCTGTCACACACACACACACATACACACACACACACACAGTTCCCAGCATTCTCTCTCTGTTCCCCAAATTCTCTCTCTTCCCCTTTCTGTCCTTGGTGCCCCCCTTCTCTCTCTCTCTCTGCTCGCCCCTCTTCTCTGCCTTTATGGCTTTGCATGTCCGCTCGTCTCTTCTCCTACCCCTTCTCCAGGTTCTCACTCCTTTCCCTCCCCCACCCCAAAGAAATCTCCTTATACCAGATCTGTTGCATGGTGTAATTTCTCAGGGACACATCTTAGCATGGGCCTGCCATGGTACCCATGCCCTCACTGCAATGTGTTTCATACCAGCCCTGGTTGGAATATGAAATGTAGTGCTCAAACATAGTGGATTCACATACTTGAACACTGGGTCCCCAGCTAGTCCTGACAGTTGGGGAGGTAATGGAACCTTTAAGAGGTGGAACCTTGCTGGAGTGAGTACCTCACTGGGCTCTGTGGGTTCATGGCCTGGCCTTACTTGCTGTTTCCTGAAAAAGGGTACAGCGTCATACTCCTGCTCCAATTATCACACCTTCCCTGCCTCTTTGCTTTTCTTCCTGGAACCGTGAGCCAAAATAAGCCCTTTCTTGAGAGTATTTTTATCACAGCATTGGGAAAAGAAACAAATATAAGTGTGGGGTAAATGGCAGTCCTAGAATGACAGAGGTGTCATGATGCCCAATAGACTCTGGATTAGTTCATCATAAGAGGGTGAGACTGGAACGTGGTGACAAAGCCAAAGGTGGGGGCTCTCAATGAGAAAGCATACTCTTCCACAGGGCTGTGGACAGAGCTTTGTCTCTTCCGAGCATCATCTCATGGGAGACACAGATGAGTTGTCTACTGACAGATCCGTGCTGAAGGCGCCACTACCCCAGAGAGAAACCCCAAGAGAAAGATGGGCTAGAGGTGCCGAGGACAAAATGGAGAGTTGCCAGGGGCTAGCTGAGAAAGGCTCTGTCAAGGCTGAGGGTGTCTCTTAGACGTAGAGTGCTTGCTTGCCCTGCGTACCGAGGCCTGAGCTCAGTTCGCAGGACTAAAAGACGAGCCTTCACTTAGTGAAAAGGGATGGCGAGAGATCGGGATGGAATGGCTTGAGGTGTTCCCAAAACATAGAAGCACAGGTAGAGGGAAAAAGGCACCAAGGGAACAGGAAGAGACAGGGAGCTGAAAAGAGACCCCAAGGGAAAGAGTAAGGAGGTGGAAGACTATTTTCATATTTGTACAACTCAAGGCACTGTACATCAGAACAAGAGCTGCGTCTGCCCTGTACATGTACACAAGCCCTCCCCTGCCCCGTGTCTTGAATTGTAGGAGCTAATGCGATGGGGATGGACTGATCTGAGGAACAGCCAAGAAGTGACCATGATTCCCTCCTGCTCTCACCAGGCCCAGTGACACTCCAGCAACCTAAGTCAGTCAGTCTCGGTGAATCCATCTCTCTTTTGTTTGGTTTTTAGTTGGCAGAATCTCTCATTAGTATCTCAGCCTGGAACTATCACCCGTCCTCTAAGGAGCACACAGCAAAGGAGCATATAATGGGGCATGGAGCTGAGGGCTTGAGAAGAGACGGCACGATTCCACCATGGCCCCCAGACTATGGCGTATGTGGCTAACTCAACCAACTTGTACACACTAACTGCCTGCAGTTGAAATCATCCCCTGTGCCCCCCCCCCCACCGCTTTTCCTTCTGAGTGTTATGTAATTAAAACTGAGCTTGTGGGCGAGGGATTCAAGGGGGCAGGGAGGGAACAAGGGTGCAATTGGATATCTCTACAGTAGCTTGACAGCGGGTTCTTTCAGCCTGCAGTGTGGCAGGTGGGGGATCCCCTCTGACAGTGGGCAGAACAGCTCAGCTCGTGAATCACCCTGCAATGTTTGCCCACACGCAAGACTGACTTTGCCACTTGGCGATGGTGTGTGAAAGCTTGCCTCCCCTAGACCTGCCTGTCGACCCAGAGGACAAGGAGAGGAGTTGGATTTTATTTCCCTTCAGCGTCAGGCTCACCCTGCTGCTGAGGAGGTCTGATTCCTGGGAAGTGTACCTGTCTGTCACATTCCCAAGGAGTGGAGGAGGATGTTTACAGTCCTCTGAAAAACAACTTCCAGAACCCTGCTTGCTTTCTGCACACAGCAGTGGATAAAAATAGAAGCCAATTAGCCCGGGAGAGAACTGGGTGCTAAACAGCTGAAGCATCTGAGGAAAAGCCCACCCTCCTCGCTATTTTTGGTGCAGGGAGCAGCAGCATTTCCAACAGGTGGAACTGCAAACAATAACAACCTGTGGTGACTTTGTCAGAGGCTGGATGTTTTCTCTCGCTGGCCTTGAAAGCAAAGGGGATGCTGGCTAGCAGGTGCAGATGGACTTGAACTGTGGCTTTGTGTGTGTCTTAGTGTTGCTCCCACAAAGAGACACCATGACGAAGACAACTCTTTTTTTTTTTTTTTTTTTTTTTTTTTAGCAATTCTTATATTTGGTGTTGAAAATTGTTTTAGCACATGTCACATATTTTTTCTCATTTTATTATTTTATTCATATTACATCTCGATTGTTAGCCCTTCCCCTGTTTCCTCCCATTCTTCCCTCCCTCCCACTTCCCCCTTTCTCCCCTCCCCTGTGTCTGTGATTGAGGGAGACCTCCTCCCCCTATATATGCTCTTAGAATATCGAGTCTCTTCTTGGTAACTTGCTATCCTTCCTCTGAGTGCCGCCAGGCCTCCCCATCCAGGGGACATGGTCAGAAAAGGGGCACCAGGGTTCGTGTGAGATCTGACAAAGACAACTCTTATAAAAAAGAAAGCACTTAATCGGGGGCTTGCTTAGTCTGTGGTCCTCATGGCAGGATGCAGATGAGCATGGCGCTGGGGCAGTGGCCGAGAGCTTTACACCCTGATCTGTAGGCAGCAGGTGGAGAGACACTGGGCTTGGTGTAGACTTTTGAAGGACACATCTTGTACTATAAGGACACACACCTACACCGCTAAGGCCGCGCCGCCTCCCAGTCCTTCCCAGCAGTCCCCCAACTGAGAATCAAGCATTCAAATGTAAGCCCATGAAGTGATTCTTATTCAAACCACCACGTTAGGCAATGGGTAGCTTCTTGTTAAAGCTCTAGTGCAGGATGAAACAATCTGGCCTGGGGTGGGACTGAAACTATGTACTTAATGAGCATTGTGGGTAAATAACTTCATCCATTCACTCAACACATGTGTGTGTGTGTGTGTGTGTGTGTGTGTGTGTGTGTGTGTGTGTGTGTGTGTGTAGGTGCAGTTTGACTTCCAAACCCTTGCTTTCTTGATTTGGGTATGATCATAAATCTAAAGATATTTCCTGATCCCAAACCTCTTCAGGCAAATAAGCTCCGAGTTCTATCACTGTTCCTCTTGAAATTTCCTGGCCAAAAATCACCAGAAAGGTCCTATAAACAGAAAGGTCCTATAAACCCAGACCTTCCACTAAAGACTGGTTCTGAATGCCAAGTCTAGTCTCTTCTGCCAGAAACATTGTGTGAGCCAAACAGAGACCATTAATTCTGATAGCTTTCATTTAGTCTAGTGTACTCGACATGGATATCCTTCCAATACATAATCAATATCATGTAACAATGAAAGGCTGCCAGTGCTGCTTTGTAGGGAGACTTTTCAGCCTCACCACTCACTATGGAGTAGCCACTTTTCAAGTGCTTGCAGCTCCCAGGGACCAGCGCCCCCTGCTGGACTGTGCCTAGAGCCCTGGAATACATGGTTCTCACCTGTGCTCGAGGAGGTTCCTGAGACTAGGTCTTGTGCTTGCTAAGGAGAGCTCCATTAGCACTGGTTAGGGCATCATAGATCTGGAGGATATCAGTGAATATATATAGGTTGACTCCTTCAGGGTAACTAGCTAATGTACAGGCATTCTCAGACCTGCTCCTCCACTGCTTATTTCACTCTCCTGTTATCTATCATCTGTCCATCTGTCTGTCCATCAACTCACCCATATATCATATCATCATATCAATCATATATCATATATCAATCTATCTACCTATCTATTTTTTTTTTTTTTTGAGTCAGGATCTTACTGTGTAGCTCTGCCTGGCCTGGAATTCACTATGTTGATCAGCCTTGCCTTGAACTCACAGAGCTTCACCCACCTCTTCCTCATTCACCTCCATACCTATATACTCCCTCTCCAGCTGACAGTCATAAAGATATAACGAAGCCAGAGACGATCCGAAGAAGACAATGCTGAGTGATCAAAGGTACGAGGAGGCTGCCTGCTGAAGACAAACTCAAAAGAACAAAAGACGTCAAGCTTGAGTGAGGAGACTGGAAGGTGGGGATGATCAAAGTCTGCACAGCCAGGAAGCAAGTGGAAAGGCTGAACATGATTGTAGGGTGATCTTCAAATAGCCCAGCACTAGGGAATGATGGGTAGATGGGGAAATCATGCATAGGACAGACAGAGAAAAGCTGTGTGCCTGGCTACCTGTGAAACAGATTCAGGCAGCATTCGGTTTGAGCCATGCTATCTTACAGCATGCTGAAGCACCGCATATTTCCTTGGTAAACAGTCAAGTCTGTTTTTATAAAGAATGCTTTCTGTCTTTCCACCTACCCATATATTGTTCATTAAAATTCATAAGGACCTAGGCCGTGAGATGAATTTTGTCGTGGGCCTTAACTTGTAGAAATTCATTTAATATATACAATTCTGTAGAGTACTCTATGAGGTAGACACATCCCAAGAGAGGTTAGAGCCTTGTCCAGATTCATTTGGTAGAAAGTCTGCTTTGAGTGCTAGAAACAGAATCTCTATCTTAGCTATTTTCTTGTTGTTATGCTAAAATACTTGATAAAAGCAACTTAAGCCAGAAAGGGTTTTTCTTGGCTTACAGTTACAAGGTGATACAGTCCATCATGGTGGGGAGACATGTAGGAGTGGAGTGAAGGTGTGAAGTTTGTAGGAGCACCAGGCTGTCAGTTACATAGTATCTGCCCTTATGAAATGGAGAATAAGCAGGAAGTGGGACCAGGCTATACAATCCCAAGACCCATTCCCTTAGTGAGCCACTCTCTTCTGTGAGATTCCAGCTCCCGAAGCTTGCACGCGCAACCTTCCCAAAACGTGCCACTAGCCAGGCACCCCAGTGCTTCAAAGCTTGAGCCTACGAAGCAGTGGTTCTTGCATCCCCTTTGGGGAATACAGATATTTTAATTATGATCCATAACAGGAGCAGAATTACAATTATCAAGTAGCAATGAAAATCTATCATTAGGGTCACCACGACATGAGGAGGAACTGCACTAAAGGGTCACAGCATCAGGAAGGTTGAGAACCACTGATATAAAGGTATAATCTGTGACAAATGTTTCCTAGGAAGATGCAAACATACTTGTCTCACCTCAGAAAAGGAGCACAAACCAAAGTGATAATTGTACCAATGTCTGCTTTACTGAGCCAACAAGTGGCTTTGTTTTCTTTTTCTCTGTGGTTACTAACAGGGCTATGGGTGAGGGGTTATGCAGTTACTTACAAGAAGCAGGGATGAGTCACTAGACAGCTCACTCCAATGTGGTGACAATCCTGGAAAACTGGAACCCTGGGGCTCTCTGCCGAGCTTGCCAATGGCTCCATAGTCTCAGGCTCTCTCTCTCTCTCTCTCTCTCTCTCTCTCTCTCTCTCTCTCTCTCTCTCTCTCATTGTTCTCAATATTTCTCTATTTTCTGGTCAGAGTCTCCATGTCCCTCTGTCTCCATTTGTCTGTTTGTCTGTCTGTCTGTCTGTCTGTCTGTCTCTGCTTCTCAGTAGGAGACCTCCAGAATCTTGCACATTCTTGTTCTTACCCACTCCTGATTAATTTTTTTGTTCACCTCCTGAGGTTCCAGAGGCTTCTAGTCCATCCCCTGTGCAACTGTTTCAATTTGGAGAGAATTTTGCAATTCTAGAAAGTGCCCTATTGTATCCAAACTACAACAGTCTCCAATCCATCTATGTCAAGACCTTTTAGAGGTACCTGATACATGCAGGCTCTGCCCTGATCAGATTAGAAAAGGGAGCAGATTAAAAAGGGAGCCAGGCAGGAGTTCACTTGGATCTTGCTGTTTTGTCCATGTGGTATCTGTGGTATGAGATGATGCAACAAGAAACCCATACACAGGACCCTGCATCTTGACCTTTCCAGACCCAGAGCCATGAGACAAATCACTGTCTGCTCATGCCGACTTACCCCATTATAACACCAAACACTCTGGTGGTTGGCAAATCACATTTCTTTGCTTTAAAATCCCATGCAGCCCTGGAGATAGCTCACTGGGTAAAGATGCTGCTGCACAGACATGAGGTTCTGATCTCAAACCCCAAGTACCCACAGAAAAAGCCAGGCTGTCTGCACACATATAACTCCAGGGACGAGAGGGGAGCAGAGTGATTGCCGGGGCTTCTAGAATGCCAGGCCAGCTCCAGTGAAAGATTCCGTCCCAAGGGAATAAGGTAGAGAGCAACAGAGCAGGACACCCTTCTGTGGAGGCACCTGCCACCAAAGCTGAACGTAGTCCATCAGTTGTAAACCACAAGTCAGTCAGAACTGACTATCGCCTGGTCACAAACCAGTGCTTCACAGAGGCTTTGGGCTGCTGTTCCTCAGCTGCCAGATGTGCTCAATTAGTTTCCAGTGGAAACAAAGAAAGGCTACCTTTAGATGTGTCCCTATTAAGAACCACGCACTCCTACACTGTTATACCCATTAGGGAAATCCTTTCCAACTTTACAGTTCACAGTAATGGCCCACCTCCCATGTATCAGTGACCTTGAACCCAGGCTGAGACTGAAGCCAGCCCGCCCATGGCCTGAGGTCACACCAGGTCGGTATCTTTGTAAGCAGTGACCTTTCCTCTTGCCAGACATGCAGAGTAAGTCAGAATTTATTTGACATTTTCTTCTTGACATTTGGTTGAGATGCCTGAAATATGTTGCATGGACCCAAAGAATTATTAGGGTCAGTAATACACAAAAATAAACGGTGGCTCCTGTTAGGGACCAGAGGGAGCCACACAAGCCACAAAGACAGCAATCATAGTTAGATATGGTTGGCTTATTAAACACACACCCCTGGATGAATCATGATTAGGGACACAGAGTTGACTCCGGAATCAAACTGTGACATTGAATGTTTCTGAGTTAACTTATAAATGCAAAACCTGCAATTACCTCATATTGAGGGTGAGGTGGATGGTGGAACAGAGTGGGCAGCTCTGATGCAAATTATTTTGCTAACTAGACAAGTAGTTCTAACTAACCTTGAAAATGTTGGACCAGCTGTGTTTATGGTTGGGGAAATTTCTGGGAAGAAAAAGGCCATAGAGTTTCTCATTGAACATAAAAATAGTTTATGGTCAGCCTGACCTTGTACAGAGACTTTTTTTTTTTAATGTCAGCAATGAGCTGAGATAATGTGGCTGGTGGGCCCAAAACAACAAAAATGGCTATCTGTAGTTATACCAAAAGGAGCAGGCTTTAATAGCTCCCAACCAAAGTTTGAGTGTTGGACAAAATCTCTCTGGAAGACCCTGGAAGAGAGACTGGAATTTCTTCTTCTTCTTCTTCTTTTTCTTCTTCTTCTTCTTCTTCTTCTTCTTCTTCTTCTTCTTCTTCTTCTTCTTCTTCTTCTTCTTCTACAAACTAACTTTACCCTCACTGTTTGGGATTAAAGGTGTGTGCTAAGGGTGTGTCTGTATTCTAGCCAGAGTAGCCATGTTACTGAATTAAAATCCTCTACCAAGCAGGGTGCAGTGTCTCACACCTGTGATCCCAGCACTCAGGGAGGCAGAGGCAGGTAGAGCTCTGTGAGTTTGAGGCCAGCCTTATCTACAAAGCCAGTCCAGGGCAGCCAAAGATACACAGAGAAACCCTGTCTCAAAAAACCAATACACAAGCAAGCAAGCAAGCAAACAAACAAACAAACATCCCTATACAATATGCCCTAGGTATGAAGATAGCAAGGAACATATAGATACTTGGAGAGTAAAACTCTTGTGGCCAGCCTGGTCTACAAAGCAAGTCCAGGACAGCTAAGGCTACATAGAGAAACTCTGTCTCAAAAAACTAATCAACCAACCAACCAACCTACCCCTCTCTAAGATGCTCTAGGTTTGAAGATAGCAGGAAACATACAGATACATATACGGACACATAAACATATAGTGAGTAGAAATGGTTCCTTGATGTCTCTTGGGCTTCACCCCTCTGCAGCACTACCTTCTACCAACCTTCCCTGAGAATTCTGACTTCAACTTTGCACCTGCAAGATTAATTGATAGAATCTAGCTGGCAATACTCTGAACTGTCCTGTAACCACCCCCACACCCCCCCCCACACACACACATTGGCCTTAGGGTGCTATCTGGACCATGAGCTCTGACTAGGAGGAACCTTGCTGTTTTAGCCTTCCATGAGCTGAGCAGGGTGCCTTGTTCTCTGTCCATGGTGCTGAAAGTTTGTCTCCTCTCAGGGCTCATAGTTAGATGATGAAGGGTACTTCTGTCATCACAGGAGCAGGGGTGGGAGGCTTCTCAGACCCATAGTGGAAAAGGCCATGGCGCTTTAGTTCACTGTGAACACAGTAACCTTTGTTTCCGGTGCTGACTAACTGCTTCACTGGCTGTGGTAGTTCATCCTGGTTATCACCTTGCTTGAATCTGGAATCAGCTACAGGCATGTCCCTGAGGCGGTCCTCGAAGGCATTTCCAGGAAGGGTACATTGGGGAGGAAAGACCCCCTCACAGGAAGGGGGCCTGCTCAGATGTAACGAGGGCCAGGGGAAAGCAGTGCTCCTTATAAACCTGTCCTTGTTCTTGCTGGTGTGTATCCATTGGCTGTCGACATCCCCACTTTCCTCAGAACTGGAGCCTTCTGCATAGGTGCAGGTTGAGAAAGACATGTCAGTCTCTTTTCTATTTAGGGAAACTTTTCTCTCCAACCTTAAACTCTCTCACTGGGCAGCAGCTACAGAGGGGTCGCTGTGAGCTGCCATGTGTTGTAGACTCCACTGTATGAGGAGGGCTGGGCTAGTGCGCAATGGAGGACTCAGTGTGGCTCTTGTCTAACCACAGTGAGTGGGCAGAGGGAGGGACCTCAATAAGACAACAAAGAAACCCCACAGAAGTGGGCACTAGCATCTGGAAGAGAGTGTAGGCTGACTCTATAAGGGAATTTACAAATAAGATTCCTGCTATTAGCAGAGTGCTGGAGAAACCACAGCTTAGCAAAGCCTCAAGCCTGGAGGAAAGGTCATAGTCAGTGAAGACGGGAAGGAGACTTACAGGCCTCGGTAGCTGGGTCAGGGACTAACAGAGGTTGGTCTTATGTGCAGCCTACTCTCCCGGTACATGCAAAATACCCATGTAAGGCATCTGCCATCACGGCAGAGGAAGTGCCATGAACACATGTGTAACACATGTGTCCCTCTTACTTCAGCCTAGCTCTCTGTGGAATTCCTCCCTCTGATAACTGACTGAGCCTCAGAAGTCTGAGGCTGGTGCTTAGACCTTTTAGTTACAAAACTAAGTAATTTCAGGGAACCTGAGACAAGAACGAAGAATGGCACATTGCAAGTTTGCTGCCATTAAGCAATAAGGGGTGAGGGGGGAGCAAGCACTGCCTTAAGGGATGGCACTTCAGCAGAAGGGCCTTGCTCCTCCCCGGAAATTACTGCCTGCAACTCAAATGACCAATTTGTGATTCTCTCAGTTCTACCAGCTAGTCCTGCCCAGGCTGTAGTAGCAAAGAGTCCTGCAGGATCCGAGATTGGCTGGCAGTGTGGCTCAAACAGGGATAAGCTGTGGCTGAAGAGACCACATGAGAAGGAATCTAGGAAAATGAGCCTGAGGCCATCTGAATTCTGCTGTTCAAGGAGAAGCCCAACAGGCTTCCCTAACAGTCAACCTTATGGGTCAGCTTGGCTATAGAACAGCATTCAGTTACCTAGGAAAACTTTATTCTGGATTGTTTCCACAAGAATAATATTTGGATAGGTAGACTTTGAGCAAAGTAGGAATATTTTCCCACTAGGTTTCATGTCCTTAACTGAAGGCCTTGCCCTTCGCAAGCCTGAAAGCAAATTCTTCCTGGCTCCCTGTTCTGGTCAGCTTTGCATTGTTATCACAAAAATTCCTGATAAAAGGATTGGGCTAGCAGTTCTGGAGTGCCAAGATCAGGTAGTGCAGGACTTTGGGCCTGTGCCAAGGTGGTGGTGGGGTGCATCATTGAAGAAGTATGTGGCAGAGCAAACTGCTTACACATGAGCCATGGAGCAAAGGTGATGAGCCAGGGTCCCCCACATTCTAGGAAGGCAGAGTTTCTATACCCTAAGGACCTCCTACTAGCCTGACTCCTAAGGCTCTTATCACCCAGGGAGTACATCTTTACCATCTGGGGACACTCAACTTTCAAACTTGGGGCACTGATTTTTTTTCTTGCCTCTACGGTTATCCCATGGTCTCACATGGGACTGTCCTATAGAACGTGGACTTACAAGTCCCCCTCCCACTCCATCTATCTCTGTTTCTAATGTTGGTTCTGGCTCTCTGGTCAACTCCAATCAACATATAATGTTTACTGATTAACTTGACCCTCCAACAGTGAAGCCCAATGGAAGAGCTTCAGCAGGTTCCAGGTCCTAGGGGCAAGGTCCCAGTGAGGAGTGGAGAGAAGACAGCTGGCCAGGTGAGTGGGTAATGGTTGAATGGGAAGCTAGCTGTTCAAGGCTTCTTTCCTGTGTTTTGGCTTATTGTTTGTGAGTCACTGGAACAACCTTTATTCAGCAGAAGGGTGTTAGAGTCTCCTTTCCATGAGAAGCATCAGCCATTGGCAGGGAAGATTTCAACATACCATCTACCATCTACACTGGTCTTTTCTTGAGACTGCTCTAAAGCCTTATCTGGGGTGGGGCGACTTCATACTTACAGAATCCCTGCCCAAGTGGTGCAACTGAGGTCCCTAGATGTAGCCATAGCTCCCAGAATTCATCTCTATCCTTCTGAAGATGTGAATACATGAAAGAGATCACATGGCCTTCCCATCCTACAAACCACCCAACAATGCTCAGGATAATGATATTTTAGAGATTATTAAGGTGCCATCTCATTGTGTTCAGTTTTCCCCATCCCTTCCTTCCTTCTCCCCTCTTTTCCACCTTCCCCTTACCCCTCTTTTCCTCCCCACCCCCATGGGGATGGTACCCAGGTGTAATATTGAGTATTGTCAACTTGAAAGACTCTGGAGTCATCTGGGAGAGGGACCTCTGCACGCCAGTCAGGGAGCATCTCACTTATGGCAAGTGATGTGGGAATCACCATCTGAGTTGAGAGTGGTACCATTCCCTGAGCAGGGGACCCTAAGCCATATGAAATGGAGAAAGTGAGCTGAGCATGAGCACGAAGCCATCCCATTGCTCTTTCCTGACTAGAGAGATAAGGTGGCCATTCGTTTCAGGATCCTGCCTCTTGGACATCCCCACCATGATAGACTGTACCTTGAACTCTGAGCCAAGATGATCCCTTCCTCTCTTAAGTTTCTCTTGTCAAAGGGTATTTTATCACAGCATTAAGGAAAGGAGGTGAGTCAGCAGGGCTTCTTGCATGCTGGGCAAGCACTATGCTGCTCTCCCGAGCCAGCACCCCAACCCTGCCAGTGCTTGCTTTCCCTCATTCGGGGACCATTCGGACATCAGTTGTGCGAGTCTGTGCTGTTAGCTTCATTCACACACTCCGAGACTTCACACGACCCCAATCTCCCTTGTTTCCACTAACGTTTGGCAGTACCCCTGTGTACATCCCCAAGAGACATTTCTAGGAGGTGAAGAAAAGTAAAGACACTGCTAGTAGTTGCTCTTCCAACTTTCTGTAACAGTCCTCAAGCCACCATAGAGGTGTGCCCTCAGCTGTGAGAGAATACAGAACGCAGTGCCCTTAGATTGTACCCTCCTGCCAGGTGGTGGTGGCGGCGCATACCTTTATTCCCAGCACCCAGGAGTCAGAGGCAGGTGGATCCCTGTGAATTTGAGGCCAGCCTGGTCTACAATTCGAGTCCAGGACAGGCAAGGCTACACAGAGAAACCCTGTTTCAAAAAACCAAAAAAAAAAAAAAAAAAAAAAAAAAAAAGAAAGAAAGAAAAAAGGAAAAACCAAATAAATAAATAAGATTGTACTCTCCTGCCTCACTGTGGAAGTTGGGTCACGTGGTCTGAGTACAAAAACTAAATGCCTTGAGGAAATTCTGTAAACCGAGTCTGACTATGGGTGTACTCACATCCTACCTGCAGCTTGGAGCTGTGTGGAGACTAGTGAGCAAGCACCGTATGCATAGGCAGTGACCTAGTTCGCGGTTGCTGGTTACTTTGTGATTACTGCCTTTGCAGAGCCAGAAACTCCACTGACCAGGTTACAAGCTTTATCAATTCTCTTCACATTGAAAGGCAGATTTTGCAAATATGAGGCTTAAGGTGCTGAACAGTCAAATAACTTATGCAGCTGGAGTGTGAATGCCATCTCCTTTGACTGTATTTCCAAGCCTTCCTTACAGAATTCCTGTCATCGTTTGACCTGGCTGTGCTGTTACTTCTTACAGCTCTCCCTAAAGTCATTAACTTGCTGCAAATAATCTTGAAGTTTGATGGTTTATTAATACAGTATGCTGACTCTGATCCCTTAAGACCAAGAGACCCTGAGGTGGGGAAGACAGAGGCCACTGTTCAAGCCAGGCTGCTTTCCTCTCTCATGAAGCTGAGGGCTGACCTTGGCCACTCAGTACCTGGGGCACCTGGAGCCTCTGGGTCACTCTTATTTCTGCTTTTCACACAGAGAGATGTTGAGTGCACAGACATCACTCATAGTTTATTCTCATAGACCCCGTTATTTAGACCTGGCTTCCCTTAAGTAATGAAGGGGGAAGAAAGCCTCCCCATACTCTAAATATCACCTGTCCTTCAACAGTGACCTTCGTATCTAAAGGCCATTTGCTCAGTGTATGTACTCTGTGAGGTAATCCTGGTCTCTGGGGACAGCAGAAAGGCAGGGAAAAGAAGGATACCTCTGCAAGCAGAGGGGTGGTAGGGAGGAGGTACCATGCACCCCACACTCAGAAGAAGCTGGCTGTAGGGAAAGCCAACCCCTTGACTCCTGAGTCTCCAGCCACATGGAACAGACCAATGTTTTTGTAAGACCTCAGCTCAGGAGTCTGCAGACCTGCATTCTCACTTCAGTTTGGTCAGAAGCAGGATCTGGGTAAGTGTTGTTCCCGAGAGCCCCAATCTGTGCCCTGTGGCTGGTGGTAGCAATTCTTGGATTGTCTCTTTTGTGAACGTGGCCGGCTCTTCACATGGCATCGGGGCTTGTGAAACTGTTGCTAAAAGTCCTTTGCTTTCTCTAGCCCCGCCTCCTCCACCCATATGACAGCTATGTTCTACTGCTGGGACCAGACTATCAGACAGATACACCACGAGAAAGGAAGGCTGGGCTGCAGCCTTCTACTCTGTGTTGGCAGAGCATTGTGGTGGCAGGAGCCTGTAGCGTGGGAGCCTGTTCACATCATGACTAACAGAAAACAAAGGCCAACATAAGAGTAAACAGCAGGTGTCAATTTTAAAGTCTGTGACTTCCTCCAGCTGGGCCCTACTTCCTAAAGGTCCCACAGCCTCCTAAAGTATAAGGTAGGGAAGGGAGAGGGGGAGGCGGAGAGGGAGGGAGAAGGAGATGGGTGGGAGGGGGAATATGAAGAAGTGGTGAAAAAAGAAACATAGAAGACAAAACCCTGAATCCCTTACTTGGTGCCCCTAGAGCCTGCTGCATGCTGGCATCCTCCAGTGTCCACACGTCTCTAGAAGTCAGAACCATCTTCACTTGCACTGACCTGAGATTCCCCAGCCTAGCTTGCTCTATTGCCCTAAAACAGTTCTGCAATTATTGTCAAGGGACAGCTCAAGACCAACTGAAAATCCAGTGAGAAAGATTTTCTTCAAGTAAGTTATGGTAACTGGTTTTGGGATAAGCCAAGATGAAAAAAGAATCCACCGCAAGGTTGCCAGCAGCATTCTGTTACTGGCCCTTGTGTTTCCTCCAGCCTCTGCTCTTCCTGCACTCACAGGCCAGTGTTCGCACCTCCATCGCTCCTGTCTCAGGCCCATTGCCTTCAGGCATGGAGGGCTCCCCGCCAGGTTCACACAGCTTCTAGCCAGCATTCAGATGGTTCTCAGAGATGCTGTCATCTCTATTCTCATGCCACCACACCTGTCCCCCACTTCCTTCATGTGCTTTCCACTTCAGTTTACGACTATTTAATTATGATTATTTAATAACATTTTTCAAGCACCCTTCATACAAGTAGGTAAAGCCTTCCGTGTTTGTTCATCTTATCCCATTGAAATAGCACACTGCTCGACAAGTAGAACACAGTAAATATTTTCTGAGGGAAAGAGTTAGCTAAGGGGGCGGGAAGCCCTTGGGTGGATGTGACACTAAGCACATGTGCTTGCACTCGATAGTAATTGCAGAGACTGAGTTCCATCAGTCGCCGTTCCTCCCCATCTCTCCCTACAGCATAGGGACTCAGTGTGCTTGGCGTCCATCCTCGTGGCCCCACAACAGGTAAGCAATGCTGTGCACACAGCATTGACACGGTTGCTAAGCTGTGCAGCCTCCCATGTGCCTTGCACTGTTTGTTTGGTCTTATTTTAATTAATTTATTTACATCTGACCACAGTTACCCCTCCCTTCCCTTCTCCCAGCTCCCCTTCGTTCCACAGTGTTCACTCCTTCTCCCTTTCTCTTCAGAAAAGGGGAGTCCTCCCATGGATATATGATATAGATATTAATATCCCATATATATGTATATATGTATATTTACATATCACCACACATAAGTTTGTTTAACTTATGATTTAACTTACTGATTAAGAACCAAGTGTCCTAACGAAACTGCTTTACATAGTCTAGGAATGTTATTAATTTTTCAATTGAATAATTGAGTTTATTAAAATAGACGACAATTTGAATATTATTTATTAGACTGCTGCTTTGAACTGTTACCATTAAAAGGTCATTTAAATGGTGAGAATGTACTGCTTCAAAAGCACCACATCGTAAAATTTTAATAGTTGGATAGCATGTGCTTTTCATTCAATTATTGCACAAATGAATTATGTATAAGGAGATACCTGGTGCTTATTTCCTTATTTACATGTATGAGTAGGTCTGTTATACCCATGGCGTGTTTGCTGGGGCAGCAGCTGTCCCCCTACATAAGAGGATGTCTGAAGCTGAATTAGAGGAACCTGGGGAATCTGAGCGACATCCTGGGACTTGGCACGTGGCCTCAGTGACACATGGTGCCTAGAACTCCTGCTAATGTGAAGCTGAAGACCTCAAAGCCAATACTGTCTCAGGTCAGTCTCCAAGTGCCCTCCCCAGTCATGTGGAGACGCGTGGCCTCCTGCTGTGCTCCCTGTGTCTGTGCCCTCCAGTGCCCACAATATCTCGCCAGTAACCAGACCTTGGTCTGTGTGCCTTTTGGCATCTGGGATGCATCCCAAAGCTGCGAGAGCAGCAAATAGAAGGATTCTTCCAGCAGCCAATCTCCTGTTGGCTGTCCTGTTCTCTGAAAACAAGGTTTCCCTACATAGATGAGGGGGTGGGGGTGGGAAGTGGGGAGGGTTGGGGGGCTGGGGAGATGGAGGGGGCTGCCAGAAACTATTCCCTCCATGGCAGGCTTTGCCTGGAAGTAAATCTACCCTCACCAGACAGTCCCTCCCACTCTGGCTCTAGCCCTAAGGCACCACACTCCTCCCAGCCCTCCACTGAAGTCCTAGCAACTGAGAAATGCACACCTGGGATATGGGTGTGTCAGTTTACCACACCTGTCACCTGTGCCTGGGAAGCCTTTGGCTATCTCTGTGATACCCTATCTAGTCTGACTTCACTGATAGTTAGCTTGTCATCAATTTCATAACAGCCTAGCTTTTATGACAAATGAGGTCACATGACCTCTGTAATACATATATTAATATTCATATGGGAGAGCTTAGGAAATACTAATATATAAAAAAGTGACACATTGTAGTGTCATTCCTCTATTTCCCCCTCAGAATATGTGCTCCACATAGAGGCAGGGCTTCTTAGAGCTCTTGTCACGTTTGCTTTCATTCCTACCCAGCTCTTCAGATGTGCCTGGCTTCAGCTTCCATCTTTTGTCACATCTGGTGAGGAACCACTGATGAGATGTTTCCCATAATGTGTACCAAGAAATGCGGAGTGAACATAGTAAAAACGCCTGACTCATGCTAAAAATCTCACACTACCCATGATCCTTTGCTACTCTCTTTCCCTTCCTACAGCCTGAGGCTGAGAGCTAAACCTTCAGTGGAGAACAGTTCTACTTCTGCTCTTCAAAGGACCATTCTTTTCTCTCTTTTTAAATATTTTATTAATTTATTCATATTACATCTCAGTTGTTATCCCATCCCTTGTATCCTCCCATTCCTCCCTCCCTCCCATTCTCTCCTTACTCACCTCCCCTATGACTGTGACTGAGGGGGACCTCTTCTCCCTGAATATGCTCATAGGGTATCAAGTCTCTTCTTGGTAGCCTGCTGTCCTTCCTCTGAGTGCCACCAGGCCTCTCCATCCAGGGGACGTGGTCAAATATGGGGCACCAGAGTTTGTGTGAAAGTCAGTTCCCACTCTCCACTCAACAAGGAATTCCCGAAATTTGTGGACAAATGGATTGAACTAGAAATGATCATAATGAGTGAGTTAACCCAGAAGCAGAAAGAGTCAAATGGTATACACTCACTTATATCTGGACACTAGCCCAAGGGGCATGTCCCATGAAAGTCTTCACTTTACCAGGAAAGTGGGACAGAGGGGAAGACATCCTATTGGGACTCTAGGTGAGAGAAGCATGGGAGAATGGGGAAATAGAAGGATCCAGAGGGTCCTAGAAACCTACAAGAAGAACATTATGATAGGCAGATCTGGGCCCAGGGGTCCTGCTCAAACTATAGCACCAGCCAAGGACAATACCTGCAGTAAACTTCGAACCCCTACCCAGATCTAGCCATTGGACAGGACCATTCTTTTCAACACTCCATAGGAAACTGGATCCATGGGGTATGTGCTGAGTGGCTTATATAGTTTCTTTCAGGGCTGCAGGCCCCTCGTGGATGTTAGCCCTCTCTCATTTGTGGAATTTCTAATCTGGGTCCTGCTGTAAGGGTTCACAGGGTGTATCAGCATCCCAAATTAGTCCACTTAAAATAGGGAGCAGTGGGGAGTATGACCCCCCCTGAGGGGGGTATGTGTAAGGAGACTGGACTCCCTTTAGAAAACAAGACTCAGCCTGAGGGACATTGAGTACACTAGGAGGCCTCTGTGCTGGTTTGGAGGCAGGAGGTTTCCCTGTGGTAAAGGGGAAGCAAGCCCCTACAGCCAGCAAGATGGCAGGAAAGACCTCCTTTCTGTAGCCATCAGGACCAGATTTCATCACATTTAATTTCCAGGTGAGAGCACAGCCTGGAGAATGCTTGGCTTTGAGAGAACTTGGGCCTCATGGAACAAGCACAGGCTTGAACCACTGCCACACAGAGCTGTGAGCTGATCAATGGATGTGGCTTCAGGCAGCCAAAAGTGTGGTAATAGCCACACCACAATTGAAAACCTGTAAATGATGCTGAGGCTAGTAGTGAAGATGTGACTCTCCTGGGTTCTCGGTGGCTGTGTGGGCACTGTGCCTGTCAGTATTCAGGTGCAGGGACAAGTGTCTACACCGAGGTTTTTTTGAAGGAGCTGTTTTTAAGGAAAACAGCATTTTCTGTCAGGTTATTCAGATAAACTTGCAAATCTTTTCACACACCCCCTAAAGCACTGAACAGAGGGAGCGCCCTGGGGCTGCAGGGCTTCTGTTCTCAGTTCCTCAGAGTACCTGTCTGCTGTCCTTGGTGCTGAGCTCCAGTGGGTAATAAACCCTTTGTCCAGGAGCCTGTGGTCTCAACATCCAAAGCTGGATTTCCACAGGGGAAGCCCATATGCATGCCCAAAGCCTATGGCTCTGAAACAGAGGGAAAGTGGTGTCTCTGTTCTCATTCCCAGATGCAGGGCTCCATCTGTCTGTCCTTCCAAACTTGGCAGCTGGTGAGAGGATTCAGAGAGAAAATGGGCTCTGGAAATGAAATCACTGTCAATATTTCATCACCTTCTGGTGCTTCGGTACACAGGCCTATCCACTGAGCATAGATACCAAAGTTTACTCTTTTCAATCCGTCTTTAACTATTGGTTTTTAGATCTTTCTGTTAGTAACTGGTTGGTCTGACATAGATTCAGAAAGCCAATGATGGCATTTGGGGCATCTTGGCCATTAACTTGCTCCGCTGGACAGACAGTCGTCCAGTAATGAGAACCCAGACCACTGTGGTGAATTCTCTTCAGAGTTTCACAAGCATTAATCACTGCTATTTCTTGTCTTTGCCAGAGCCTTTAGAAGATGCCAGAGCAGAAACATGGTAAAACTTATACTTATAAAGTATAAAATGCAAGCATAAGAGAAGTGGCGTTATTTAAGACACTGGGGGAAAGACACAATTACAACACTCTGTCTTTGTAAGAGATAACATCCATCTGTGGATGAAATACAAAGGCATGCCACTCTCACAGAAGGGGATGCACATTAGTTATCTTATTTTCCTGTAAAAACTATCTTTACTGTTAGATCGCGGCTTGATTCATTTCAGTCAGGTGCTTTGGGCTTATCTACCACAATAATAGGAAGTTTCCATTAGACTATAAGTGGGTGTGTCCACTCCTTACCTCTCCCTGTCAACAGTGCTTTCAAGTGGATGTTTACTAAATGTCACTCATGTGTGAACATTCTACGTTCCAACATCACAGTAATTCCTCATGACTCGTCAACAGAAGAGAGTGGTGTTTTGGATGCTTGTCCTGTATAGGGAAGGGCTGTCCCTTGGATAGGTAAGGACACAACTCAGGCTGGTGTGTTACAGGGGTCTGTAGGACAGGACTTGAGAGAGAAGGACTCTCATTATAGTCCCTCCTGTGTTAGAGAAATTGGGATCATCAAATACACTTGAGCTGTGTGAGAACATGCCAGCTAACTGATGAATGTTTACTGGTCCCACTGACTTGGTTTAAACAGAATTGCACATTGGTGGGTCACAAAAATGAGTACTTTACAGAATTCATGGCCAAATAATGAAATCAAATGGGACAGCATGGTATATTTAAAGGTTTTAGTGTTTTCAACTCTAGCCGATTAATTTTCACATATATGAGGTTGTACAGCTTAACTCAACCTGTACCAGATGTGAATTCTAGACTATTAAAGTATAGTGGATATAAACATGTTTTTGTTTTGATCCAAAGTGTGGGATGTAAAACAGACTTTTGAGAGTTTGTGTGATGTTTATCCCCTGGAAACAGACTTGTGAGAGGGCACATCATGTTTGTCCAATAGAATGAGAACTGCCTCTTGTGGAGGCATGGTCTTTGCCAGTTGCAAAACATCCTGAATGCACTATGGGAAAGTATAAATAGTCCAAATAACAAAGATCAAGGGTTTTGCATTGCTGCACATTGCTTGGCTGTTCATCGCTTCGCTCTGAGATGCTCCTTTCTAGTGCACAAAGGGAAGAGATGAACAAAGCCACAGCGTTTATGAGCAGCTGTCTGTTCTCGCCACTGACCAAAGGGAGCATCACAGGAGAGCATCACAGGAGAGCACCACAGGAGCAGGCCTGACTCCTCCATGCTGTGGACAGATGAAGATTAACAGTGACATAGAGGACAGAGCCAGTTTTGTTATTGTTATTTAGCTTGGTGTGTGTGTGTGTGCGTGTGCGTGTGTGTACATATGATGCATGTGTATGCATCCAATTTTCTCTAAGCACCGTGTACCTTTCCTTTTGATACAGGGTCTCTCATTGGCCTAGAATTCTGTGAATAAAACTGGGCTATCTGTCCAACAAGCTTCAAGTGACCTGCCTACTTCTCCTTCTCAGCTCCCCATTGCTGGGATTACAATCACACTCCACATTAGAGGGCTTTTTTCCCCCCCATGGGCTCCAGGGAACAGAAGTAGGTCCTTGCCACTGTGAAGCAAGCACGTTACCCACTGAGTCATCTTCACAGCCCTAAAGCTGGTCTATGAACCTCCAGGAAGACTGCTCCCAAAGCTGCTTTCTGAGGATGCTTCATTGGGTTGTCTTTTCTTCCTGCCTTGTTTCCCTCTCAGTCATGTGTGTCCTGTGCCTGAGGTGCTGATGCTCTTGGTCTTCTGCATCCAGGAAGACTGTTGCTATGGGATCTCCTTCCTGCTTCCTGTACTGGGGAACCTGTCCCATGCTGCTCCTGGGGAAGGTAAACTGTAGGTTCCCTTTAAGAAGGCTTGCTGTTGAACTGGGAACTTTCTCTCAAAGAAAACAGAAAAAGTCACACATAAGGTGATCCTGAGATTTGCAGCAAATAGTGTAATGACTTGACAATTATAAATTAAGTAAACTTTAAAACCACTTTCAAAAGTAAAATTATGTTAAAACTTTAAAGTGATATTCATAGGCATTCAAACTAAGCAAACATTCTTTTAATAAATATTTGAAATGTAACATTCTTCTCTGGGTACTCAGATATCAGGGTTACAGAATAAAGTCTGCTAAATAGAGGATATTTTTAGTTCTTTTATTTTAAAATGACAAAAATTATCATTATGTTCAAAGGTAGATCTTTTTGATTCCCTAAATGCTAGATATTCTAAAAATACTGTCTTTTATAAGACAGAATGCATAAAATCCTTTGGAATATGATCAAAATTGGATGCCAAAAGTCATTGACTTTCTCTAAGTCACCCTATTCTACTAAATAACACAGATGTGAGCATTACACTGTTGAGATACTCCAAAATACGATTTTAACTTAATCAAAAATTAAATTTTATAAAGTCAGAAGATGCTTCATTTTACTGCATTGAAGGAATGTCTCCTCTTTATCTGTTGTATTCTCAATAATTACCATTGTAAGAGTTATTTTCATTATTGAAATTATTTTTTAAAGCTTGCATTTACTATTTGTGGTGTGCGAGCACACATATGTGCATGCATGCAGGCTGCAACCCAGGTGTGGAGGTCAGAGGACAGCTTGTTGGTTGTCTCTTTTCACCTTTGTATGGGATCTGTGGGCCAAACTCAGAATGCCAGGCTTTCACAACCAGCACTTGTACCTTCCGAGCTGTCATGTCAGCCCTCAAATCCATTAATCGGAATGTTTGCACTGGAGGACATTTGAACCCTAACCTTTAAGCAATTTTTGGCTCATGCAGACAATTACTATTAATTATAGATACCTTTTGTGCAGTAGCCCAGCTCATTCTTCCCATGGACTCGGAACTTGGTGTCTTTGATTAACCTCTTCTGCCCTCACAGCCTGCCGCTGCTTCTGTAGCTACAAAGATGTACAAAGTACATTAATAAGTACAAAGATGATGAGTACGTGCTTAATAATTCCACAATAATTCCACCATGCTTAGTAATTCCAAAGCTATCAAAACATCACACAGTGTTCCACTGTTACATACTATTACTTTCTAGTAAAAAATAAGAATTTTACAACAACTGGGACCTCATTTTGAAAAAGAATACAGTCAAAGTTTTGAGGATGCATTTACTAACCCAAGCTTATGACTGAGGTGGAGCCTGAAGCTGAGTTATATCGGAGGGTCCCAAGTAAAGCAGTCCCAAGAGGAGAGACAGATTTTTCTCTGAGAACAGATGTCAGCATCAAGTGTTTCTTACAAAATCTTGTCCTGTCCTCTGTAGGCATAAGATTACTGTGCAATTTAAATGTTCATTTCTGCACACCCCTCATGTCTGGTTGCAAGCTTTGTTCTGAGAATTGACTGTCTAAATGTTGTGTAAACTCTACTCCCCAATTGTCCCCCTGATATGTCAATAAAGCAGCTCACAGCCAGTCAATGGCCAGGGGAGAGAATAGAGGTGGACTTCCTGCCAGCCAGGGGAGGAGGAGTTAGGAGATGAAGCCGGGCGTTCATCTAGGGAATTCAGCCGGGGTAGAGTCCAAGAAAGATCAGGAGGAAGGAGCTGGAGCTGAGGAAAGCTATAACATGCAAGCATCACTGGGATGTTTGCTGGGAGCAAGACAAAATAATATAGAGAGTTAAGAACAGACTGAAACTGCTCAAGATTGTGTTGTGAAGCCCTCTGTTATAAAAAGAGTCTCAATTATTTGTGTGATGGCCAGGTTAAGAAATAAGCTAATAGAAACAGACACTGTTTTATAAAAATAGCTTCAACAGTCCTCTCCCCCTTTCCTTCCCTCTCCTCCTATCCTCTCCTTCCTCTTCCTCTCTTCCTCTTCCTCTCTTCCTCCCCCTCATTCCAAGCCCACCTCCCTCCCCCATCTCCCCTCTCCTTGTTTTCGATCTGTTTCTCTCTGTGTCTTTTTCACACAACATAGACTTGAAATACTTTTGTGCAACATAATAGTTGTTTTTATTATAGCTTCATCATGGTATAATTTACATATCATTAAACTTAGCTACTATAATCACATGACACAATCACTTTTGCAAATTTATTGAGTGTAAAAGATAGTGCCATGACTATCTTTTGACCACTGCAGAGAATTCCTGCAACCAATAGTCAGTTCTTTCTGCCTCCTGCAGTCTGGGTCTCCACTGATCTGTTTTCTGTGCTACAGAATTCTCTCCCTCCCCCCTTTTATTTGTGAAGGAAATTGGTGAGTACTGCATCCATGTTATTCCCACCACTCTCTCCTCCCTGAAACTCCTCCCATCACTACCACTCTCTTCCTCAAAAATTCATGATCTTTTCTTTATTATTGACACATATATATTTGTACACATATACAGGTATAGAATATAGATATAGGTATAGATGCACACTCGTATATTCAACCTCCTAAGTCTGTTAAGCATTGTCCACATGTGCCTATGTACAGGTTGACTGCTTGGGATGGAACAACTTGTGGGAGCTCATCCTGGAGGAGACGGACTCTCCCTCCCATCAGTCGCTGACCACGTGTAGCTCTTCATCTAGGGGAGAACAATATGGAATTTCCCTCTGCCTTTGTTGGCATATCAACTGATATTGTCATTAGGCCGGTCTTGTTCAAGCAGCCAAATTGTTGAAATTCTATTGTGCTTTTTTTTTTTTTTTTTTTTTTTTTTTTTTTTTTTTTTTTTTGCCATGCCGAGGAGACACTATCCAGGACCAGGTGTATTCCCCCACCAATACATTAGAGAGAGTTTCCCATGCTCGGCATTGAGCTTTTTCTTAGGTAATGCATGCTTCCTTAGGGAAGCACTATCATTCCATGTGGAGCAACTCTATTAAAATATATATGAACACATACACTCATATATGTAAATAAATATGTACATACATATATATTACATACAGTTGAAAGATAATGTTTCCATGGGGCCTTTTCAAATATCCTTAATGTTATTTACCTCGCCTTTCTTCTTCTCCCCAGCTGTATTACCTTTCTTTCCCCGCCTAATAAACTGCCCTCATTTTCCCATCACCCACTTGGTAGCACCCGCCTCCTATTAGCATCCTTACTAGAGCTCCTTTCTCTCTCCTCTGCATGGTTCATTTTTGCTTTCCTGGATTCTTCCAGTATTTAAGGTTATGTGGAGCTAGGAATCGCAAATGTGAGAATCCACAGTATTTGTCTTTCTGGGTCTTGGTTACCTCACTCAATATAATATTTTCCAGACCAACCAATTAACCTGCAAATTTCATAATTTTTCAAATTTCATAACTCATAATAGCAAATAATTTACCACTGTACATCTGTGTCACTATTTAGTTACTCACTCATCATTCAAAAGACATTTAGGTTGTTTCTATTTCCTAGCTGTTGTGAGCAGAATGACAATGACTATGGCTAAACAAATACATATGGAGTAGGATGTCTAGACCTCTGGATATGTACCAAGGAATGGCATGGCTGGGTCACAGTGGAAGGCCTCCTCTTAGCTCTTGGGAATTCTCTACACCAACTTGCGTAGTGGTTTCACCAGTTTAAAACTTCACCATCATGAAATGAAGATTCCCCTCTCCCTACATCCTTTTTTTTTTTTTTAATCTTAGTTGTTTTAGTTGATGAAATCTCAAAGTCATTTTAATTTTCATTTCACTAGTTGCTAAGGATGGTGAACATTTTAAAAAAGTATTTCTTAGCTATTTTAGATCTTCTTGGGAGACTTATCTCTTCAGATCCATTGCCGTTTTGGAATGCGCCATCTCTTAGCTGTTTGTTTTTGGGCTCTTCATGTATTTGAGATACTATCCTCTGCTAAGTGTGTAGCCGGCCAAGGTTCCTTCCCACTCCACGGGTTGCTTCTTCACTCAATCGGTGCCTTTGCTGTACTGAAGTATTTATCATATTGTTGCTTTATGAGCCCCATTTATCAATTGTTGGCTTTAACCAAGCAAATGGTGCCCTATTCAGAAAGTTTTTTTTCCTACATCTATATCATGTAGGGAAGTGTCTATGCTTCTTCTAGAAGTTTCAACATTTTGGGTTTCGTGTTGAGGCCCTTAATCATTTGAAGTTAGTTTTTGTGTTTCTTCTACATGTGAACATCCAAATTTCCCCAGCACTGCTTGTTGAAAATGGCATCTTTTACTCCAGTGTATATATATTTTTAAGATTTATTTGTTATGTATACAGTATGCATCAGATCACATTATAGATGGTTGTGAGCCACCATGTGGTTGCTGGGAATTGAACTCAGGACCTCCAGAAGATCAGTCAGTGCTCTTAACCGCTGAGCCATCTCTCTAGCCCCCTCCAGTGTATATTTTTGACATCCTTGTCAAATATAAGAAGGCTGCAAATGTGTAGAATAATATCTGGGCCTTTTATTTTATTCCATTAATCTTCATGCCCGTTTTCATGCCAGTACCATGCCGGTCTTATGACTACAGCTCTATAATAGACCTTGAAATCTGGCTTGGTAATCCTTCTAGCATTGTTCTTTTTTTTTTTTTTTTTTTTTTCTTAGAATATTTAAGCTATCTGTAGTCTTTTGTGGTTCCACATGAATTTCATGATTTTTTTTTTCCTGTTTCTGTGTTGGATTTCATGGGGATTTGAACAGAATTGCAATAAGTCTGTAAATTGCTTTTGGAAGGACATTCATCTTCACGATGTTAAATCTACTCATCCACAAGCACGAGGAGCTATTTTTCCTCCTGGTGTCTTCCTCAGTCTATTTCTTTACAGATTTAAAGATTTATTGTCAAGGTCTTTCACTTCTCTGGTTGTTTATTCTGATATTTTCTTTATGAGGATATTGTAACCGTCAATATGTCTATGATCCCCTTTCAGCATGCATCTGCATGATACCTATAGATAAGAAAATTTTGGCTTCTGTGTTTCCAGTTCAGATACCTCTTTTCTTTTTTCTCGGCTAATTGCATTGTTCTGGAATTACTGTGTTGAATTTGAGTGGCAAAAGCAGCATTCCTTTCTTGTTCTGAATCTTAAGGGGAAAGCTTTCCATTTTTCCATCAGTGTGACATGAGCTGTGAATTCTAGAGAAGAGGTTTACAGCAACAAACACATATTGAAAGGCAGAAAGTACCCATATAAACACCACAGTACTGAATTTCAAGAAATTAGAAAAAGAGCAAACAAAACCTCAAACTGGTGGCAATAAATAAATAAATAAACAGAATAGAGACTAGAAAGTAAAAAGAGCACTGCAGTGAAAACTCGATGTTTGAAGAGATAATCAGAAAAGACAATGCATTTACCTGGAACAAGAAGAAAAGAAAGAAGATGCAAATAGAACCAGAGATGGAGAGAGAGACAGCACAACTGTTACCACAGAAATATAAAGATAACAGGACAGTCTTCAAAACAACTAGCACACACCAGCAGATTTGACAATCTAAAAGAAATAGGTTGCTGGATTCATGCCATCTGCAGCACAAAAAATAGAAAATCTAAAGTTGGTAGTGAACATTGAATCAACCATTGTGTTGGTTACTTTTTGTCGACTTGACGCAAGCTGTGTTATCTGGGAAGAGCTAAGGAAGTGCCTCATTCAGACTTGTGTATCAGCGTGGCTGTGCGGCCATTCTCTGGATTAATGATTGATGGGGAAGGTTCTAACTTAGTAGGAGAGGGGCTACCCTTGGCCTGGTGGTCCTTGGTTGTATAGGAAAGCAGGCTGAGCATGCAATGGGAAAGTGAGGTAGCAAGCACTCCTCCACTGCCGCCTCTGCTTCAGTCTTTGCCCCCAGGCTCCTGTCCTGAGCTCCTTCGGTAATTGACTGTGATTGGGACATGTAGGTCAAAGCAATTTTTCCCTCATACAAGCCACATTTGGCCCTGGTGTCTGTCACAGCAACAGAACCCAGACCCAGGACCCAAGTGGCTTCACAGTCAAACTTCATCAAACACTAAGTACTAATTCTCCTGAAACTATTCAAAATGGAAGAGTCCTTCCAAACTCATTGTAACCATCAGTACTGATAACAACATAAGGCAAGGACACCGGAGTACAAAAGGATGGAAGGAGGATAAAACAATGAACCAATGTCCCCAATGAACTCCGATACAATATTCCTAGGTAAAATACTGGGGAAAACCTCAGTGTCATGTCAAAAAGGTCATTCTTCACAGTTGAACACTTCGGGCAGTGTATAGTCTCAAAATAGCACCATGGTTCTCCCCAAACATGGATAAACATGAAACACCATATTAATAGTATCAAGAGAAAACACCCACAATGTGATTTTTTTTTTCTGAGACAGGGTTTCTCTGTGTAGCCCTGGCTGACCTTGAACTCAGAGATTTGCCTGCCTCTGCCTCCAGAGTGTTGGGATTAAAGATGTGTGCCACCACTGCCTAGCTTAAAATAAAATTTAAAAGACTCTATGGCCTATAAGAAAATATATGTGAGCCATACTTCTGATAAAAGATTTAAGTGGGAGTTGGTGATGGCTCAGTGGTTAAGAGTGCACACTGCTCTCTCAAAGGACCCAAGTTCAGCTCCCACACCCACATCCAGCAGCACACAACTGGCTGAAACCCCAGTTCTAAGAGCTGTGACCCCCTCTGCTGAACTCTGAGGGCGCCTCAGTATGTGTGGTACACATGCACTCACACAAACATGTCGGGTCCCAGCCCTCGGGGAAAAATCGAATCAGGGTTCACCTGAAAGAGGGAGTGGGGATTGGAAGTAGGCTACAGAGACGCGAGAAATAACGAATCAAGTCAGGAAATTTCTGATCAAGATTCACTTTATTGCTGACTAGGAACATATATAGGGCACGTTCAGTAGGATCTATTCTTATCTCACTCACCCTAGCCCCTGGGCAAGAATGCAATAGCCTAAATCGCTCCCTGTAGAACTTCCTAGTTCTCTGAGTAGTTCCTTGTAAGAACTTCCTAGATCCTCTGGGTGGTTCCAAGTTGAGACTTCTCTACTTCTTTCAAAGGTAAATAGTCCAGGGACAGCCTAGAACACAAGACCTCGTGGTGAGGTAAAGGTCACAGCATACAGCCGAAGCACAGGATTTCTGACATGGCAGAATTTGTCATGGATCCCCACACAAACACACATACAAATCCTGAATTCCAGGATAACCAGGGCTACATCGTGAGACCCTGTCTTAAACAAAAATGACATAATAACAGGTATTTGTTCTTGATACTGTTAATATGATATGTCATGTTTATCCATGTTTGGGGGTGGGGAGCCACAATGCTATTTTGAGACTACACACCAACTGTGTAGAATAATCTTTTCAACATTTAAAAATGTTTATTGTATTTTCTATGCGTGGGTTTTGGGGGTTTAAATAAAAATAGCCCCCACAGGCTCATATATTTGAATTATTAGGGAGTGGCACTACTTGTTGGAGTCAGTGTGGCCTTGTTGGAGGAAGTGTGTCACTGAGGGATGGGATTTGAGCTTTTCAAGAGCTCAAGCCATGTCTGGTGTCTCTCTTCCTGCTGTCTGCGGATCTGGATGGAGAGCTCCCAGCTCCTTCTCCAGTATGTCTGTCTATACACCATCATACTTCCTCCCATGATGACAACAGACCAAACCTCTGAACGCTAAGCAAGCTCCATTTAAAGGCTTTCTTTTATAACTGTTGCCATGGTCATCGTGTCTCTTCATGGTAATAAACAGTGACTAAGACAGTGAGTAATTTGCCTGTATGTAAGTAAGTATGTATGTGTGTACATCAAGTGCATGCCTGGAGTCCACAGAGATTAAAAAAAAAAAAAGGATATCTAATCCCCTGGAACTGGAATTACAGATAGTTGTGAGTTGCCATGTGGGTATTGGGAATCGAATTCAGGTTCGCTGGAAGATCAGCCAATGCTCTTAATGAGACATCTGTCCAGTCCCAATAAATAAATGTTTTTGAAAGATTTAAGTGCAGACTATTTAGACTGCTTGCAAGTCAACAAGAACAGCAAATAGGCCAGTTTAAAATGGGAAAGGCTTTGAGCAGCAGCTGGCTAAAGGAGGCATATGAATGGCCAACGGAAGTTGCTAAGAATCATTAATCATGGAGTGGGTAAAACTAAAGCCACTCCCACTGAGGATAGCGATAATAAAAATTATAAAATATTGGCTCATATGCAAGCAGAGTGCAGCTTTACACATTGCTAGCAGTGTAAGATGGGATAGCCACTTTGAAGAATTCTTAAAATGGTGAAATAAATCCCTACAAGCTCTTATGGTTATATATCTAGGAGTCAAATCAAGAAATAAAACTACATGCACTCAAAAAGACTTGATGGTGAGTATTCACCAGAAGCACTGCCCAGGATCTCAAACTGGAACCAATCTAAGTGTCTACCAACAGGTGAATCCAGAGTTTGCTGCATGCACAAGGCAGGATTCCGTTCAGTAATAAAACAACACATTACTGATGGGGACCCACGTGGGCAGATTTCCAGTACAGGCCAAGTGGAGGCACAAAGAATCCTTACTAAGTGTGAACTTAGAGAGCTAGAAAGTAACCTGTATTCATCAGAGTTGCTATTGCTGTGATGGAACAAGGTGACTGAAAGAAAATTGGGGAGGAAAGGATTTATTTTGCTAACACTTAACATAACTGTTCATCATTAGAAGAAGTAAGAACAGGAACTCAGGGAGCTGATGCAGACGCCATGGAGGTGTGCTGCTTACTGGCTTGTTCCTTATATCTTGTTCAGCCTGATTTTTTTCATTTTGTTTGTTTTTACTTAAATGTTTATACACTTTACATACTGATTATAGCCCCTTTCTTCCTCTCCTCCCAGTCCCAGCCCCTCCCTCTTCCCCATCCTCTCTCCCCTAGTTCTCAGATAAGAGGAGACCCCCCACCCCCAGCAATCCACACCAGCATATCAAGTCACATTAGTATTGAGCGAATTCGTTGGAGCATCATTTCCAGCCTTCTGGCCCACTATAACTGGCTGACATATTTGTGAGGCATGAACTGTTGAGGACTTACCTACCCTGTCTTGGCAGAGTTTGGCCGTTGACTCTGCCTGCTTCTTGTTGGTTACAGAATCCCTGTTATTAGATGCCATTCTTCATATGGCATGAATGAAGATTTACACATGTCATTTTTTCTGCTCATACAAAGAGCAGAAAACCAGTCTTAATTGTCCTGTGCATCATGTGCACCTTATACATTTATACATTTAGAATTGTATAATGCTTGTGAGAAATTATATGTTTTCAGATCAAAAGAACTGGACACTGACGTTGGATCAGACCTGACAGGATTCATTCCTCTCAGCATGCTGGACACTGACATTCTGCATCCTTCATATTCTAGGACCAAGTGCTTCAGTTGCTGTTCCTCATTAGAACAAGACAGCTCCCAGGATGATGTTTTTGATGTATTCTTGTATTTAATTTGTGAGTACTTTTTGAGTATTTTTGCATCAATGTTCATGAGGGAGTTTGGTCTGAAATTTTCTTTCTTGGTTGAATCTTTGTGTGGTTTGACTATAGATTCATAGAATGAGTTCGGCAATGTTCCTTCTGTTTCTATTTTGTGGAATAGTTTGAGGAGTATTGGCATTATCTCTTCTTTGAAAGTCTGGTAGAATTCTGCACTGAAAGCATCTGGCTCTGGGCTTTTTGTTTTGTTTGGGAGACTTTTAATGACTTTTTCCTATTTCCTTAGGGGTTAGAAGGCTATTTAGATTGTTAACCTGGTCTTGATTTAACTTTGATAAATGGAAAATATCAATAAAAATCATCATTTTGTTTAGATTTTTCAGTTTTGTGGAGTATAGTCATTTGAAATAAGACCTCATGATTCTTTAGATTTCATTGGTGTCTGTTGTTATGTCCCCCATTTTTATTTCTGATTTTGTTAATTTGGATATTCTCTCTCTTCTTCTTGGTTAGTTTAGTTAAGGTTTTGTCTATCTTGTTCATTTTCTCAAAGAACCAGCTTTTAGTTTTGTTGATTCTTTGTATTGTTCTATTTGTTTCTAATTTATTGATTTCAGCCCTGACATTGATTATTTCCTGCTGTCTAGTCCTCTTTGGTGTGTTTGCTTCTTTTTGCTCTATGGTTTTTGGAGTGTTTGTTAAGTTGCTAGTGTGTGATTTCTCCAGCTTCTTTATGAAATGCTTAGTGCTCTGCTTTCATCATGTCACAAAAGTTGGGTATGTTGTATATTCATTTCAATTGAATTCCAGAAAGTCTTTAATTAATTTCTTCTTTGACACAGTGGTGATTGAGTAGAGAGTTGTTCAGTTTCCATGAGTTTGTGGGTTTTCTATTGTTGTTGAGGTCCAGCTTTAATTCATGGTGGTCTGATAAAATACAAGGGGTTATTTGAATCTTCTTATATCTGTTGAGGCGTGCTTTGTGACTGAGTATATGGTCAATTTTGGAGAAGGTTCCATGTAGTGCCAAGAAGAAGGTATACTCTTTTGTGTTTGTGTGAAATGTTCTGTAGATATCTTTTAGGTCCATTTGATTAATGACATCTGTTAGTTTCATTACTTCTCTGTTTAGTTTCTGTCTCAATGATCTGTTCAGTGGTGGCAGTGGGGCATTGAAGTCTCCCACTATTAATGTGTGGGTTTCAATATATGATTTAGGCTTTAGTAAAGTTTCTTTCACGAATGTTGGTGCCCTTGAATTTGGAGCATAGATGTTCAGAATTGAGATGTCATATTGTTGGGTTTTTCCTTTGATGAGTATGAAGTGCCCTTCCCCATCTCTTTTGATTGCTTTTGCTTGAAAGTCTATCCTGTTAAATATCACAATCTCCTGCTTGTTTCTTGGATCCGTTTGCTTGGAAAACCTTTTTCTAGCCTTTTACTACGAGGTAATGTCTATCTTTGTTGTTCAGGTGGGTTTCTTGTCTGCAGCAGAATGATACATCCTATTTTCTCCTCCATTCTGTTAGCCTGGGCCTTTTTATTAGGGTATTGAGTCAATTGAGGTTGAGAGATGTTAATGACCAATGATTGTTGTTAATTCCTGTTATTTTGATGGTGGTTGTGGTAGTGTGTGCATGAGCGTGCGTGCATGCGTGTGTGTGTGTGTGTGTGTGTGTGTGTGTGTGTGTGTGTGTGTGTGTTTCCCTTCTTTTGTTTTTGCTTGTTTCCTGGGTTCTCTTGAGGTGTAATATCCTTGTGTTGGAGTTCTCCTAGTACCCTGTAAAGGGCTGGAGTAGTGGAAATATAGTGTTTATATTTGTTCTGACATGGAATATCTTGTTTTCTCTATTTATGGTGATGGATATAGTATTCTGGACTGGCATCTGTGATCTCTTAGAGGTTGCTATCTGCCCAGACTTTTCTGGTTTTCCATGTCTCCATTGAGAAGTCTGGTTTAATTCTAATAGGTCTGACTTTAAACGTTATTTGGTCCTTATCCCTTGTGACTTTTAATATTTGTTCTTTATTCTCTACATTTAGTGTTTTGATTATTATGTAGAGGGAGGATTTTCTTTTTTGGTCCACTCTGTGTGGTGTTCTGTAAGCTTCTTGTATGTTATAGGCAACTCTTTAAGTCAGGGAAGTTTTCTTCTCTGATTTTGTTGAAGATGTTTTCTGGGCATTTGAGCTGGGAATCTTCTCCTTCTTTTATTCCTATTATTCTTAGGTTTGGTCTTCTCATGTGTCCCAAATATCCTGGGTGTTTTTTGTTAGAGACATTTTAGATTTAGCATTTTCTTTGACTGATGTATTGTTTTCTTCTATTGTATCTTCTACACCTGAGATACTCTCTTCCATATTTTGTACTCTGTTGGTGATGCTTATGTCTGTAGTTCCTGTTCTCTTTCCTATGTTTACCATCTCTAGGATTAACTCCGTTTGTGTTTTCTTTACTGCTTCTACTTTCTCTTTCAGATCTTGAACAGTTTTATTTATTTCCTTCACCTATTTGATTGTATTTTCCTGCATTTCTTTGATGGATTTATTCACTTCCCATTTAAAGCCCTCTTTCATCTTCATAAAATTAGATTTAAGGTCATTTCCCTCTGCTTCAGGTGTGTTAGGATATCCAGAGCTTGGGTAGCTGAGTTCTGGGGTACTGTATTGCCCTGAGTTTATTTGTTTGTTTGTTTTTGATTATTTGTTTGTTTTATATTTTTTCAAGGCAGGGTTTCTCATTTTGCAGACTAGACTGTCCTTGAACTCACAGAGATCTGCCTGCCTCTGCCTCCCAAGTGCTGGGATTAAATGTATGCTCCACCACACATGGCTGTCCTGGTTTTTGTTGAGTGTGTTCTTATGGATGTCCCTGGTGTTGGCAGGCTTGGAGGTTGCAAATAGTCCTTGATGGCTGTTACTTCCGGTAGTTTCTGATGGCTGCCTTCTCTGAGACTGCAGGCAGAGCTGGGACCAGGCACTGGTGCAAGGAGAGTATGGGGCTAACTTCACTGCTGCTGGTAGTCTCCAATGGCTTTTGTATCTGGGACTGCAAGCAAAGCTGGGGTCTGGGAACTGGGATGCAAGGAGCATGGAACAGACCTCACTGTTCATCCAGCCTGATTTCTTACAGAACCCAGGACAGCCATCCCAGGGGTGGTGCCATCCACAATGGCTTGGCTCCTCCCACATCAGAAACTGCCTCATATGCTTGCATACAGCTTAATCTTATATGAGCGTTTTCTAAACGGAGACTTCCCCCTTTCTGATTACTATAGCTTGTGTCAAGTGGACATCAAATTCACCAGAACACAACTCTTGGTTTCCTAGGACAGAGCCTGGAAGTCTTGACTAACTGTTGGGTGGGTCATTTCTGGGGTCGTGGGACCATTCCAGCGCTAACTATAGGAGGAGCTCAGCTGCGTAGGATAGCTATTGATAATTGGTTTGCACATATGGTAGCAAAGAGGATAAGTCTTAGTTGTTGCTATGTCTATGCCTTGTTGCTCTCACTCTAAGTTAACCTTGGCACCTTCTGTGACATAGATGTACGATGGTGCCACAGTGAGGTGCTTCTGAAGCTTTCCTGCCCATTTCGTGGCAGCCCACTGTTGGATTTCTAGCTCAGTTCACAGGTACTAAAGACCTCATTAGTGTACAGTGTTTCTCATTGTGAAAGCAGCTTTCCTTCAGGCAGTCATTAACCATCCCTGTCAGAGGCCACCTCTCATGCCAGCTGGCTACCAATCTCAGAGGGCTCTTGGGCCATTTCTCACCAGGCACAACATCTGCTCGTCCTGTTGCCTCCTCTGCCTCAGGAAGCAGCAGGAGAGTGGGGTCCTCTTATCCTTTGGCTCTGAGCTGCTTCCGTGGCTCAGAGCTAATATAAACCTGACCTTACCCTTCCCTCTGCAGCTGGAAACAAGGGAACAATGGCAGGGTAGAGGCTTTCCAAGGCACTGGGCCTTCCAGCGGGGGCTCTTCACAAAGGCAAAGCGCCTCAGCTCACATCAGCAAGAATGAACAGAGGAAAGGCGAGGCAGGCCCTGCCCTCTGTGCTTGGTGGAGATCAAGGGGTTCCTTTCCTCCCTGATCTAGGAGGGAATTCTTCCTGCACTTGAGCACATCAGTGCTAGTTTCATTGCATCACTGTGATGGAACACTAAGGGGTGCCTTGGAGGCAAGGGTGGGGTGGGGGTGTGAGGAGGAAGGGTGGTGGCGGGAGGGGTGACAGGGGGTGGGGGGAGCAGAGGCCTTATATGGCTTGTGCTCCAGGTCACTGAAGCAAGGGAGGAAGGAACTCCAGCAGGAACCTGAGGCAGAAACCATGGAGGGATCCTGCTTGGTGGCTGCAGGGGGTGGGTGGGGTGGGGTTGGGAGCGGTGTGAGCATGGGTAGACTGGGTGCTAGAAGGAGCTCAGCTGCCTATGTTCTGAAGGATGATTGGGTTGCTCACATGGTAAGGAAGCAGATAAGGCTTAGATGTTGCAGCATATATGTTTTGTTGTTGATGTCACTCTACATACGCCTTGGTACCAACTTAGCATTTTAAAACGTCCACCTACAGGTGAATTCTGGATTCAGTCTATTGGAGAGCTATTCTATAATAAGGTGTCACTGATGTGGTCCCATATGGACAAATTTTCAATACAGGCTATATGGAAGCACAAAGAATCCTTATTTAATGTGAACTAGAACCTGGCCCTTGGGTGCCTAGGACAGAACCTGGAGCCCTAGGCTGAACACGGGGTGTGGAACTTCTAGGGTGACGGCCACACTGACTGAACTATAGGGTCTCGTGAGTCTCCTCACAGGCTCACGTGTAAAAAGAATTTTTCTCTTACAGGTCAGGGAGGAAAGGAAAAGTGATCTCTGCCAAGCATGGAGCGCAGACAGGGCCGGCCTTGCTGCTCTGTTCTTTCTTGCTGACATGTGGCACTCTGCCTGTGTCCAGCAGCGTCTTGCTGGAAGGCTGAATGCCCCAGCTCAGCTAGCCCTTTTATACATCCCAGGACCTCCTGCCTCGGGATGGTGCCGCCAGTGTGCTGGGTCCTCCGGCTTCACTGGACAGTCAAGACAGTTCCCACACCCACGCCACAGGCCAGTTTGATCTAGGCAGTTCCCCAACAGATGCTGTCCTCTGAGGTGACTCCAAGCTGGGTCAAGGTGGTATTGCAGGTTGGTAAGTACACTCACTGTCTTTGCTTCTCCTCTAGTTATTTGTTTTCAAATATCCAACAAACAAAATTGCTAATCCCATCTGGCCCCTCCCCCAAATAGTATGTTGACCTCTGACCTAGAATTGTCATGAACATAATTTTTTCAATTCTGAATCTGTTACAGTGTGACCCAAGGTAAGCCAAAGACTTGGGGATTTTTTTTTTTTTTTACTATTTATTTAATCATTTATTTTGTTTTGTCTGGCAATCCTTCAGGGGACAAGCTGTCATTTTGATCTTATAGGGTCCACATGAAACTCAATGACAATAGTAAATTGGATAGAATGTTAAAAATAACTTATAAATATTGTGATTAATGTTGTAGTTCATATTCCCTAACCCACCAAAAAGAAAGTGAATGTTGGTATTCATAAATCATCGGAATGATTTATTCATTTTTGTGATTAACTTAGCATTCTGACAGTCAGGAGCCTGCATGGGAGACAGAATGAGAAAACATAACCAAATAATTTATCATCCAAACCCGGGTGAAAGAGGTAGAGGCTGTTAATCATGGCGTAGGAGAGAAGAAGTGGGGCAAACGCAAGCTAACAGAGTGTCCCAGATGGGCCCGGCTTACCTTATCTCTAGTTGGCCATCCCACCTCAGAGACAACTCTCTGAGCAGACACGTTAATTGGCTTCTCTGACTAGCTACCTTGGAATCTAAGGAGACTATGTGTGGTGATGGGGTCTGTGGCAAGGAAACTGCAGGAGCAATGAGCAGATGGGCATGAGAGAACATTCTAGAGCAGGGTACAGTCTTCCTGTGTGTAAACCCATACAGGCCCTCAAAGGAGTGGAAAATATGCAGATTGGGATTTAGGGATCAAGACCTGGGCAGGACTGATTCCTCCTGAGGCCTTACTCTGGCTGAACACTGTGTCTCCCACAGTTCCTCCTTTGTTGGAGTCTGTGTCCTAATCTTGTCCTATAAGGACCCCAGTTTGGTTTAACCATTTGAGTGATCTTATCTCTGAGGACAACCAACCTCGGGACTGCTTAGACTTTAACATACAGGTGTTGTGGAGCACAATTTGGTCCCCGGTGCAGCTTACTTCACACACTTGATCAGGTGCATTCCCTCTTCATCCCTGCCCTCCCTGGTGTGGCCCCTGTCTTTCATGGGCCTTCAGGACTTTGAGCAGCTTCCACTGACAGAGGCAAAGCCAGGGGCATGGGGGCATGGAACAGCCGCACACACACCAACCAAGAGTATCTGCACCCTGAAGTGGAGATCTGTGTGCCCCCCTCACCCTTGCACACACACCATGGGCTGAGCTGATACGGAGGGCTTGGCGTGCAGCCTTGTTGCTATTCCTGCTCAGAGGCTGATGGAAGTTCTTTGCTAATGAGGTTTCTGCCTGTGATGGAAGCACTGCTTATAGAACTGCTGGAGATAAAGAACACCCTCCTGTATAGCAGGGGCCCCGCCCCCTAGCCTCCCCCAAAGGGGAGTTGTTAGGGTAAAGAACTTGTTGGCTCACAAGCTATGTTATGGGCCCACCACCCTGTCTGTGGGACTGCCAGACAGTGAGGGAAAGTGATATACAAAACATTGTCCTGGTCCCAGCAGCAATCTCAGGGCCAGGAAAGCCAACTAACAGACCTGGGGAGACAGGCTGACAGCAAAGGCAAGCTGCAGTAACCTGAACTAAAGCTACAACCAACGTGCCCCTGGGCTCAGTGTCTCCTCTAATCCTACAAGTGCGGTGTTATTCAGCAGAACCTGGAGGCTCTGCCCAAGGCCATGCTTCTGGGAACCTGTCCTTTTCTAAGCAGCCACTGCCAGCGCTTTCAGATGAAAAGGGCCAATAAACTAATGGAGACATTGCTCTGATTTAGTAACCAATGACCAAGGCACTATAAGCAACCACAGCAACATGGCTGAGCTGGGCACCAAAGCCGCCACTCGAGAACCCCTTCAGCCTGGCCCCTTGGTGCTCTCTGTGATTCTCAAGTATGGTCTCTGACTTTCAGAACCCTGCAATTCAGTTCCTCTCCCACGGAATGAAACTAGAAGCTTCTTCCTGTTTCCTGGTTTCCATGTGGCATTGGCTTTTGCTCACAGTGATCATCAAAGCTTGGTTTTGCCATGGAGGGCAATGCCTCTGGCTCTGAGGACACCCACAGCCAGAATGAGGTGAAGCACAAGGTCTGACTTCAGTGCTTCCCACAAACAATAGAAGCACCTAAGGGTATGCTGTGAGTTACCTCATCGGCTCTGGGCACCTCCATGGCCCAATGGGGGCCTAAAGGGTATGGGACTCACAAGCCATCCTGGTCAGGGTGAACGAGTGGGCTTCCAATGTCAGCTCCCCTCTGCCTACTGTTCATTGGCGTGCCAGCTCAGTGGCAGTCATTAATCTCAGGCATCAAAATTGAATAAAGCAAGAGAGAATGGAACATCCGTGACAGATATCCAGCTAGTGGCTGACTGAGCATTTGAAGGAAGCATGTTGCATGTCAGCTAGTGTTTTCAGAGCTTCTAACAAGAACAAACAAACAAGCAAACAAACAAACCAAAAAAACCCACACAAAACAACAACAACAACCACAACAAAAAAGGAAAAGGAGCTTTCTGAACCAGCTTTGAGACTGGCACATTCCCAGTGACAGTGGAGGGATCCTGGTGTAAACCACCTTCAGGCTACTGTTGGAAGAAGGTTCACCCTGTCAGAGTCTGGTATCAACCCCAGAGATCAGCTCACTTTTCTCTGGGAGAGAGTCAGTCCCAGAATATTCCTCAGGAAAGATAGCTAGCCCCACTCCCTGTCATAGTTAGCATGACTGTCCTCTTGAAATAGCCTGAGGCATCTGAGGAGAACTTTTCCTTATGGAACAACCTAGATCAGATTAGCCTGTAGGCATGGCTATGGGGCATTGTCCTGACTGATCATAGATGTAGGAAGACACACTATGGGCAGCACCATTTCAATGCTAGTGGTCCTGGGCTGGATGAGAAAGCTAAGTGAGCATGAGCCAGAGAGTGAGCCAGCAAGCAGCAACCCTCCATGTCTTTTTCTTCAGGTTCCCGTCTTAACTTCCCTCGGTGATGAACTGTGACCTGGAAGTATAAGCTAAAGAAATCCTTTCCTCTCCAAGTGGCTTCTGGTCAGAGTGTTTTATCAAAGCAACAGAAGGGAAACTAGAAGATTGTGGCACAGAGTTGGGCTGGTAGGGACTCGAGTTCAGAAACAAAAGCTTGAAAGACAGTTGCTTTCTGCACACCCTCCGTATACTGTCATGATGAGCAAAGGCACAAACTTAGGAGGGTACGCAGGTCCGAAGCAGAGAAGGAGAAAGCCCTAGTTCATGGCCCAAGCCACCCTGCAACTGCCCCAGCTTTCTGTGGAGATTGAGTGGTATTTATCACAGAAGGTGACAGGTTGGTTGGCCAGGGTCCATGGCCTTTGGAAAGAAAAAGGAAGTATCCACGGCTGTCAAAAAGAGAATGGGCATCTGGGCACGGTAACGCATGCCTTTAATCCCAGCACTAGGGAGGCAGAGGCAGGTGGATAGCTGTGAGTTCAAGGCCAGCCTGATCTACAAAGTGAAACCCTGGCTCAGAAAACTAGAGAGGGAGGGGGATGGGCATGACACAAATCCCCAAATGAAAGATGTAAGCATGTTTGACAGAGGGGCAGGAGCTCAGGATATAGGTTAGGACATGAAGCCACAAGATCGGAGAGACCCTGTGGGACCTGCACCAGGTGAGTGTATGGATTTGGCATCCTTAACTGGAGGAGGTGAGGCAGGGACCAGTGCTGGAGCTGTCCCTGTTGTATCTGGCATATCCTGCTGCCCACGCCACAGCTTGAAGCCTCTTTTCCAGCTTGTTTTGCAAAGTGATGTACTGACCGCCACCTGTGAGTCCATCTGTGCTCTGCAAAGAGCAGAAGCCTCTGCCATCACTCCCATCCACACAGGTGTGCAGGTCCCAGTCTAGCCCAAGGCTGGCATCAGAAGACTTTCCATGGGGGCAGGGCTGCCACAGGCCAGATAGGCAGGGTCTGGCAGTGGCTTCCATTGTGCTCCTTGCCACGCACAGCTATACACAAACACTAAAGCACGGTGTATCAAACACATGCCATGCGCATATCAGCCAATAAAGCATTTGCCTTGCAAGAGTGAGGACCAGAGTTCAATCCCTAGGAATCATGTAACAAGCCAGGCATGGTGGCCCCTGCTTATTAATCCCAGCACTGGAGAAGCAGAGGCTACTGCGTCTCTGGGGCTTCCCAACGAGGCAGCCTAGCCTGGTAGGTGAGTCCTAAGCCAGTGCGATCCTGTCTCAACAAACAAGTGCAGTACCTAAGAGATGACACCTTACTTTACCTTCTAACCTCCACATATATCTACACTCCTCCCCTCCTCACACACATACACACAAAAGAAATGAGTGTGTGGGCTGCCATTCTGAATTGCAAATCTGGGTGGATCTCTCTGACAGTGTTGGTTCTGTGTGCGCAAATGGGTCAGAAAACCAGCTGTGTGAGTGTCTGAAACTTGGCACCTTTAGTCTTAGACTGCAGGAGTTAGGTACCATGATGGCTATTCAAGTGTAGGACATAATAGGTTTGGCTGAGAAGGAAGGGAGGTTGGATCCTCCACTACTGGAGGCTCCTGGAAACAGAGGGAGGAGCCTTTGCTGGCTGAGGGAGGAGCCAGCAAAGGCAGCCATTTCCTTCTTTCTCTTTGGGAGTTTAGAATGAGATACTTGCTGAGATCTGACAGTATGAGTTGGCAGACTTGCTCTTTCCAAGACCTTGATGTTGTCACAGCAACACTATCTACCAGACTGAGTTCTGTAAGCACCCCCCCTAAGTTTTACTCCTGTGCCACGTTTGCTTGGGGCTCATAGATGTGAGCTTTTGTTTTGACTGAAGCACAGAGTGAAGTTGAGGCCAGATGCTTGGACCGAGTAGGTTACATGCTGAAAGCAACACTCTCATACCATCACCCCCCCCCCCGAATTGAGGAACTAGCTGGAGAATACTGTTAGCTGCTCATGTGTGGCAGCGGGAGACACACACCTGCACACCCGCACACACATCTGGGTTCACAGCTGCACTCTGTTGCTTACGACCTATGTGAAAATTCAGGTGACTTTCCTGTGTGTAAAGTGGCATTAGTTAATTGTGTGAAAGCCGATATATACACACGTTGAGATGATGCATGCAAAGCTTCTAGAACAGTCCTTAGCACTAAGTGATTCGATAGATTTTAATGATGATAGCAGTTTTTATTTCCAAAGCCAGTGATGCCTGGATCCAAACCAGAGTTTTTCCAGTGATGAAATATCATGCCCTGTTGGAGGAAGGATACTGTTTTAATACCTTCACTCCCCTCAAAACACATCCAAAATCCACACTTTTTTGGGACAGGGGTCTCTCCTCTGAGCATATCTGTGACCTCACTAAAACACCATGTCTTTGGGGTCTCAAGGGCTTTTGGAAGATTTTCTTATCAGAAAACACACAGACTGTGCTGTCCACATGCAAATGCACACACTTGCACCTACACACACACACACACACACACATACACACACACACACACACGCACACACACGTACACATGTACATTCATGAGCGCACGCATCAGTTGGCAACCAAGATTCATGATCCCTTCTGAGGTGTTTCACGGGCACGTGCTGACAATGAACATGGCTTGATGGCGTATAAGGCCTTTTCTGCGTGCTCTCTTACTGACTCCTTTTAACACACTGGGGACGATGCTCTGGAGAGATAACTGTTGATCAAGTGGTTGCCTTGCCAGAGCGGGGGCCTGAAGTGTGGTCTCCAGAACCTACATGTCAACTGTGGGAGTGACATGTACACCAGTACTCTCCAGAGAGGCAGAGAAGGGTGCATGGGCTATCTGGGGCTGCCTGGCCAGATAGCCTAGCCTGGTCAGTGTGTTCCTGGTTTAGTGAGAGATTCTGTCTTAAAAAATAAGGTGAGTGGTGCCTGAGAAACAGCACCCAAGGTTGTCTTGTGGCCTCCACATGCAAGTATACATGCATGTACTGGCATATACATGCCCGCACACATATATACATAGAGACAGAGACAGAGAGACAGAGACAGAAAGACAGACAGATATACACACACACACACACACACACACACACACACACACAGAGAGAGAGAGAGAGAGAGAGAGAGAGAGAGAGAGAGAGAGAGAGAGAGAGAGAGAGAGAGAGTAAATACATTGGCTGCTGCGTGGGGCTACCACTATGAAGACTCTGCTGTGTGTGGAAGGCAGGGCCGCATGGAGTTGATCTCCCTTCCCAGACTCTGTTCTTCAGAGTCAGAGACTTGAGCCTCTGCAGGTCATCAATCTAAGTCACTCCTGGTGGCATCTCCTCACCCTCCCACATATCATGTAGCACGCCCTCAGAAAGTGACAGTCAGATCTGTTGGGCTGTCTCCTAGGGTGGCTGATGTTTTATTCAGACCTTGTAGGCCTGGATGCTAAATGTCTTTTGGCAAGAGCATGAAGTGATGGATACTATGTGTGCCCACCTTCTAGCTCATGAGCATGAGCAGCTGTAGGAGCTGACGTGGTTGGAGGGTTCCTTCACAAGACAGAAAGGATAGTAATGCAAACCCAGGGCCATGTCCTCAGTTCAAAGGTAAAAATGAACCTCATATTAGTGAAGGTTTCCTGGAGAAAGAACTAACAGATTCTCTCTGACAGGTAAAGGATGCTTGATGTACGGAATTATCTCTTGCAGTTTCAGGGTCTGAGAAGTTTCAAGATCTGAGCTGGCAAGCAGGAGACCCTTGAGGAAGGACAGTGTATATCAAGGCAAGTTCAGATGCCTGAGAACAGTAGAGTTGCTGGTTCTCATCTGAAGGCCACTGGGTGCATGACCCAGGAAGGACCAAGCTTCTGGTCAAGACCAGCAGCGATGGAAGTCCCAGATCCCAGTTCAATCAGGGATTGAATGCGCTCAGAAGAGTCAGCCCCATGGTTCTATTTAGGGCTGCTTCTGGAGGAAAAGGCTTACCTACATCAGGGAGAGATGCTACCTGGCTGAGTCTGCCAACTAAAATGTTAATCTTATCAGGTAACATCCTCACACATACCCAGAATCATATTTGGCCAGAATGATAAAGTTGGGTTTTGTGGTCCAGTCAAGCTGGCACACAACATTATTCTGTTAGCCTTCTCCTTTCCTTGCTCTTATTTACCTAATCTCATGTCAAGATTCTCTTTGGATATACCATCTACCCATTGGGTCAGTTGCTTTAGGTAGGGAGACAGGGGACTATTGTTGGCAGGTGGGTCACTATGACTTATTGCCCCAGAAAAATTCTGTGAAATGAGTTTTCCATAGATGAAGGGTCTTAGAAGAGGCACTGTGGTTAAGATTTTGTACAAGAACTTTTGTTTGTTTGTTTGAGAGATACATATTTGCATATAATGTGTTTTGATCAAGTCTATAGGACATTTCTTAGTTAGTGATTGATGGAGGAGGGCCCAGCACATTGCAGGTGATGTCATCCCTGGGCTGGTGGTCCTGCATTCTATAAAAATATCAGGCTGGGCAAGCCATGGGGAGCAACCCAGCAAGAGACACTCCTCCACGGCCTCTGCGTCAGCTCCTGCCTTCAGGTTCCTGCCTGTTTGAGTTCCTGCCCTGACTTTCTTCAGTGATATAGAAGTGTAAGTCAAATCAACCCTTTCCCCACCAACTTGGTTTTTGGTCATGCAGTTTCGTCACAGCAATAGAAATCCTAACTAAGACAGCAGCTTTTTGGCTCAGTGACAAAATTCCTGATATAACCAACCAAGGGGAAGAAAAGCTTAGTTAGTTTTGGGAGTCTAGAGGTTTCAAACCAGAGTCAGCTGACTGCATTCCTGTGGACCAAGATTGGACATGATGCTCATGTCATGACAGCCAAGAAACAGAGAGATGCAGGGAGAGAGGAAGAGCAGTCACATGTTACTCCCTGCAGGCAACTCTGCAGTGATCTACTTTCTCCATCTAGGTTATAATTTCCAGCTTCTGCTAGCTCCCAACGATCCATTGAATGATGAGTCTGTGACTGGATTGAATCTTTGATTAGGTCAGGGCCCTCATGATCTGATCATCAAAAAAGAAAGCCCTAAAGATTCAGACTATAATAATGAAATATATATGCATATATAATTATATGGTGATATAATAATTTATATTATATATAATAGATAAGTATATATTATTATTATTACTATTTTTTAAAGGTTACAGGGCAAAGGGAGTGTTAATATCATTAGACTACATCCTGCTGGTTAGAAACTTTGAGTTCCTTGGGGGAGTTTGATCTTAGTTGTCAGGATTTCTCCAACCAGCAATCAGCAACTCAGCGAACAGCAATAAGAGCAGCAGCAGCAGCAGCAGCAGCAGCGGGGGGAACAACAGCTGATGCCTCTCTTGGGGCTCTGACATTTGTGTAACCTCTGAAGCATCCTCAGAATTCCACACATAAACTATTTTCAGCTGGCAAAATAGTGACCTTGCCAGAGCATGAGACAAATCACAGTCAGCTGCTATGGGCAATCTGGAGCAACTCCATATCCCACACCTGGGAGTAAAACAAAAATGTGTTCACATAACATTTCTGTGTTTTAAAGAAACCGGAAATCTCACCGTAAGTTTCTACAGCCATCTCCCATAGAGAGTGAGAAAGCCTGACCTACCTGTGACTTACATCCTGGCCTGGCAGGAAGAGTGTGCAACCTGGACTCATTATCTTCTGGCACCTTCTGGCCACAATGGCTGTGCCACCTCTACCTCCCTGACAGTGTAAGTGCTCCAGCAATTGCTGGGTACATATGTGGTCGATGGAGAAATGGTTGTTAGAACTCATTGCCGACTCCCATTTTTTTCTCCGCAGGTCTCAGTGCTTTTCCTAATAATTCCTGAGCCAGGATTGCTTCTATGCCATTAATTTCATACTCTGTACCTTTCTAACCACATAACTGCTATTATTACCCACCTGTGACTCCTAGGAGTAGGGCATTTATCAGAGGTCTCTTTTTGAGTAAATAACCAACTGAGAAATTTATATCTCCCAGGAGAGTGCAGAACTGGGGAGTCATCAATCATGGTTGAATGTGTGTGATTTAGGTAATCTCCCATAGACAGTACGTGGAGACAGAAAATAAGAAAAGGCTGTAGTGCTAGAAACTTTATCATCCATGTCCATGCAAGCAGGAGTGATATGGTGGCATGGGGCCAGCAAGGCGAGGCAGGAGCCAGGGTCTTAGGGATGCAGTGGGATGTCACTCAGCACTACCACCCCCATCAAAGTCACACAGACCTTGGTAGAGAGACTGTGCAAACGCCTGCTTCTCTACAGATGGGGTCCTTGGCTGTGAGAAAGAAGTACAGATGAGAGGCCAGGGATGGGAGCCAGAGAGAAGCAGGGGCTGTGGCTTTCCTGGCCAGGCATTCATTCTTGCATTACCTTCTGGGCTTTCCACAAGGCCTCAGCTCCTGATTGGCCCAAGTTGCCTTTCTTGTCACTAGTCATTGGATTTCTTCCTCATGGCCTTTTGCCTCTCCTAATGCTTTTTTTTTTTTTTTTTTTTTTCATGTTTTTATTTCTTCTTTGAGAATTTCATAGAATATATTTTGGTCCTATTTTCCCTTTCCACAACTCCCCCAGACCCTCCCCTACCTCAATACCCCTACCCACCTTTATATTCTTTCTCTTAAAACACACACACACACACACACACACACACACACACCACCACCACCACAACAACAACAAAACAAACAAACAAAAACCCCAAAAACATGGTGCATGATTCATGTTGTTGAACTGCAAGCATGCTCTGGGGTATGGTTAATATACCCCAGTGCCAGTCCATCTGCCATCAGATACAAATTACAAATATCTTTTTGGAGAGTGGTAGGACTTTGTTCACTTCTCCTGCATTCTGGGATTTTGTCTGGCTTGAGCTTGTGCAGTCTTGTACGGTCTGCCACAGTGTCTGAGTTCATATGTGCGTCTGCCCTGTTGCACCTGGAAGATGCTGTTTCCTTGAAATATGGTCACGGGTGAGACATCCTCATGGCTCCATGACTGATCCTTTGTGTTGCTTCTGCTCTGGCAGTTTCCTCTGGTGCTCTGTAGGCCTTAGTTCTGGGCCTCGGGTGTACTTTGTGCCACAATCGAGAAGGACAAAGGGAATAATCCAACACTCCAGGAAACTCTGCAGCATGAAGGGGAAAAAAAAAAGGATTGAGATAAGTGACAATGAGTGGAAACAGTAAGACAGGTGGGACGGGGACCCATCAGAGATAGCTATGAAAGCAAAGCCAGACCGTGCACAGCATGCATTACTTTTCTCAGTTCTAGAGTTCAATTAGAGAACATAAGTTAGACTTTAGGAGTTCGCATGAGAATGCTTCCAGGGAGGTGTTAATAATTCAGCGCCATGGTTCAAAGTAAAGGCGGAGGGGCCATACACCACTCCCAGCACAAAACTCAAGATAGGGAAGCCTGAAAGAAAGGGAAAGGGCCTGATGTTTAATGAGCACAACTCACAGAAAGATCAGAGGGAGGGAATAATCAATAAACAATCAATAAATGATCAATAGCCAAGGAGGTAGTAGCAAAATCTACCCAGGCTCCAATGAGATTGGGGTCTTTGATTTCAAGGAGGCACTCAAGGGTAAAGGGATAAGTGAAAATATATGCACCCCTGGATATGCGTGCATGGAGGATGGCTTAGTGCGGGACTAGGGAAAGCATCAAACAGGAAGCCGACAAATAACAAGGATCTCACAGGGGTGAGGCATCTCATCAGCCAGAAAGCAGAGAAGAAGCAGACTGAGGAACTTGTTGCGAAAATTACCTTCACCTAACATCTGCACCCAGAAAATGCTCCACTGTTCCCAAGAGCAAAATAGAGTCCCTTTCAGCTAAAACAAACAAAAAACAAATTTACCTTTTAAAGCCTTCTGGAAGAGATGCTTTATTTTAATTTCAATAAGACAGACATAAAAGTCATCAAAAGAGTAAAGCTAACCCCAAGGTCACAGAAAAAATCCTGGGGTGACAGCTTTGGTGCAGGTGGTAAAATTAGGTTAGGCAGACAGTGGTCTCAAAAGATGATGTGTTAAGACCTGGAAAAGGAGCAGAGTCCAATCAGAAAGTAAGAAAAAAGGATGCTATAAACAGGATTCGTATCATGTCTCACACTCGAAATACAGTACATTTGAAATTCCAGGAAAGCAGTGTACAAAAATTCACACTGTAGACATCAAATAAAATTTAAACGTCAGCATCAGGATGTTAGTCAAGTATTAGGAGAAGAAACTCATTCACTTTAATCCTTTTTTAATTAATTAATTATTATTATGTAGAGTGCTGCATATATACCTGCCCACCAGAAGAGGGCATCAGATCTCATTATAGATGGTTGTGAATCACCATGTGGTTGCTGGGAATTGAACTCAGGACCTCTAGTAGGAGCAGTCAGTGCCCCTAACCTCTGAGCCATCTCTCCAGCCCCTCACTTTGATCCTACATATAATGATTTTAAGGGAACGAATTGTGAAATTAGAATTTTATAAAAGAGAGTATCCTGGTTAACATTGACTGACAACTTAACATGACTTAGGATCACCTGAATAGAGATTCAGCTAAGTAACTGTCTTTATCAGGTAGGTCTCCAGACATGTCTGTGAGGGACTGTTTTAATTGATGTAGAAGGGCCCAGCCCACTGTCGGTACCACCATCCCTAGGCAGATGGTGCTGGACTGTATAAGAAAGCTAGCTAAGTGCAGGTCAGTGAGCTGGCCAGGACAGTGAGGCCCAAGCAGTTTCTCCATGGTTTCTGCTTCCAGTTCCTGCCTTGACTCCCATCAGTGATGGACTGTGACCTGGAAGTCAAATGAGTCAAGGGAGCCATATATAACTATCCCTGCAAGTTGCTCATGGTCAGAATGAAACTGGAACAGACAGTAATATTTATGCTAACATGAGTACATTGTTGTCTTTTCAAATTTTTAAGTTATAACACTACCTAGAAGGCTTAAATATGAAAATCAAGAGTAAATATTGTCAATCTTGATAAAAATATAAAGATAGGGTACATAGAACTTGAAAATAGTATGGCTCAAATATATTCTTTACAAGAATAGTTTCAGAAAAAAAAAAAAAAAAAAAGGCTGACAAAATGGATAGAGCTTCAAAGAGGGCTAATCGCTAATCAGAGGATCTGAAAAGCCCAGTATAATTATAGCTTCTTGGATGATGGGAATTGGTATAGGTGTGCTGAACCCTTGGTTTTCATAGAGAAGTGGTTGGAAAAATCGATATCAAGGCAGCAAATTACTTAGCAACATAGGACTAACCAGCAGAAAGATAAAATGCAAGTGGATAAAGTGGCTGCCTCCTGTGATGGAGTTCAGGAGTGGGTCAGTGGCGTTTTACCGTTTACACTGTACAGCTTTAAACTTTGCTCAAGTATTGCGTTGATAAAATTTTTTATTAGAATTAGTTACTAAACTAAACTTTAGATGTCTTCCACAGATATGGCAAGTGTAGGAATTGCCTAGCCACCTGGGACCCCATCTCCACTAAGCTATCCACATTTCAAAAAAAATGCAGTGGGCTGCTTTTCCTGGCTACTCCTCAGTGACCAGATACCGCCCTGTAACTAGGGATACTCCGTCTTGCACTGGAAGGCAATTTTTGTCAATGAACTTTTAAGGATAATCACCTATTAAGTATCTTGTGCCTATATATTATAGGGTGGGCATGATTAAAACCAGATGCATTGTGGGAAAAGCTTACATAATGAGAGCCCATCAATCAAAACAGCAATGTACCCATATCCCAGCCCTAGAAACAACTCCTCCTCTGTCTAGACCTTAAGAAGTGGTCCAGCAACCTTGATCAGCTTCCCTCCTATGCCACTCCACCTTTGTATATGTCAACTTCTAATGTCACTTTAAGTAACTCTGTGATGCTGCGTTATTTGTATGCACATTTTCAATTTTTTGAATAAGACACTCAGAATATAGATATAGCTTATTCTGGCTTGGTGTCTACTGCTGTAGTAAACACCATAACCAAAAGCAACTTGGGGAAGAAAGGACTTAAAGTCCTTAAAACAGAAAGTAAACAACTCAAAGGCTTCAGAAAGTCCCTGAAACTGGCCAGATTAATTAAGTCTCCAGACAACTTAAGAAAAAAGTACTGATTTGAGTTCAGAGTTTCAGGTCACAGTCCATCACTGTAAGAAAGTCACGCACTAATGCTCTCCATAGGCAAGAGGAGAAGCAAGGTGTACCGGCTTGTTCTCAGCTCACTTTCTCTACTCCTACAGTCCAGGGGGGACCCAAACAACAGGAAATGGTGCCACCCACAGCAGCTAGGTCTTCCCTCAGCATTTAACATAGGACAGTCCCCCACAGACTTGCCCTGCGACAACCTGGCCTAGACAATCTCTCCTTGAGACGTTCTTCTTCATGACTCCAGATTGTGGCATGTAGATAGTGAAAACTAATCTTTGCTGTAGTTAGGAGTAGATAATGAAACAAATTTAAAGCATTGCCTGTCAGGTACCAAGCCTGCATATTCACATATCTATGATGGTATTAGGATGCCTCCAATTAATAAGCTTAATAAGCTTAAGCTGTCCTTGTTGTGAAGCTAGCTAAAGGATTCTTTTATTTAGTATATATAAATATGTAGGTACAAACACACACACACACACACACACACACACACACACACACACGCACATACACACACACACCCCAAGCTTGCATGATTTGAGGAGCCATCCTCAAGAATTAAGAGATTATATCAAGACTTTGAAGAAGAGATTGATTGAAAATGTTATCTTTATCACAGGAGGCCAGATGATTAAGGAAAGTTTGAACAGTAAGAAACTATGATATGGTCTATTTCTACATGAAATCTGAAATAGCTAACCCCACAGAAGCAACATGGATGCCTCTGGGGATAGGGGAGTTGGGAGGTAATGGGTTAAAGGTACAATGTTTTAGCTATATGAGTTGGATAAATTCTGAACAGAAAGCATAGTACTGCTATCTCACAATATTGTATTATATACTTAAATTTTGACATAGATCTTATGTTACATTCTTATCACAAAATAGTAGCATCATTAACAACAACAAAGGGAGAGTGAGGAGACTCTGGAAGGTGATGGGTGCGATGATGGCCTTGTGCTTATGGTGAGTTCATGAGTGCACATTTACTCCCATTCTCAGAAGTTTACACTATACACATGTAGATTCTTATAGTTAGTCCTACCTCAATAAATGGTTATACAACTGGCTAAGAAAGTAACTCTGAGGACTTTTATCAAGATGATGTTCTGGTAAACAATATTTATTATCTACTACCAAGGTAAATTTCAACATTAGCCATTCTACTGAAAGAACCTATTTTCCACATTTTCTCTCTATTGGCATTTAAATCAGCTCTTTAGATATGAACTGACACATTAGCCAACCCTAACTGCCTGTACTTATTAAGACATAACCTAGTTTTTAATGAGAATCTGACGTTTAACAAATTCTTATCCCATGTCATTATTATTGTAAGATTTACAAGCTATCCTTGTATCACACTCAAGCGAGCATATGTTTATTATATTTCTACTGCCTGTTATGGTCCTTTTTAGGCAAAGGAAAGAGACTACTAAGTTACTTGATCAGCTTCTGTAAGGAGACTAGTTCAGAACCTATGTAACATGAATTTTAGGGGTCAGAAATAGAAACCATGAAGAAGTGTTATTGTTGGTTGCAGGTTTTACAAATGAGGTAGGTTTAAGAAGTTAATGTCAGCATATGAAAATTAACCATATAAAAAATTAGCAATAGACTATGAGAAAATTATACCAGTATAGAAATATTTGCTACAGGAGGAAAGCAATACTACAAAAGGAGGCTGTGTCCCTGGGCTCAAGAGTCGGTGCCTGTGTTGCATAGATTTCTGTTTGTTTGTTTTGGTTTTTTGTCAACGTGACACGAATTATAATTATCTAGGAAGAGGAACCAGAGTTGAGTAAATGTCTGCATAGATTGCATTTGACAAATCTGTAGGGCACCTTCTTGATTAATAATTAACATGGAAGGGTATACCCTACTGTGGGTGGTCTCACCCTGGACAAGTGGTACTATGTTATTGCTCGACTGTCTCAACTGGCTAGCCACCCAAGAAATGACATGGAGGCTTTTTAATATTTATGATACTTTGGACTTAGCTTAGGCTTGTTCCCAACTATCTTGTATTCCTTGAATTAACCCATCAATACCAGTGTACATTCTGCCACATGGCTCATTACTTCTCCTTGGTACTGGCACCTTTTTCTTTCTTTGCATCTGGCTGGAGAACCTGATTTGTTCCAAGCATTAGAATCCCTGCCCAGAAGGCCCACCTATCCTCTCTTGCCTGCTATTGACCATTCAGCTTTTTATTAAAGAAATCAGAAGGTGATGGTCAAAAAGTGTTTACAAAACACTGAGATAGGTGATGCTTCATAAAAATAATACCAAAGTCTGGCCTGTACTCAATTCTTTGCTAGGACAGAAATCAGCATTTGAATAATACAAAGACAACTTTTATACAGTGAAGAAGGAGATTGTCTCAACATTTCCCCCTTTTAGTCCAATAAAAAACTCTTTCTCTAACATCAATAAACTATATACAATAATAACAATTATGAGAACTGTCAGATTAGAATTATATTCACAATGTCCAGTCCATTTGTATTTGACGGCATTGGAGAAAAATATTCTCTCTCCTATCTTGGCAAGTTCAAAGTTCTGCATCTAAACCACTTTCTATATATAGAAATTGATATATATATATGTGTGTGTGTGTGTATGTATGCATATATTTGCATATATACATACATTATATATATTTGTATTTCTTTGTATATATAGATATACATGTTATATATAAATATACATTATATATATATATATAATAACTTGCAGTTACAACCTAATTCATCCTTTTGGATCTTAAAATACTTTCCTAAATTCTAAACAACTTAAGGTTATATTATATATTATATACAATAGTATATATATTATAAGGTTATATATAAGTGAGAATATAATTATCTAGTATTCAATCCCAACAGAGACCTGAGAAGGACAGATATTATCTGAATAAACAGGAATTGCAGAGCAAGCAGCTTAAAAAACTATAGAAATGACAGACTTCTGGCTATCTAGACAGTCACCTGAGGTTCCTCTGCAATGTTGGATCATCCATCTTTGGCCTACAGGCCTAGAATATTGGACAGACTCATCTGAAGCAAGAATTATGAAAGATTGCCCTACTTTGTCTTAGCAAAGTTCAGCAGTGAGCTTCCTTCATGTCCCTCCTGTCCTCAGCTTGGAGAACAGTTGAGGCAAGGGCATTTCCCTCCCCAGTGGCTAGATTTGTCACACTTGACGCAAACTCCATATGGAGGTTCTTTGATGCTCATCATCTTCTTTGAAGTAGAGTGGGTGTGCTCCCAAGAGCAGACATTTCTCATGGTCATGAAAAACCTTTTGTTTAAAGAACATCTTAGGTTCCATATTCTATACAACTCTAAAGTATCTATCTCAGTATAAGTGAACAGACAAGCGTTGATTGTTTCTAGCTATTTAGTGTCTGTTTAACTTTGAAAACATCTATAGTAGTCTAAATAAGGCTTATTTCTGTATTTAATTAAACTAGTACCTAATATAACTCTAAGTTGACTGAGTAAGAAATTTGCATTTCTTAATTATCCTAAACAGTTTGTAATAGTATCTTTCAAAAGGACTAAAATTTCACATTACATTTTTAAATGAGTTGTGCAGGTACAATGCCTAAAAGAATTGAAACACACACACACACGCATACAATGATGTAATAAAACACAACCTTAAATTTATATCAATATGCAAAAGTCCATACCAACATAAAATCTTTGAGTCTTGCTGCTCTCTAGTCTAAACGTAGATTCAATAATTTACTTTTTATCCTAGTATTCTTATATCTCCATTTTTTTCTTTTCCTTTCCTCTCTCAACTTTCCCCCTAACACTAGATAGGAGAGAAAGCACACAGGAGAGAGAGAAAGAGATCCTGAATCTAACCTCCATTACTTTGCTTCCTCCCTGACCATGACCAATAACAACTTACAACCAACCACTTTCAATTGATGAACATCCATCATCCACTGAATGACCAAAAACCATCCATCCCACTTCTTAAGAATGGGGTGTCATTCTCTTAAAATTACTTCCTGCTATCTGGGGGAAAAGGCATCTTTTGGGAACCCTAAGAAAGTTGGGAGTATTGGCCAAGTCTTAGGAGAGCTAGCTGTAACATTGTTGTCCAGTCTCTGTAGGATAAGAAAGTGTAGGTCTTAGCTGAAGTCCTAATTCAAGCAGTCTGTGAGGCTGGACCATCTTTGAAGTTTCCTGAGGAAACAGTAACTGAGGCAGTTTGTGAGGCTGGATCATCTGGGATACTTGCTTTGTCTACATCAGTGGCTGGTCCTTTTGCTCTGTAAGCACATGAACTTTTAAAGATAACATACATTTCTGCATTAACACATGTATGGAACGTGCAATGTGCACAAATCAAGTAAAGATGATTGTCTGCTCTATGTTTGAGCAGGTGAAAGGCACTGAACTTAATAAGCCCATTTGGACTGTATAACTAAACTGTACTATAAATACCAACCCATGCCACTGAAAGGATGATATGTAATAATAAGTCCTGAGTACTCTGTAGCCAACAAGATTTATTGGCCATGCACAGACATTCCTGTCTCAGCCAGTCTCAGCATGTTCCCCTACCGAGGGTTCAGCATGTACTTCACCTGTTTTGTTGTTCTTCTTCCTTTCTTCCTTCATGTCTGCAGTCAAGATTTTAAGGAGGTCACCCATGTCAAATATAATCTTTATTCATTTTTAAGGAATCCATAGATTTTTCTTTCCTGTTGAAACAAAGGCATAACCTCTTCCCCAGTGTAATACATAATTCTGGTTTCCATTCTACAGTTAACACATCTTTATAATATATGGCTGGTTTAATTCAGTAGTCCTTTCCACAATCCATTCTCTCTTGGGAGCTATTGTTTTTTGCTCACTAGCATTTAAAAATGTAAAGTTAATAAAGTGCTATGTAGTCTGTCTCTGGGCGTCTTCCTTATCCCTTTCTGTTCATTAAGCATCTCTTTTAAAGCACAACTAGATCCTTAACTGCTTGTGGTGTAAGATTGTGTTGTATACTTGTGACGTGCTTTATATTAGAATATGCAAAAACTGTTTCGTTTTATTAGAGACATTTGCCTAGAGCATTGTTAGTCTTAATAGGTATCCCCATAATAAGGATAACTTCTAATAAATGTAATTACGGAATCTGCCCTTTAAGAACTTAAAACAGTTACCCATTGAAATCCTGAATATGTATCTATGGTATGGCACACATATATTTGTTGCCAAGTGATAGAAAATTTTTTTTCTTAAAACTTTTGTTGTTAACATGATATTTCTTATAAAATTCTGAGGTTAGCACATTTCCTATTAATAGCTAATCAATTTCATCATTACCTTGGGCTAGAGGGCCTGATAGAGCCATATGGGATCTGATATGTATTATTTACTATGAATTATTTCTATATCAGATTATTTGTTGTAGTTGAATAAAAGTGAAGTTAATTCTTAATCATCCAGGATAAGCTCAGTGGTTTCAATATATAAAATAATTCTTTCTGCATATTGAGATTCAGTAACTATATTAAGGAATTCAGGGAAATCTAATAATACCATAATAATGGCACACACTTCTGGTTTTTTAATTGACCCATAAGGGCTCTGAGCTACTTTCCTTTTTTTTTTTTTTTTCCTGGCTTATAATCTGCCTTTCATGATTCATTTGCATCAGTATAGAATGTAGGATCTTCAGAAAATCATGTCTCTTTTACTATATGAGAGAGAATCCAATTAATTCTTCAGAATCAATTCAGAAATATTTTCTACAGAGGTATTTATTTTTAAATTCTGTTGTGGGAAAATGAGTAGAAGGCAAAATAAGTAAAATACAATCTCACTTTGGATCCAAGCTATCCAGCTGTGCATCCTGTAATTTCTTTTCTACCAGAGCCAATTCTCTCTCAGCCTCAGCTGATAATTTTCTTCGACTATTTAAGTCCTTATCACCTTGTAAAGTTTCAAATAAATTACTTAGCTCTTGAGTAATTAATCCAATCGTGGGGCGTAGCCAGTTAATACCTCCCAGTGATTTTTGAAAATCATCAAGAGTTTGTAATTAATCCCTCCTGATTTGTACTTCCTGTGGTTGAATTTTCTATAAATCTATCTTATATCCTGGATTATTGACAGAATCTCCTCTTTGTATTTTTTAGGATCAATTTGTAATCCCCAGCAAGGCAAAATTCTCTTCACTTCATCAAACATTTTCTAAGGTAACTGCATCTGAATCAGCCAGTAAGATATCATTGTTATAATGACAAATTATGGATAAAGAAAACAGTTTACAAAATATTTCTAACGGCTGTTGCACAAAATATTGATACAAAGTGGGACTGCTTAACATTCCTTGTAGCAAGACCTCAACTGGTGTCTTTTAACAGGTTGAGCACTATTATAAGTAGTCACTATAAAAGCAAAATTTTCTCAATCTTGTTCTTGTAAAGGTATAGTAAAGGTATATCCATGCCTTAGGTAATAAAGAAGGCAACGGGATTCCATGCTGCAAAGAGCCATTGGGTGAATCACCCTATTTATGGCCCTGGAATCTGTTAGCATTCTCCATTTTTCAAATTTCTTTTTAATAACAAATATATGAGAATTCCAAGGACTGGTAAATTCTTCAATGTGGTAGGCACTTAGCTGACCCCATTCCAGCTGTTCTAGTATCTGTAAATTTTCTTTTCTCGTTGCCCGTTGTTCCACCTAAACAGGTTTGCTCACATAGCCATTTTAAAGGTAGGGTAGTTAGTACATTTGAAAGACCAACACATGTTGTGTTCTCTTTATGGGCCACCTGGACAGTCTGTGACTGTTCTTGATAACAACTTTCAATATTTTTCTCAAAAGCATCTTTTTAAATTTTTATGGCTTATTTATGAGACTGAAGGAATGTTCATATGTGTCTTCCATTGCTGCAGCAAATCACATCATTATAAATTCAGGGCTATATTAGCCACATATGGCTTTCATTCTTCTGTTTGACCTTCTGTCCCTTACACTTAATCCATCTCACATTATGTCTGATCTGAGATGAAATTCCAAGCCCCGGAAAATGACTATCTTCCTCCTAACGACGGCAATCTGAAGGCCGAGCTTCTGGTGAAATTATTTTTGCATCACCTCCAGGGTCCACCAAACCTTCCATTTCAATATCATTTATACATACTTTTACTTTTGGCCTCTGCTCATCTATAGCAGCTTGCTAAAATACTTGTTTTCTGGCTTCTCCTGAGTTCTCTGTTTTATCTGCTGAAGCTGCTCTGACCCCGTTATCTGGGTCACTAATAGCTATGCCCACAGCATGCTGTTTAATTGCACCGAGGACAACTTTCTCTGCTGCTTTCTGTTTCTATTTTCAAACCATCCTAACACTCTGTGTTATGGTATTTCCTGTCTTTATGTGGATTTTTCTTTTTAATTTCTTAACTCCCTCTTTAAGGGCTTCCTGGCTCTCTTGCTTGTTTCCTCACCTCCTCTGCTGCTCTTGTTCTTCCATCTTCTCCTTCCCGTCCTCACTCAAAAACCAAGCCCAGGTATCTCACACTTCACTTCCCTCTCCTCTGCCCAGTCCTAGGCTTCAGCATCTTTATTTAGTCAACTAAGGATAATTAGGGAACATTCCTTATTATCACATGATTATAGGAGATAGTTTAATATTCATAACAATGCCCATGGCAGGGCAGTAACCAGATCTCAAGGCACTGAAATTAGCATTTGGAAACACAGTTGGACCTTCCTCCAACACCTGGGTGTTGTTGTTTTGTGTGTGTGTGTGTGTGCGCGCGCGCGCGTGGGTGCAATTAATATTGTTCTCTTTGATTTCCTGTTATGCTAAAACTTTGGGCATTATAAAGTACGTGGCAATTTATGGCATACATTTTTATGATCCATAATGATCAATTGGGTATTCCTCCCCAAATCAGAGAGTTCATCTCTTAATTTAATTTAAAAAACAAAGTGTATGGCTTTCTTGTTTGTAGCAACCATCTGATAGCATTTTGTCAAACAGTTGAAGTATTTGTATTTTAAGAGTATGAAAAATGTTTTCTGTCCTCGCTTTCTGTTTGGCTTTAGTTTCAGAAATTTGGTGGTGTTCTGACAGTTTGTAATTGGGGTCTGGTGATATAGCCCTTAACAGTTACAGAGTGTGTCAAGTGCACCTGAGTGTTCACGGCTTCACTCAGACTACCCATTGTCTCACACCACGAAGTGTGGTCTACGTGTTTGCAAAATTTGCTGACTTACCTGAATTTCATACGTGACAGTTAAAGTTGAATCTCTGAGGATTCTTTACTCAAAGGCACCCATCCCCGTCCCCCGCCCATGGAGGGACTGAGTGCTCGTGACCCAGGGACCTTGCTGAGGATGTGGCATGGATTGAATTTTCCGGTCCTGGTTCCGAGTGTTTCTGTCTCAGGGACTCGCTGTGGAAGCGTTATGGATTCTGAAAACTGACATTACTTCCTCGTGTTTCTAACATTCTTCTTGTCAGCGCTCTTAAAGAACAGTGGTACCTCCTCCGCTGGTCCATCCCCATTCTTTCTTCAGGGTGACCTTTTGTGAAGATTGTGTTGAACTGCAAATGCTGGGAAGCATTTACAGTCTTACGTGAGAGGCTGTTATGCAGATGGTGTGAAATAAACAAGGGATTAACATTCCTCAACATTAATATTCATCAACCTAGACACCTCCAGCATATCTGCGCTCTCCAGAGCCAAGAAAAGAAAGCTGGGTGGGTACCATGACTGCTGGGTATCCCCGACTTACTCATTACTGATCACGTAATTATCGACAGAATTTTCCCCGAAGGAAAAGTGAGATGCTGGAATGACCAATGTTGGTGGAAATAGAAAACCTTTCTAGGTGTGAAAATATGCTGGATTTTCTACAGACTCATCCCGAGGCTCCCCAGGATCTGCGGCTGATCACATAATCATCTCCTGTCTTGCCTGATTCATTATTTATCGGGTGTCCGTGTGTTTTAAGCATTAACTCGATTTTATGCACCTTCAGGGAAGGCTTGGCCTTGCTTTTCACCTCCTTTTACCCTTGTCTAAATATCCCAAAGCAGGAAGTTCAACTCCGTAGGGATGCAGGATTCTGGCCAATTAGTCTACAGCATGTGATAGTCAGCTTCTGCTGCCAACCCATTGCCCCAAAATTTCCTTTGAAATTCAGCAGTTGATATAGCTTCCACTGCACTGGGCTGGTGCCTTAGACTGAGCAGAGCCGAGCAGCTGTTGGTCCCATCTGGGCTTCCTCATGTGTCTGTGATCTCCTTAGTTCTTCTGGGGAGAAGGCATGTCCAGGGATTGGTTAATGAGCCCAGCAAAAAACAGAAGGGACTCCCAGGAGGTAGTTGAGGTTGTGGCTTCATTATGATAGATTGAGGGGACAAAAATCACATTGTAGAAGGAGATGGTAGAGAAGGAGGAGTTACAGCCATTTTCAAACCACTGTATGTTGTTAATTTGAATTACCCATTAGATATTATAGTGTAATAATCTAAAATATATAGTGTAATAATCTCAAAAGTACCCCATTACTGTGACTTTCTTTGGTGTGGTAATTGTTGATATAAAGAACAGAAACAGTGTCTATGACTTGGGGGGCTGCCAGTGACATCATATCTATCTATTTTTCTCCACATTCTGTAGAAAAGAAGTCCTAGGAATGACACCCTACTGTGAGAATGGCTGTTTTACCAGGACAAGGAAAACTGTGGCAATTCCTCTGGTCCTGGTGGAGAAGCTGTGAAAGTAAGTATGTAACTCCTCTCCTAAGCAGACAGGAAGTCTTCCAAGCCACACCCTCTCCTGCCCAGCCACACCCACATCTGCCAAGCCACACCCATGTCCTCTAAGCTACACTTACACTCATACCTGCAAGCTAATACCCTATTCTTCCTCTTGGAGGTATATGACATCATATGAAACTTCGGAGTCTTAGAACACACAGAACCTCGAGTCATCATGTGACCTTAGGCTAGACAACTAATTTCTCCGAGTCTTAATTTTCTCATCTGCCAGCATGTGGCTAACCCCAGAGTTGCTTTTGAAGGTTAAATAAACAACACAAATTTACCCACTGGCACATCAGGCTTCTGATAAATATCCTTGGCTATTCTTTGCCTTCTCTGCTGGAATTGTATTGATTTTGGTGTCATTGTTAAAGCTGTCCTTTCTGTTCTTTTTGCTGCTAACGAGAGGCTGTTTGGTTGTTTGCTCTTTTTTTTTTTTTTTTTTTAACATGAGTCTCATGTAGCCCAGGATAGGCTTCAAACTCTCTATGAAGCTGAGGATGACTTTGAACTTCTGACCCTCATGCCTCCACCTCTAGTGCTGAGACCTGGAAACAGGACAACCTCCTTGGAGTGCCAGTCACCGTCTCCCAACACAGAAACACAAGGCCAAAACTTTTGGTCTTCTTTCCCCACTTCCTACCCTTCACAGCTTAAGTGCTACCATCTGCCCAAGCCCTCATCCTCAGGTGCAGTTGTGCTCCCTCATGGAACACCCGCCACGTGGTTATAGTGCTCACTTTGAGCAATCTGCTCAGGATCACTGCCAGGTTTTTGATGCCAGGCATTGCATTTAACTGTAGTAAAGCAATCAGTGGGTGGAGACTCTCTCCTGCCTCCTGCTGGTCCTTGTCCTGCCCTTCCTCAAGAATAAAATGAGGCAGACATGGGAGGGAAAATAAGACTAAATTTACTTGCTACACTGGAATAAAAATTGACGACAGGAAAGTGAGACCTTTGAGACCCTCAGTAGCAAGATGCCGATCAAGAGAGGTTGGTGGCGTCCCAGCTCTAAGTTCCCAGCAGGCTCAGGGTGCCGACCAAGAGAATGGATGATAACTCCAAAGCTCTTGGAGGGCTCTGGGGCACCAGATAAGAGCAGGCCCTTGCAGAGCAGGAAACACCTAGAAAGCAACAAACACTGAAAGCAGCAGCAGCAGTAACAGGGTCAGGAAGTCTCTGAGAGTCCTTCTCTGAGTGAGTTCTCTGCTTGGGGCAGGGAGCCTTTGAGTCTACCTCTGGCTGCTGGTTTTTCTTCCTTCTCCATTGAGTTCTCATCACTTTTGTCTTTTGTCCTGGAAGTTCCAGAGCATCCGAGTATAAGGTGTCATTTGGGTCCTGATGGTGGATCTATAAATATGGTTCAAAATGAGGCATTGGGGAAAGAGCCACCAGAAGATTTTTGTGTGTTTAGTGGGGGTAGGGGGGATGGGGAGGGGTTAGGGATAATTCTTGCAGGTTGCCACCTGGTGGGTTAGTGCTCAGGGCTCTAATGTACAGCTCACGGGGTTTTATTTCATGCCCTCAGGGCTTGAATTTCCTACCCCAAGAGTGCAGAATCCAGCTGGACACTCTAACATCCTCTAACAATGGATGATCCTTGGTATGTGTCTAATGGAAGGTTAGCGTTTCCACACCAACTGCTGCCCCAGCTCTGTTCACAGAGAACAACAAACTGTCACAGCTTGCAGCTGAGCCATTTTGTCACTGAAGTACGTTGTTGTATTCGATTGGGCTGCAGTGTTTTTATATACTGGTGTTGACAAAGCGCCACCTCTCCAGCCCTTGAAGACTTTCCTTGCTCTTGTGCAGGACCAGATATAAAGAACTAAGGGCCGAAAACTTCCTATGCACATGAATTAGCACCTTGACCACTTCTCTCTTGGTGCTTGCCTCTGAAAGGATGTCCACACAGTGTTGTTTTAGCCAGGTGTGGTGGTGCATGTCTGTAATCCTAGCACTCAGGGAGGCAGAGGCAGGCAGATCTCTTTGAGTTCAAGGCCGGCCTGATCTACAAAGTAAGTCCAGGACATCCAAGGCTACACAGAGAAACCCTATCTTGAAAAACAAACAAACAAACAAACAAACAAAGAGTTGTTTCAAGTCTTTTGTGTCTTAGGAAAGCTTACCTATTAGTATCTGATATTTGCATGGGCAGTCATATAAAACTGAGCTTTGAAAGCATGAAGTAGACTACCTCTCTTCAAATATATCCTTAAACAAAACCTCTTGATCTATTGCTCAACATCGACCCCATGCGTGATCCTGGGCACTGGTCACGTGTGGCCTGACATTTTACAGGCTGTGCTCCTGGGAGGAGAGCATGTGAAGACTTATCTTCAAGTGGGCCACAGTAGGGACAGGACCAGGTAAGGCCTTCTTGACAGCGATTCCAGTGTGATCAGAGATTTCAGCACAAACACCTGGGCTGTGGCAGCCTTAACAAGCAGGCCTTATCTACTTGCCCCCAACACACTAATTAAGGAGAGAGATGCTCAGTGCTAGAGAGATGGCTCAGTGGGTAAAAGTGCTTGCTGCAGGGGCTTGACGGCCAGAGTTTGATCTCCAGGACCTATGGAGGGATGAGAGGACTCTATATGTTGTTCTCTGACCTCCAGACTGTACTGTGAAGCACCTGAGCCCACACTGTCACACACACACACACACACACACACACACACACACAATTTATAAATGAAATATATTTAAAAAAGAGAGAGATACAACAGTGAAAAGCATGGAGGAGACTTATCTAATGTGGCCATATTACGAAGAGGAACAGACAAAAGGGTCCAGAGAGGTCCTCCAATCCGTCTCAGGGGCAGTGATACCAGGCCAGCACAACTTGCAAGCACCTGCTTACTACTAGCCACAGAAACTGTCCATTTGTTTAGGGTAATTCGACATCCCCAAATTTCCCTATATAAGTCCTAGTTCGGGTCCCGAGAGTCTCCCCATGAGATTAGTTGTCCAGGAACGAGCTGTGGTGTAGTCAGCTGCTCGGAACCCCGAAGCTGGCAGAACTTCCTAAAACTCTCTAAATCCAACAGAATTAGTTATAGGGCTTACTAGGTCCCCAGGTGCTGGGAAAGTGGAGAGGTACCTCCTAGACATCTTCAGATCAAAATCGTGCACCCCAGATACCTGGTGATAGTGAAAGAGGAGGTTCCCATGTCCTTGGGAAAATGCGCCTACACCCAAGTGTTGGAGTAAGGACCACGTGTCTCAAGTGACTGCTACCTCCTTTCCTAGGAGCAGAGAAAATCTGTATTCACTCAATATCGTGCCCATGGAGGATGGAGGTGTTTGGCTTCTTGTGTGGCAAGATTTTGTTCTGCCTTCAGAACTGCTCCCCAGTCCTCAGCACTGTTTCCCCAAACCTCATCATGCTTTTCCAGAGCATGATGGGAGCCAGGGGGAAGCCAACACATCTTTTACTACTACATTTGTGGGGACCTGCGTTTAAGGTACATGCTGTGACCTTTGCTAGAGGAGGTCACTGTGCTTAGGCTGCATGCTGTGACCTTTGAGTTGTTGATCTTTTGGATTGTCTACCACTGAGAGGAGCAAGGAATTTCTGACAGGAAACTATTCCGAGGAATGTATTCTTTTCAGCCTGCCTGGGGGACGTGAGTTTGTAACAAGAGCTTGTGGTGGTTCTTTATATATATATGCCGTCCTTGCTTAAATGAAGTTGAGCCTTGATCAGGACTTGTCTTGGCTCCATTCTTCATGTCTCTGTCCCCCTCAATCCCCACTCCCTCTTTCAGAGACCCTGTTCAGCTTGCCCTGCAGGACAAGACATACGCTTTTAAATAAATGAAGATAACATGAGTGTAGACATACAGTCAAAGCCCAGCCAGGAGCTTGCGTCGAGAGTTTTGGTCCTTGCTATGCTATTCAGGCAGATTCTGCCTCTGCCCAGAGTAGCTGCTCTGACCGGGTGAATGAAGCAAGTGCACACAGACTTCTGCAGAGCCCTTTCCCAGGTGGCCCGAGAGGCCACAGGCAGCCACAGTGCAGTCCATCCAGTATGAGGCTGGGAGCTTGTACACAAAGAAGGGACTGTTTCAGCTAATATAAATGCGCATAGTAAATATGTAAATCTATAGGTCTTTAGCATGAGCAGGTTGTATCGAAAGTCTTGTTTGTCTCTGGGATCTGGGGACACAGGTAGTGTGTTGTTTTTAAGAAAATCTCAATGGTTCCGTTTTGACCAATAAAGGCTCTGGAGCCAGATGCTGGGGTGAAAGCCTGCTAGCTCAGAGAAGCAGGAAAAGCACCTAGCTGAGCTTCCTCCTCAGTTGATGTCCCAGAAGCAATCCTTTCTACTAGCCTTCTCAAACAATCTCCTCCGACTCAGACTCAATGTCCCTCCCTTCTGCTTCGTGTGTGCCTCTCTATCCATCCTCCTGACTTCCTTTTACTCTCTATGTTGGGTTCCTAGGTTCACTCCCTGTCAACTGGTTGTTTGCTCCACTTCTTGGCCTGTGGTTGACTTTATTTAATCTTGTTTACAATATTCAAGCAGAAAGATCTTGGGTTAAAGGTGTATGCTGGGGCTGAGTCATACCGCATCTAGAAACCGGTTTTTCCAGTAAACAACACAATCCTGGGGTTCACAGTATAATCAAATATCCTGCAACCGTAGTATCATCTCTCAGGTAATTCCTTCCCTGAACATCTCTCCCCATGGGGAGAGTGAGTGTAGAGGGTTGCCTGCAGCATCTAGATATCATCTCTGGCCTGATGGATAGCTCTCTCTACCTCCCTAACTCCCTCTCTGTCTCCCCTCCCTCCCCTTCCCTCTCGCTACTGTAAGGGTCGACAAATCACTGAAGCAAGACTCCAGACTCAAATAGTATATTTTTAAGAAGAGCGTTTATTCTGTAGAAACAGTCTGCATGCAGGGGTCAACATATGTGTATATGTGCACATATGCAAATTCATGTGCACATATGTGCCTTACAGTTGGTTAACCTTGACTGTTGTGCTTCCGGATGGCTTAACCTTCTTTTGTGTGACAGGCTCTCTCACTGGCCTACATCTTAACTAGACTGGCTTGCCATTGAGCCCTAGGCCTCCCTGTGCCTTTGCCTCCCAGATGCTGACATTTACAGCCATGGACTTCTCCACTATGCTTTCTTATCTGGGATCTGGGAGCCAAACTCAGGTCTTCATGTTTGCACTGCATCTCTGAAGCCACATCCCCATGCCCCAGCCATTCACCTCCGCACCGGGCCTATGCAGCCCGTTCATGTAGAAGAGGTTCCCCTGCTAGCATCAGTGAGGAAGCTCCCCAAGGCGGATGGAGGGGACCCACTGAGCCCTTGTCTACCCACCCTGAACCCAGATACCACAGGGCTGAAATCATGCTTCCTGGAACCAAGACTTGGCTTCCACATTCGGATCTAGCATCTCTTTCCTGCTTATCATGGCCTTCACAGCAACTCCCCTGTTCTACTCTGAAGCGCCTGCTGCCACATCCCTGTAGCTCTGGCCGGGCTCCTTCCCTCACCATGTCCCTCCTCTGTATCTCTAAGGCTTTCGAACTATGGCATTGAGTGATGGACTTTGGCACTGAATTGTATTCCGACTTTAATTATTTAGAGTTGTTACATGCTAATGGTGATAAACCAAGCCAAATGCCACCATGACCTCCTCCTGTCCGCTGTCTAGTGTTTTATTCACACATGTTGACTGGCCTGTTGATTGATGGCAGGTCCTTAGCAGTCTTCTCTGCCTAGGCTTATTGAGACCATTGTAAGTGCCATGAATGGGTCCATGCTATAGCTGCCTTTATACAGGTCAGAAGATGTGACACTCTGCCTGATGCTCTGACTCTGTGCAGTACTTGCCTTGGGAATTTTAAAGCAATTTATTATCTGTGCAATTTCTTCCAATCCATTCCTTTGTACCTGAATTGTATACATTTATGAAACATCAAAGAAAAAGAATTTCAAACCACACAAGATCTTACAAGTTGGACAAATTACAACTGGGACATGGGTATTTTTGGATCACTTATTATTATTTTATACAATTTATTTCAACTGTAACTTTTAGCATATTCTTTGAAGTGGGTTTAAAATATTCTTCTAACAGCCCTATTTAATCAGACCATTGCAAGAGAAAAAAAATATTTTTGTGGTCCCTGCTATATCCCAAATGCCACTGTGGGAGATGCGAGCAGAAATGAAGGCAGAGGCATGGCCCAGCTCTTCAGGAACTGCTCCTGAAACATCTATGTCTATACCACAGCAGCCTTGCTACAGAGGTCAGCTATGTAGCCCAATGGATGGTAGCCATCTTGTCTTCTCTGTCTGCCTAGCCCTTAGCCAGTTTATTTACACCCCACATGGACAGGTGCTAAGACAGCGTCTGTGGAAAACACATGCACAGGCCACTTAATCGCCTTTTTAATACAAGTGTATTCCAATTCGCATGACACTGGGGAAATTATTTTAAGTTAAGACATGTTTGTCATTGCATGAAGATCAAGGATTAAAACCCTCACTATGGGGATGAGTGGATCCAGCTGTAGCATCTCCTTCCAGTGAGACATCTTTAAACACAGGGCCTGCAGTAGCATCTTGCCACATATGAGGGAAGCTGGCCTCTGCTTACCAGCCCACATGGCGCCACCTGTCCTCACTAGGGATGTGAGCTCTAGAAGATCGCAGAAGTATGGCTTGTATACTTTTATTTATTAGTTAATTGATGTGTTTTGCCTGCCGAGATGCCTGTGAACCACATGTGTGTAGGTGCCTACAGAGAACAGAAGAGGGTGCAGGATTCTTTGGAATTGAAATAACAGACTCAAAGATATGAACTGTCATTGTGGGTTTCCGGAACCAAACCTAGGTCTTCAGCAAGAGGAATAAGTCCTCTTAAACACTGACCCATCTCACTAGCTCCAAAAGTGTGTAAAGAGGGGGGGGGGCGGGTATTGAGAACAAAGGAGAGGTCACGCCAGAATGGTGACAGAGTTCTGGTGAGGGTCTGATCCGCAGCCACTTCTGACGCTACTCCTTTCCTCATGGATTCTCCACAGCACCCTGGTGTGCCATCCTAACCACCAGGGATCTGGAGAAATGGCTCTTCTAGTTTTCTTTAGGTTACTGTGATAAAATACTCAACAAAAGCAACTCAGAAGAAAAGGGTGCAGTTGGGTCACAACCCCAGGTTCTAGCCCATCACAGTGGGGAAGTCAAGGCAGCAGGAACCTGACCAGCTAGTCCCAGCCACAGTCAAGAGCAGAGAGTTAAAACATGTATTCCTGCTCATGTGCAGCTTGCTTCCCTCTTGTATACAGTCCGGGACTCAAACTTGGGGTATGGTGTCACCCACAATGGGCAGAGTCAAGATGATTTCCTACAGTCACGGGGACTACTCTGAGGCAGTCCTAAAATGTGTCAAGTCACCAGTTAGGATTAACCATCAAAGTGATCCTCCAGCCTTTCCTCAGTGCCTCCCTTGCCTGGCCTACCCTGTCCATCTACACAGAAAGTTCTGGCTCTCTAGTCTCCAAATCAACTAGGAGGACCCAACAGGAACAGCTCTGTGTCACCCTTCTTTGGCCAATATTGGTTGTATATTAGAACAACAATACTTGTAAGACACACCTTCTTAAGCTTCCACTTGTGGCCACCTTTTCTCCCAAAAAATGTTTTTATGTAACCTCAGGTATAAAAATTACTTACGTGAACCAAACATCCCTTGAGACTTAATCATAAATAAATGATTTTTTTTTTAAAACACATAGCTAAAAAGATAAAAGTAAATCTCAAGCTGTGGTACTTTGGGTGAGAAATGTCCCCATGGGCTCAGGTATTTTAATGTTCCTAGTTGATGGTATAGCTTGGAGAGATTTAGGTGGTGCACCCTTGCTGACCAGAAATACATCACTGGAGGGCGAGCTTTGAGAGTTCATAGCCTTGTTCCACTTCCAGTTCACTCTGTGTTTTGTGTTTGCTGCTGAGATTGTGAGATTTCAACTTCCTGCTCTGGCCACCTGCTTCCCTGCTTACCCCACCACCATGACAGATTTCCCCCTCTGGAACTGTAAGCTAAAATTAACTCTTTCTTCCATAAATTGCTTTTGTTTGTGGTGTTATAGCAGAGCAATAGAACAATTCTGATGCTAATGATGGTGTGTTTTAGCATCGCAACAGTAACTCATACGCATGCTAATGATATGTATATGCTCATTGGTCTGATACAAAACAACATAACCCAAAGATTGACTAGCCTGATGCTTACATACTGAAGAATGATGGTATGATAAAATACCCCAAGTCTTCATTTTGTGCAATTAAACTGTTATGTTTTTGTGAGAGCAGAAAGCTTTGCCAGTGCAGCAAAAACAGTTCAGTTTATAACATGGGGTAATCTTAAATCTGAGCCAAGGGGTTCCAGCGTTTGTGGGCATTGCATGGTGTAATGGCCCGCACAGTGCAAAGTGTACACTGTGTATTCAGAGCTAAGTAGTGAGTGCGTTGCAATACAGGTATGGGCAGCCGCAAATGCCTTAGGTTCAGTCACACCGCCCCACATGGGTCAGAACCCACATCCTGCCTCTCACCACTGTCATCTCATTATAAATAGTGTGGTCATGATGCTGTACTAGCTGAGGATGGAGTTCTGAATGGCAGGCCTCCAAGGCCTCCCTGAAGGCCACATCGGCTGAGAAGAAGGCTCAGATGATGCTCTGCAGCTCAAACCAGAACTGCCTGGATATCTCAGGTGTTCACACTTTGACTACTTTCTGTGCTTTCAAAATCTTAGATAAAATATCACATGCACATGTGTGTGTGCGCACACAGAGAGGAAGAGGGAGAGAGGGAGAGAGGGAGAGAGGAAGAGACAGAGAGAGGTAGGAGAGAATCAGAGAGAAACCCCATGTTTCTGTTACTATTGCTGTGATGAAACACCATGACCAAAAGCAACACGGGGAGGAAAGGGTTTATTTGGCTAACAAAATCTGAGTCACAGTCCATTAAGGGAAGCCAGGGTAGGAACTCAAAAACTCAAATTAGGTGGGAACCTGGAGGCAGAAACAAATGCAGAGGCCATGGTGGGAAGGGGCTGCTCACTGGCTTGCTCAGCCTGCTTTTATATACCACCTACACCCATCAGTCCAGGGGTGGCACCACCCCATAATGGGCTGGGCCTTCCTACAACAAACACTAAGAAAATGGCCTATGGGCTGATCTTACAGAAGCATTTTCTCAAATGATGGTTCATCCTGTTCGGTGACTTCAGTTGGTGTCTAGTGGACATAAAACTAGTCACCATAGCTCAGCTCTATTTAGTTTCCAAGGCCCCTTCGGGCTATAGCCAGCCCTTGCTCACTGAAAACACTTCCTGTGAGAGGCCAGTTTCCCTCCTGGAGTCTGACTCCTGTTCCATTGTGCAAGACACAACAGAAGCATAGGGACCCTGCATATCTAGAGCGCATTTAGATGGGGGTTACCTGGAGGCCACGAATACTGAGTGGGAACAAACAGTACAGAAGTGATGTAGATACACAGAGAGCTGTTTGGCCTAAACAGTTAGGCAAAGACATTTTGACTCTTAAATTTCATCCTGTGAGATGGGAACATGGTTTGGTTAGTAAGAACGTCTGCTTTGAAAGCATTAAAACCTGAGTTCAAATCCCCAGCACCCACACAAAAGTCCTGCCCTGACTGAGCATGACCCCACCATCAGGAAATAGAGGCTGGTGAATCTTGGGAGTTCTCTGGGCAACAAGCCTGGCCAAAATGGTGAGCTTCGGGTTCAGTGGGAGAGCCTGTGTCAAGGCAATAAGACAGAGTAACAGTGAAAGATGCCTAATATCTTTTCCTGGCTCCCACATGCATGTACACAGATGTACACACACACACACACACACACACACACACACACACACACACACACACACGCCCCCCACATTCATACACCACACATGTAAATAAAATTGAATTATTTTGTCTTTGTAGTTGAAATGCTTCGTAACACAAGGAACAGCAGGAATTCTTAAGCAAATTATCTGGTGCCATTAAATTCCAGTCTCTGGTTCATGATTCTGGAGGTTCCCAACAAAGATCACGTGGCTCAGGATTTGGAGCTTTGGGAAAGGCATCATACTTTAATTTAACTTTGCAGTGAGATAAGAAGCTTGCTTCAGAAGCCAGCAAACACAAAGGGAAGGAGAGCCATGGTCTCACAGTCTCTTAGAGGCCACACATGAGGACCCTCACTACCTTCCCCTAGGCCCTGCCTCTTAAAGACTCTCCCATCTCCCATGGATCATGCCTTGACCTTGCGTCTATAGGGACCTTTATGCGAATGACAGCATGCTGTGGTTCTGTGTAGAGAGCAATAACACTCCACACAGTACTGCAAAGGGCTGTTGGATTCTGGCTTTAGTGAACTGACACACAGGAGTGGATTAAGACAGCAGCCATAATCTTTTTAAAAGACTGTACCAACTGCAATGCTCACTTAAGCATGAGGCCCACCTACTCGAGCCCTCTGTTTTCATAGCTCACAGGAGCCTCTGGATTGGAATAATAGTTGTAAGCATCTCCAGTAGTCTCACTGCTAACTGGAAATTACCATGTCTCCCAGGACAGTGCAATAAAGAAAAAAAAATGGCATTTTATGTTGACATAATTATTGTGGTTTATTTTCAGGATGCGAATTGTAATGATTCAACTGACTAAATTTAACACAATGTAAAATTACACACAGTCACTTTAGACAGTGGTACAAGTAAGGGCTGTCAGAGAACATGCAAGTTGTAGTGCTTCATGGGTTTTGTTTTATATGATACTTTAATTTCATGCAGAAAATTTTCCCTTGCTGTAAATTATCTTTTTCATGTTTAAGAGTTTCATACATGCATACATAATATGTTTGATCCATCCATCCCCAATTTCATCCCATTGAATCCCTTCCTTAACCGTCCCAACTTCATGTGATCTTTTAAAAACATATTGAAAATTTGAGATTATAATTACATCATTTACCCCATTTTCCTTTTCCTTTTCCTACTTCCAAATCCTCCTCATGCCCTTTCTTGCTCTGAAATTTATGGCCTCTTTTTTCATGGATACACACACACACACACACACACACACACACACACACACACACACACACACACACAATGTTATTTGCATTATTCAGTCTGTATAATGTTATTTGCATATATGTTTTCAGGACCTCCTAAACACCATAGAGGAACCCCACTGTCATGAAGGCGTTCCTTCTTTTGGAGTTGTTGGTTAGTAAAGTCTCATTGACCCCAAACATTACGAGCCAGTGCCATTGCTCTTGGTTACTTTCTAGAATTTGATGGTAAGACGCTATTGCTGATGACATTATATATACCTGAGTCATAGAACATAGAAAAATCAAGCTGGCATTGATCAGGAGATGTTATCCCTACTGGCCAGCTCTTATACTACCAGAGCTTTTATTTATGGTATTGGAGAAGAAAAGAAAAGTCAACATTATTATCCAGCTGTTAGCCCCGTTAGGCTCCTACAAGAACTTGCCTACTGAGATATGGAGCACTGGTATAATAGTGGCATGATGTCATGGAAGTAACCAATTTCTGATCATTTTAAAGGCCTATTCTACAAGACACAACCATGCCTGCCCTGTTCATTAGGACAAACTTTGTTTTCATTCTGGAAAAATTGCTTAAGGTATATAATTTAAAATTTGTATGCAAGTTAATTATTGAAATGAAAAAATGGGAGTGCCACTGAAATTCATGCTAGGTTCTGCTCCTGCTCAGCCATGGGAACTCACTCATGACTTCTGACAGAGGAGGCAGAATGGCTCTCAGAGGAAGTGAATGATCCCAGGGGACAGACAAAGGCCTTCTACACTTTGGGGTGGTGCTTGCTGTCCTTGCTCCTTCTCCACTGTGGATTTAGTGTTCCCTTGTTCTTGATACTTAAGGAAGACAATCAGAGGTAATCATAATCTTCTTTGGCAAATACAAAGTGTAGGCGTTGCTTTCAAAGACCCAATACACTGTTCATGGGAAATAACTAAAGGTGAATTTAGCGTGCAGCAGCTCCGTCCATCTTTTTTCTCCTGCTGCTCTTTGGGTCCACACAAAGCATGACTTGACAGTTGGCTGGGGAGTGTGCTGTTACTGCTGTGAACTACTAACCATTGCACAGCGCTGCTGAGGAACAGCCCCAGGCAGCCTGTTGTTAGTGCTTCTAACCCAGGGCTCTGGGAGTCACAGCAAGCTCAGCTGCAGGCTCTCAATGTTCCAACGATTAAGGGGGCAGAGATGAGCTTTATCTAATGTGGAAGGAGAAGCAGAAAGGGGCCCAGCGATCCCCAAGTCCATCTTCAGAGCCCTGGCAGGTTTGAATAGAAGAAGCTGTGGTCCAAGTGTGGTGTGGCCCTAGCACCCCCCCCCCCCCCCCACTGATCCGTTGTTGTCTCAGCTCCAGTCTCTTCTTCATGGTGGTCTGATAAGTTGTCAGCACTATGTGACATCCTTCCCTGGAAGGCCAGCTCCTTCTCTGGCACCATCAGGCTTCAGCTTTTCTCTTACCCCAACCTAAGACTCTGATTCTCCAGGACAAAGCATTTCAATAATCTTAATGCCTAACTGTCTTCTCTTCTGCCAAGAGAGGTATACCAGGAGGCACTTTCCTGTACTTCTAGAGACTTCACATTATTTCTTTTTCTATGTCAGATAACAATAAACAGATGGCCCAAGATTCCCAGAGGAGGCAGGTCCCCTGGGTCCAAAGCCAAATACCTTCAACGTTCTCACTTTTAAATATCCTTTTATCAATTTGTTTCTATGTAGAAAGCTTGGTAACATATTGTTTTCCCATTTTATATGAAGTGACCTCATAAGGGACCAGGGTAAAGAGGTGTGTGTACTTTTATATTCTTTATTGTAAGGGCTCATCTCATCAGCATCTCCTGTTGTAGGAAGGGATTTGCAAGCACCCATTGTGAGTGGCCGGTCAGATGCACACTGCTGTTAGTTCCCAGTTAACCTCTGTTCCAGGCCGTGTCTTGGGAGGAATGCAAGGCCCTGGGAGTGTATCAGGGGACACAGTGAGATGACGGTGAGGGGAATGTGGAAGGGATGATAGAGAGGAAAGGACCATGACTCTCAGAGTCAAGGCCGAGCTCCGGAACAGAAGGAGAAGATGCTGCTAATGGGACAAGAAGTAGCCTTTAGAAAGAAAGAAAGAGAGAAAGAAAGAAAGAAAGAAAGAAAGAAAGAAAGAAAGAAAGAAAGACAGATGCTGTTCATTGAAGACTGCTGGCTCTCTGAATGAAGCACAACCTGAATATTCATTCCTGTCTCTCTGGTGACGATCGCCAGGAACTCTAGTATTCAAGGTATAGAATTATCTGCAGACCAGATGGCTCCCTGCCCTGTGTTCCTACTGTGACTAGTACTCTTTTTGCCTTCGCTGCTCTACTCTGTCTTTTTAAAGTGTACCATGTCCCTGGGCGTTGGGCAGGAAGTTGTGAACCATGTGATGTGGCTGCTCGGAACTGATCCCTGGTCCTTAGCAGGTATTCTTGATCACTGATCCTTCTCTCCAGCCCTCCATATTTTTCAATACCACCTTGATTTAACATTAGCAGGCATGACTCTGTTTACGGTTTTGTCTTTGTATCCACCCTTGTAGGCCATAGGCTCTGGAGAATAAGCAACCATTGTGTTTGGTTTACACACTCACAGGAGACTTGCCTGGCATCTCCCTTGTTCTGTTACTCATAGCTCCACTGTGGGCCTAAGAGCACTCAAGAGAGCCTAAGAGGACCTTCCTTTGGTTTTTGTTTATTTGGATTTTGCTGAAACCATAGTAGCTAGACTGAGGCAAGCAGAAAGGACACTGTGGGGGCCTAGGAGGATGAGTGACTGAGTGACCTGTCATTTACTCATTTCTGAGAGGAGAGGACTTCCTGTTGATTCCAAAGCAGAAATCCTTCTGACCTGGTGACTGGCTGAGGGTCAGAGGTCCCAGACAAACAGTGGCAAATCATAGATTAAAGCTTGTCCGGTGAGCTGTAGCTGCAGCTGTTCTCATTTGCATCTGAATGCAGCTTAGAAACCCTGTAAAATCACTTAGTCTTCTTGAGAGCATGTAGATCACTATTTACTAAACCTACCATTAAAGGGAAGGAATGTAAAGCCAAATATGAAACATGTGCTGAAATGGGTAACCACCCCTGGGCTGTCAAGCTTTGCTTACTCCCACAGGAAAAGCTGTAACTCCTGTGTATGAAATACATCTGGGGTCTCCCAGGATCCATCTGTGTTTCTTCCTTCCTTCCTTCCTTCCTTCCTTTCTTTCTTTTCTTCTTCTTCTTTCTTCTTCTTCTTTTTCTTCTTCTTCTTCTTCTTCTTCTTCTTCTTCTTCTTCTTCTTCTTCTTCTTCTTCTTCTTCTCCTCCTCCTCCTCCTCCTCCTCCTCCTCCTCCTCCTCCTCCTCCTTCTTCTTCTTCTTCTTGTCCTCCTCCTTTTCCATGCTAATATGTCTGTCCCTTTCCTACCTTTTCCTCCATATAGCTCTGCTCTCCAGAATGTTCCTGTGGTGGTGGCTGCCTTGATGGGTGGCAGAGACAGGAGCCATTAGGGCATGTTGGATTCAGTGCAAATCACTCTCTCCTCCTCATGTGCTTTGAAGAAGCACCATAATTACATGGTCACAGTGTTACTTTCAAACACCAAAACAGGTGTCCTATGACAGAGGGACAGAGAAACAAATACCTGCTGACCCAGGTCAGAACACTTCTTGGTTCAGTTCCTTTGGAGTAGGACAGAAAGGCATGAAAGTTAGGGAGTCCAAGGCAGACAAATATCCCGTCACTGCCTCAGGTCTGGTTTAAGTCTCTCACTGGTGCTGGGTTAAGAATGAGACAGTTAACCAAAACCACTGCCAAGACTGCAATATTCCCTTTCTTAGAAACATTTTGGTTTATTTCAGATTATGTATTTTATTTTATCTATGTGAGTGTTCTGCATGCATATGTCTGTGTGCCATATATATGTCTGGTGCTTACAGAGGATGCTGGACTCTGCAGGACTGGAGTTACAGATAGTTGTGAGCTACCATGTAAGTGCTAAGGAACCAAACCTGTATCCTTTGGAAGACTGCAAGTGCTTGTAACTGCTGGACCGTTCTGAGAGGCATTTTAAACAGACACGCTGAAGCAGCTAGGGAGCCATGCTAGGTCAGAAATATGTGTGCCCTTTGAATCTGACCTTACCAGTATTCCTTTTTCATCCACCAACTTGTACTTTTCCTGCAAAACTTCCAGAACAAGATCATCAGCCATATTGACAGTCGGCAGGTTTCAGCCTCCTTGTGGCTGATGTATAATGAGAATTCCTTTGCTCTTTTTGACCTGTTTCTCTCCTGTCAGCATTCTTATCTCCAAGCCTGTAGGATGAAGCTACAACTTCCTTTCTGAAAGAAAGATTCTCCAGAGAAAAATAAGCAAACAAATATTTTGGTATAAATCATATCTTTTGAATAAATATAATTTTAAAAGCCACAAATAATATATATAATTATGTAACTATATTACATACATACTACAGGTAAGTATATACACACCTGAACCCTTGCAGCCATCGTTAACATACTTAGATGAGACTCTCTCTCAAGCTGCCTACACCCATTCTGTGGTGTACACTATTGTTCTCTTCTTCCATCTTACTGACTCATCCTAAAATTCTTTTCTGTGCAGGATGTCAGGATCCAGGCTACACCTGAGTGGAGGTCCTGGGCTGCAAGGGTGAGCCAAGTCTCCAGCTGCTGTTGAGACCTTGAGCTGAAAAGGCAGGCTGCTTATATAGGCTCTGTAGTCTTTTGGACACTTGGGCATTCAGCTCTGAATGTCCTCTTACTACCACTTCTCCTGTGTCCTGTAAGCTTTAGCTTTGTGCATTTTTCTGGGTTCCCTTCTCATTTATTCTTTAGCTGTTATTCAGGATGCTTGATTTCTATGCATTTATGAAATCTCTCTATCTTCAGTTCACTGTTGATTTCTAGACTTAACATATCGGTCTAGAAAGGTACCTAGCATTGATTTCAGTATTCGCAGAGCTGTTGGGACTTGTCCTGGAGGGCCCCCCCCTCCGAACCCCCCACTCCCTCTCCCAGGAGCTTTGCAGGTATTTATCCTGTCCATTGGTCTGGCATGCTCCACCCACTGCCTTCTTACTGAATTGCCATCTGGGTGCTCTGTACTTCATCAAAGCAGGGTTGTGAAGCCCCCTCCTGTCATTGCATTGTTTTCCACCCTTCAGTGTGGCAGCTACTTGTTACATATAATTATTATGACTCAATCTGTTTTGCTCACTAAAATCTCCTTCTTTGTCTTACTTAGCTCTGACTGTTTAAGGCATGCTTTTCTCCCTCTTCCAACCCCTCTCCCACCTCTTCCTCCTTGTGATAAGGAAAAAGAAAGTTCTTATTTCTGCTTTGGTTAATTCAGAAGTTGGATCAAATAACTGCTGCTATGATTCTGTCACTAATTAGCAGAGGCAGCCACTGATGTGCTTTAATACAGTTACCTGAGTGTCTAAGAAAGAATTGCATTTGCTGAACACATGCTCTAGAAGGTTCAAAAATTTAAATTTTACAACAGATTTGAATGCAGAAGTGACTTCAATTTGAGGCACATAAAGCAATGATTTCATGAAATTGCCACAGGACTACCTATTAAGTATGAGGTGTGATTCTACTGATCTGGGTAGACTTAGGTGAAATTATTTGTTGTATAAGAACTAAGCACCAACCAATGTGACATTCAAAGCTGTTATTTAGGCAACAAGTTCATTACTTTTATAAGCAGATACTTAGCCTCATTATAATTAGCATAATTAGAATATTCAGATGCTATAGGCCAACATAAAGAAAGCCACACATCCTCTCAAGAGTGATATTTTCATTTGATAAATCGCACTTCAAATATTTTATGTGATTGAGGAAAAAAGGAAGTATAGATTGAGATCATAGATACTATTTCTAATATGAAAAATATTACACTTGATACTCTTTCTTTTAAATAGGAAAATAATTAGAAGGAGTCAACCTTACATCACTCATCAACTAGTTTCTGGAAGTGTCTTCAAAGGCTAAGAGAGATTAGGCAGTCAGACACCTCTACTGTGCACCACTCAGATAATTTTGGTCCTACCTGTCCCCTGTTACAAATTTACAGTGGCTTAAACCAAATTATAAGTATATAATTGACAATTCAGTGTACTTCACCTGTGCACAGATGAGACTCAGTGGTACAGGGGAGTTATGTCCAAGGGAAGATTTTTTTGGCAAATGAAAATTTGGAGCCATGCTAAATGAGTTAAGCAAGCATGTGTAGTCACTAACGGTTTGCCTCATAGCATGAGCGTGTGTATCTTGCCTTTTCCCACATACTTCCCCTATAAAGTTAAAAAAAAAATCTTATGGAAGTTACCAAAAATTGATTAAAACTGATGAGTTATGTGCTCAGCTAAACTGTAGGATACAATCTAAGAGAGTCAGCTGTGCGTAGGAAAGATTGCTCCGCAGTCAAGAGCACATACTGCCCATGCCGAGTATCCCGAGTCCACCTCCAGGACTTGCATTGCGTGGCTCACAACTGAACTGCCTGTAACTCCAGCTCCAGGGCATCCATTGACCTCTTCTGGCCTCTATGTGTGCCTTCACCCACATGTGCATATACCCACTTACATGTTTTATAAACATGTAAAAATATTACATATTAAAAATAAAATAGGTAATAACAAAATTGGTTGCATTTCTAGGTAATAACTATGGTCAGTCTGAAAAGGAAAGTAAGAAAAGAACCCATTTAATATTGAATCGTGCTTATGGAGGATTAGGACACTAACTACTCTAAAACCTTGATAAAAATCCAAACAGTTTATTTGTTTTTCAGGAACAGAAAATAATCCTGAACTTCAAATGGAATTTAAAGGAATCTTGAGTAACCATAGAAATCTTGAACACTATCACAAAGTTGAAAGTCTTACAATTTGTAACTCCACAACTCATTGCAAAGTGACAGTCACCAAGGTGATGTGGTACTGTCATAGAGGTGAAAATGTAGAGCAACAGGACAGAATAGAGTCAAAAAAACCAGGACATATCAGGACAAGCAATTTTTGTCATGAATACCAGAAGTGCACAATAGTCCAGTCCTTTCAACAAATGATATTGGGAAAAGTGATGTTTACATACAAAAATTATGAAAATTTGTGCATACCATATGCAAAAATTAATTCACAATTTGTAACCTAATCAATCCTGAGTTTCAAAACTGAATAACGGCTAGACAAAAATATAGAAAATCTCCAGGACATTGTATTTAGTACTGTTTTCTTGGATGAGATAACAAAAGCACAGACAAACAGAATGGTGTCAGTTTACAATATCTGAACATTAAAAGGAAACAAGAAAGTCAAAGACAGTCTGTGGAATGAGAGAGTGCATGCAAGTTGTGTATCTGGTAAGAGGTGAATAGCTAAAGCACACACAGGAAACTCCTATAACTCAAAACCATCAAAGCTGCACATGGTTTGATAGCAAAATAATTGAATGGACACTTTGCTAATGAACTTCATGCAGTGTTCAACAAGTGTACCAACAGATAGTCATCATGGTGGATAATAACAATGCGAAACTAAGCCACAGTGAGATAGCCCCTTATCCACGTCAGGATGGATATTATACATGAAAAGTTGCTCCTGTTAACTTGACACAATCCAGAATTACCTAGGAAGAAGGCCTCAGTTAGGGACTGTCTGAATCACGTTGGCCTGTGGGCGTGTCTGAGGAAGTTGTCTTAATTATGTTAATTGAGGAGGGAAGGTTTGTTCACTGTGGGCAGCACCATTCCCTGGGCTTGGAAAAGGAGAAGACGAGGTGAGCACTGAGCATGCACACATTCTTTCTCTGTTTTCTTGACTATGGATGCCACGAGCTGCTTCTAGTTCCTGCCACATTGACTTCCTGCTTCGATAAAGTGTAACCTATCAAATGAACAAATGAACCCTTTCTCTCCTAAGTTGCTTTGGTCAGGATGTTTTATCACATCAACAGTAAATGAAACCAAGACATTACTAAAACACTAGTGTTGATGGGTGACTAAGAAGTCAGAATATTGGACATTGTTGTTGGGAATGTAAAACGGTGTTGCCATCTTGGAAGTTCTTAAAAGTGCTGAATATATAATTACAACATGATCTACCAATCTCATTTCGGAGTATGTATTCTAAAGATCCTGAAGATAACTTTGAAATTATGCATATATGTTGGAAGTTGGTCTGATGCAATTTGATGCTAATTAATAAAAAGCCATCCCACCTGGGCAGGGCAAATGAGATAGGTGTGGCTAAGGTTCCTGGGCTTAGAGAGACAGAGAGAATCTTGGGAAGAGGAAGAAGAGAGACCCAAGGAGGAGATGGGAAGAGAGGAAGGCCATCATGGGTAGGTGGAAAAGAAGCACATCGTTGGTGTGGATGGAGATTTGGCCCAGATAAAGAGCATTAGCAAGTATTTGGGATTGTGGATGGGAGGTAGCTTGATAGAAGTTATTAGAAGCAGATGGCATGGGATTGGGGCAGGTATGGGATATCCGCTCCACTGTGGGAAGTAGTTTAGAGGATTAATGTCTGCCCTGCCCCAGGATAACTAAGGCTATTTTAAACTATAACAGGCGTCTGTGTCTTGATTGAGTGCTAACAGGTTTACTGAAGTAATAATAATTATAGGCCTGATAGTAAACATTTATTAGGCCCCTATTGATAATTTAAAAACAACACATATATATTCCCATATTCCTGTGGGCCCCTATTCCCCATGTGGAAGATGTAGAAGCAAACCAAATGGCCATTGACATCAAATATAGAGAATACGGGGATATATTACACAGTCTTAAAAAAAGAAAGACATCGTCTCATGATATTGCCTGGAGGGCCTTATGGTCAACAGAATAAGCTAATTTTCAAAGAACAAAGTTTCCAAGGCCCTTTGCTGATGTAAAAAGCACAAATTCATCAAAGTTATGGGAATATAAAGTAGAAGTAACTGTCAAGGGCTTGGGCCTTAAGAACGAGAGTTTCAGGCATGGTGGTGCATGCCTCATATGCATCCCAGCACTTGGGAGGGAGAGGTGAGTGGATTTCTGTGAGTTCAAGGCCAGCCTGGTCTACAAAGCAAGTCTAGGATAGCCAAGATAACACAGAGAAACCCTGTCTCAAAACAAAAACAAGCAAAAATGAGTGTGAGTTTCAGTTTGTAAAGTTAGAAGAGCTCTACGGACCTGTGGATTTCTCAGCTAAGTTAGTATATTTGACAATGCAACACTGAGACAATGGAACTACTATGATGGAAAATTCCACATCAGGTTGGTTCACTGCACTAGATATATGCTAGCAGCTCATGGCTGTAAACAGGAGCTCAAACAGTACTTTTACATTTCTTAGTGGTCCTCTATACAATATACGTTAGTAGAAAGAATCTTTGGCTCAATTTCCTCGTTAATCCTCCTGACATCTAATTCGTGTCCAAGCCTGCACAACTCACAGATATAATTCTTCACCATGTACGACATCTAACTTGCAGTGGCGTGGGTGACACGGTGGCAAGCATACCAGCCTCCTACTTAGGCTTGAGATGGCATGGGTGTGTGTGTGTGACAGAGGAGGATAGCATCAGATCAAATCCCAGTGTGGCTTCCTATCCTTGGGGCAAATGTGAACAGATCTCATGCAATGACTACAAAGTACCCAGGTACTGTCTGTCTGTCTGTCTGTCTCGGTCTGTCTCTGTCTGTCTCTGTCTCTGTCTCTGTCTCTGTCTCTGTCTGTCTGTGTCTGTGTCTGTCTGTCTGTCAGTCTGTCTGTCTGTCAGTCTGTCTGTCTGTCAGTCTGTCTGTCTGTCTGTCTGTCTGTCTGTCTCTCTCTCTCTCTCTCTCTCTCTCTCTCTCCCGCTCTCTCTCTCGTCTCCTCTCTCTCTCTCTCTCTCTCTCTCTCTCTCTCTCTCTCTCTCTCTCTCTCTCTCCCTCTCTCTCTCTCCTATCTGCTGTGAGTGAGGATTCTTTCCTATGCAGATGTAACAGCAATGCATGCAGCCTGCCTTGGGTCACGAGGGTAAATGCAGAGGTTTTGTCCCAGTGCCTGGTGAGATGCATTGTGGGGAGCCCACTATTGAGGTCTGGATGGCTGCTGTGTGAATCATTTAACCTCTGTACTTCTCAGCTGCCTCATCTTTTAAATATGACTTTTGGAGCATGTGACTGATGGCATCAAGGTAGTCTGAATGCAGCTAGGGTTTGCTGACTCACCCCCCCCTTTGTCAGCCCACACCAGGTGTAGCAGCACTACTTTGAGAGCTCCACATCTACCACTTGCTGCAGCACTGAAAGTTCCTTGCCAGCAACCCCAGGATCCTCAGCATAAACCTCTGCCTATTAGGACCTTGGGCCTGCTGTAGGGAAGAACGTGATCCTCTCTCATTCATGTGTCTCTTTCTCACAAGACATGAACAAATGTCACTCACCCCCGATAGGACACACCTGATGGACTAGAGAAGTGACTCCACCTTTGCTGGAGAGAAACAGTGATTTTATTGGGGTTATGCCACACCCTTGCCAGCATGTGATGCCATTTGAGTTTTTGATCTTAGCTATTCTGGTGGGTGTAAAATGGGATTGTAGAGCCATTTTGGTTACTCACAGGAACACAGAGTCTGCTCCAGCCTGCCTGGGTGACCACAAATGCTGCATCTCTGGAAGCTGCACAACTTAGTGGCAGCTCTACATGTCAGTGCCTCCTCTCTCTCAGGCAGTTGTTGCTGCTTAGATAACCATGAGGTGGTCCCTCTACTTCCTGAGTCTGAAGCATTTCCTTCCAAGAGAGATTTCAATTAAAGGGAAATCTCTACTCAGTGTGGGGGCCTCTAATTTCTAGTACCAGTCCCAAGGGATGATCTCTTTGCTGACCCTGAGTCCCTCTATCTCTTTATTAAGAATGCATAACCGCTTGTATTGTCCTTGGTTAGTGCAATAGTTTGAGCAGGAAAGGAATAGGGTGAAAGCGGGAAGGAGGGAGGAACGAGAGGGTACAAGTGATGAGATAACACTGAATAAATTAATTAAATAATAAAAAATTAAATAAAATGTGAAAAAGTAAAAATAAAACCAACAAACAAACAAGAATGCATAGCCGTCTACCTCACAGCATCACCAGAGCATCATCAGCCATGGCTTGTCTATAAAGTATCAGAGGGAGTGTACGTCTGCTATCCCAGCATCCAGGAGCTGAGGTGGGAGGATTGAGATTTCTAGGCCACCTAGAAATGAGAAGAAAAAGTCATTTGCTTTGTCTGAGAAAGTAGGGCTGTAATATGTGATGGCCATTTATCTATACCACTTTACAGGGGGTGGGAGCGGCGGGGACTGGGATCTGCAATATACAAGATGAAGGGTCCTGTCCTAAGGCTTAGCTCATCTGTCCCATCATAAGACATACTAAGACATACTAGGGCTACAGAGATGGCTCTGTGGTTAAAGTCATTGCTAAACATGTGAGGACCAAATTCATCTTTTCTGGACCATGTAAGTGCTGGTAGGAATTGGAAGGCAGACACAGAGGAGCCCCCAGAGCATGCTGGTCATCAGGAGGGGCTCCATTAGTGAGCTCTGTGTTTGTTTGAGAGACCCTGCCCCAAAGAATAAGGCAGAAGAATGATTGAGGATGGTTCCTAAAATCAAATTCAGGCCTCTTGTATTTGCAAACTCATACACACACATGCACACATGCACATGTGCACACATACACAGACATGTCTACACACATCTACACATGAAAGAAAGTAAAGATATAATTAAGTGCTTAATTGAAACCTTCCCAAATTGCCTTTAGTACTTTATGTTTGAGTTATGGAGGCTGCCCTGGTCCTGCTGTCATGGAATCACTGTGTTCTCCATTCATCAGGACATTGCACAGCTTGTCCAAGGTCCATGCAAAGACTTCAAGTGGCTTGAGAGCAGAGTCCAGGGACAGATGACCCAGGAGGCCTGAGGTGAGCATGCCTTAAGGGATGGGCCAGGCAAGCCCTGAGAAAACCATGGGATGGGACTCAATTGAGAAGATAGGGATGGGTGGGAGCACAAGGGACAAAGGACAGCTGGGGTTGAGAACAGCATACGCCTGGGCATCACCAGACCTTTGCTTGCGCCTGCAGAAGAGATGCTAATGGCTGTGCTGAGCCCAAGGACCAACCTCCATTGCCAGCCACTGGAGAAGGTGTGGAAAGAATTAATGACCTGTTGTCTTGAATTTATGTCTCTCATCTCTAGTGGAGATCTGCTGCTGACCCTGGGTGTCCACACACTACTCCTGGATGCCCAGCAAGCTGTTGCCCTTTCTCCCAAGAACATAAAAGCTAGCTCTTGATTCTGCACCAAGTTGTGGGATGTGGTAAAACCATAGATTTAAAACAGAAAGTTTGCAAAAGTCTGAAGTGCTCTCCGAGAGAATAGTGCAATATTCTCTTTGCTATGGAAACTGGGTCTTTTCCCAAAGTTAGAAGAGTGATTTTCTATCTCAGGAGGGGGTTCTGCTTAATTGGATATTGTACCATGGAACTGCTTTCTGGAAACTTCCCTGGAGAATCAGCTGAAGGAGCAGCGATTACCCATGAGGCTGCTCAGCAAGGACTAGACTGATGGGGGTTGGTGAGGCTCCTGAGATTCCCCGCTACAGACATTTGTGAGTTTTCATCTTGCTTTCCCACCAGATGCCCTGAGTGTTTCTCTCCACAGCTTAGAGTTTTATAGCAAGTCTGTTTCAGTCTGTAAGCTAGAAAGACTCAAGTGCATTATCAGGTCAAGCCCCAGCTGCTGGCCAGGCCTTGCTGGGTGATGAATGGCTTATAGCTGCTTGCAGGGCCTTGCTGAGTGATAGGCTTATAGCTGCCTGCTGAGGCTTGTTGTGTGATAGGCTAACAGCTGCTGGATGGGCTTTGCAGAGTGATGGGCTTACCGCCAATGGCACAGGATCACAGTGAGGTGAAAAACCCAGGATGATGAGGCAATAGAAATGTCACTCCTTGCTATACCAGATATACTTCTTCCTCCTCCTCCTCCCCCTCCTCTTTATCTTTTCCTTTTGTTGTGTGTGCATATGTGTATGCATGTGTGTGCCACATATGTGGAAGCCATAAGACAACCTAAACTTTTGTTGCTTGGGTGCTGTCTACCTTTTTTTATGCACAGCCTTTTGCTGGCCTGGAGGCCAAGTAGACTGAGCTGGGTGCACTGGTGAGGTTCCCTAGGTTTTTTAGTGATTCCTGCAGTGCTGTACCTTAGCCCCTGATTGCCTTTCTGGCCCTGTAATGTGATTTGTATGAGACTCAGGCAAAGAAGCTCCTACATAGGTTGTTGTGATGCTGATTTTGGCTGTCAACTTGATATAACCCAGAGTCACCTTGGGAGAGGGAGCTTCAGTGAAGGATTGCCTCCATCAGATTGGCCTGTGGGAATGTCTTTGGGAGCATTTACTTATTGATATGGGAAAGCCTAGCCCTCTGTGGGTGTTGGCACACATGGGTTTGTTTAATCCTGGCTTGTATAAGAACAGTAGCTGAGTAAGCTGGTAAGAGGTACTCCTTTAGGTTCCCCACTGCAGCTCTTGCCTTGTCTTCCTTAGATGATAGACTAATGTGTTAATGTGTGAAGAGATAGAAAAGTTGTTTTTCAACCCTGGCCACTTGGTACTTTCTGAGATGGCTTCAGGGCTGTTCTATACTTCCTGAGAAAAACCACATCCTCATACCTGTTCCGAACACCTGACAGCATATGATGTCCCAAGTTGAGTTCTTGCCCTCTCTGGGATAAAATAACTAGTAACCAATCATTTTAAAGGGTATTCTTAAGAACAAATCATGGTCCAAAAACTCTACTTAAGCACCAATTTTGCTTCTGTAAGGGTATAAAAGATCCAAGCTTTGCTTATTTGGGGTCTCCAGCTCAATAGAGCTTGGTAGACCCTATCCCTATGGATCAATAAAGCATCCCCTGTTGTTTGCGTTGGACTGGATTCTCATGTCTCATTGGGCTCTGGGAAGTAGGAGCTAGCGCCCGGGTCTTACAGTGTAGGCCAAATAAACCCTTTCCTGTTTGTGTTGGATTTTGCCAGCATTTAATGAGAGCAAACAGAAAGTAAACTAGGTCAGACATTGATACCAAAGAGTGAGATTTTGCTGTAATAAACCTGGCCATATTGTTTTGAGGACAGGCTGTGGCTGTGTTTGGAACTTGGGGCTGGAAAAGCCATTGAGTGCTCAGAGCTTAATGGGCTATTGTGGGAACTTGGGAAATAATGCTGAGAGCAGTGCAGATGATGGAGGCCTGGCTTATATGGCATTTTGAATTAATCTGTGGTTTCTGGTCATCTGAGGCTGACGAATCAGCCCTGACTCACAAGACACCAGCACAACAACAACAAAGGGTGAAACCTTTGCTTTACTATGTCAATTGATGCTGGTTGGTTGGGGTTGAATAATAAGTTGTGATCAAGATGAGACCTGTATCACAGAGATAAGATCTTTTAGAAAGAATTTCCTCAGAGTTAGCCCACAAAAGCTATGATCCAGGGGGCAGGGGGAGAACCGCAGCCAAAGTTGGTCATGTGTAAGAATTTCTCATATGTACTGGTTTTGAAAACATGAAGGAATCATGGGAAGCAGCTAAGGTGGTCCTGGGCTGCAAATCAAAGCTAGCTAAGCAAGCCTGGGGTCCAGTGAGGTAGTAGGATTCTTCCACAGTTTCTGCTTCAATTCCTGTCTCAGCTTCCATTGATACCGGATTGTTATCATAAGCCAAGTAAACTCTTTACTCTCATGCTTGCTGGTTTTGCCAACTGGACACAAGCTAAAGTTATCTGAATGGAAGGAGCCTCAGTTGAAAAAAAGTGTTTCCATAAGCTTCAGTGGGGAACCTGGACATTGAAGTGTCTACCATCTAGCCAGGCAGGATTCCTAGTGGAGGGAGGGGAACACCAACCCACCCACAAAAACTTTGACCCAACATTTACCCTGCTTGCAAATGTGCAGGAATAAAGAGGGAGCAGAGATTGAGGGAATGCCCAACCAATGCCTGGCCCAACCTGAGCCCCACCCCATGATAGAGAGCCAACCCCTGACACTATTAATGATACTCTGCTATGCTTGCAGACCGGAACCTAGCATGACTGTGCTCTGAGAGGCTTCACCCATCAGAGGATTGAAACAGATGCCTGTACTCACAGGCAAACATGAGGCAGAGCTCAGGGAGCCTTGTGGACACATGAGGGGAAGGGTAAAGAACCTGGAGGGCACAAGAAGGCCAACACAGTCAACTAACCTAGGCCCATGTGGGCTTACAGAGATGGAGCACCAGTGAAAGAGCAGGCATTGTTTGACTAGGCTCTCTATGCATATGTGACTGATGGGCAGCGTGGTCTTCATGGGGGTCCTCTAGCAAGTGGAATGGGGGCTGTTTCTGACATGGACCCTATTGCTTGCTATTGGATCACTTCCCCCTGGTGGGGCTGCCTTGCATAGGCTCAGTGGATTAGGATGAGCTCAGTCCCAGTGAGACTTGAAGTGCTGGCATGGGTTGATATGGGGGGGAGGGTTCCAATTTTCTCAGAAGAAGGGGGTGGGGAAGGGGAAGAGGCTGCCATGGAGGGGCCAGGAGGAGAGGAGGGAGATGTATGTAAAGTGAGTAAATAAATAAACTTAAAACGTTTTTAAAAACAAAGAAAGAAAGATTCAGCTCTAGGACATTTTCTTAATTAGTGATGGATAGGGCAGGGCCCAACGCATGGTGGGTGGTTCCATCCCTGGGCTGATGATCTTGAGTTGTATCAGAAACAGGCTGAGTAAGCCATGAGCAGCACGGCTTGGCTCCATGGCCTCAGTATCGGCTCCTGCCTCCACATTCCTGCCCTGTGTGAGTTCCTGTGCCGGCTTCCTACAGCGATGAACTAAGATGTGGAACTGTAAGTCCAATAAACCGTTTGCTTCCCAAGTTGGCCTTAGTCAGTGTTTAATCACAGCATCAAAAGGCAAACTGTGGCGCTGTGCTGGTGAGAAAGAGCATGTGGCTTGAAGCTGGGATGTGCCATTTCCCTCCTCTGTTGATTATGGTCATGGTAATTCCTTGTGTATGGTGGCCGCAGGGCTGCTCATTGGCTTATCATGGATGTCAGAAATCTAGTTTCTCTTTAGTCCTTAAGCATTTTAATGCCTACGTGACCAGTTTCTTAGGCTGATGGGTTTATTGGCGTTTTCAGACCCTTGCTTGCATTTCTGAAGGAGGAAGCAAAGGAGCCCCAGATGTGGGAGCTGGAAGTAAAGTAAAGTAGGTATTCAGCTCTGTCAAGGGTCCAATGAGGAATCTCAGGCCTGGCTCCCTTCAGGGGAGGCAGAGGGACAGCCTCTGAACTTAGCTTATTTTAGCCATCAGTGGGAGGATTAGGTGGCCAATAGATACTTATAGGAGGAAGAAGACAAATGACAAGGCCATATCTAAGAAACATTTTTTGTTACTTGTCTCTGTCTAACCCATGCCTAGACCCAGGGGCGTCCTAGAGATTCTGGGATTCATTGTCTTAAAACACTCCTTAAATTACACCACACCAAAATTCACAGAGTAGCTGTACTATGCACAGAGAACAGAGCATCCCACCCTGGCAAGGGCCAGGGAAGGGCAAGTGGAAAAAAAGAGGTTTGAAAACAAATCTTGAGTCTATCAGATCAGGATTGATAGAAACCAAGGAACAGACTCTAGTGAGGCCAGGAAGAGGAAACAGGAGGGGAAGGAGAGGTGGAGGTGCAGAGTCAGGACTGGGTTTGGAAAAGAGGAAGTTTCATTTCTTCACTGAAGTCCTGTCTGTGCCCTGCTTTCCCACTGTCAGTCTTCCTGTGATGGGCCAGCTGGCTCCCATGGAGCTTCAGGCAGCAGGAGACAGACTAAGGCTGATCCTTCAGCAATTCCTCCCTTGCTGTGGTGGAACTCAGGAAAAAGCATCCGTCAGCTCAGGACCACTTTGGACACACAGGGCAAGGAGGCTGCTAAAGTGTTGTCCCCTCACTCCAGCTTCCCCATCCCTAAGCTGTGACAACTCAAGCACAAGGCTGGCTGACACCCTAGGTGCTGTGTTTCTTCTGAGCAGTGTTTTAATCTATTTTTTTCTAAAGTAACTTAGTAACTGGTACATTGAATAGACCACAGGTGACATATAATGGTTATTTTCTAGGTGTGGTGGACTAAGTGGGCTCCACTATTTGTTGTGAAAACTAAATGGAAGATGTCTGTCCTGGAACATTTTCATGTAAAACGTTCTTTGGCCTCATGACCTTAGTCATGGGATGTAGGATGTTTTCTATCTATCTTTTGCTTTGGCAGTAATGGGGATTAAATAGCCTCTCCATCCTTCCTGTGCCTATTTCCCAAGCCTGGTCTAAGTATTAAATGAGATTAATATATATTAATGTACTGTACAGTGGGCACTCAATATGTGTTTAATGCGAGTCATGAATAAAAAATACTTAGTTCACTTTAGAAGTAAGTATTTTAACTTTAACAGATTTCTCCAAAGGGAAGTCAGCTATCTTCTCTTCTGAAGAGAGAATGGGGTCCCTGAGACTTTGTGTTGGTTAGTGGGTGGTAATGTTGAGTTAGTCGGCACTTTGAGAACCTCTGACTCATTCCTCAGATCTTTTGACACAGTTCCTTTTCTGTCTTGGCAGGCCCAGGATATCTACATCCAGGCTCCTGCCTTCTCTGTTGTCTTTGGTCTAGTAGCTTAGGGGAGAAGTGGCTATAAACCTGTGTGGTGGTGCTGGTAGTGGTGGAGGCAGAAAAGACAAGTTCTTCTACACCATCTTAAACAAATGAAGACTGCCAATCTTAATGGCAAGAATTTGGCACCTATGACCCAGAGATTTGGGACTCAAAGGCCTTTCATTATCTATTTCCAAAATTTCTTAGCCTCAATTATTATAGAGTTATACGTCTTTCAACCATGGCTTTGACATTGACCTCCTGTGGTTAAGGACTTGATTTGGAATGCTACTTGCCTTAACTTTCCTTGTAGCCAAGCTTGGAGCCATGTACACACATTTTTTTTCTACTCTCAGGCTGCAGAAGATGAGAGTCACCTTTATAAGCCAACAGAGAATTCCATTGGATTTCACATGGTTGTTAAATGGTGGCTAGGTGTATTTTTCCCTTCACTGATTCCTTCCATGTGTCAGTCATCTAATCCAGGCTTCTTATTCCTATCCCCTCCCCCCATGACGGCTGTTCTCAGTTGTCTGCCTGACTGCATGTGGAAGGCTGGGCACATCTAACAGGGTTTAAAAAAATCATTTGAACTGGGAAGACCCATGTTTAAATCAGATCTTTTGAGGTGGGGAAGTCCATTTTTAATCTGGGCCACACCATTGCTGGGAACCTATATAAAAAATATGAAAGAAGGAAGATTGCTGATTTTGCCTGCTTGCTGTCAATCTCACTGACAAATCTATTCCTTCCCTGGCAGTAGAGCCTTGTTTTGGGATTTAGGTATATACTGAAAACCAGCTAAAATATCCAGCTTTGTGGATTGAACAACTGAATTCTTGGACCTTCTATCAGTAGACAGCCATTGTTGTGAGGAGGCCTGGTTAAATAAGTCTAGCCAACTCTATGACAGGCTTCAGTTTCTTGTTAGTTTAGAATAGGCCAAAGCCTTCCCAATCCTCAGAAATGAGGTCAGAGGTTACTGGGAATACCAAGAGAAAGGGCAGCCAGTCAGAGATGACCTAGCCACCTGGCCAGAGAAAGATAAGTTTGCTTAAGGTTGCTTTACTGCCAGCCTGGAAATCTCTTGTCTTATGTTTAACTCACAACCATTAACTCAGTTTTTGTTTGTTTGTTTGTTTGTTTGTTTCCTTTATCAAGGAAAATAGTGAGTAGAAACCACTATGGCATCCCTGGAGGAACTGCAGCAATTAGTGCCACCATCAAGGGCTTAAAAGGTGCAGGGGTGGTGGTTTTCCTCACATCTCCATTTAATTCTTTTATCTGGCTAATATAGAAGACAGAGGGATCATGGAGATGGACAGTTGCCTATTGACAACTCAATCAGGTCATGGACTCCTTACTTGAGAAGATTAACACATCTCCTGGTATACAGCTATTGGTCTAGTAAATTGGCCTTTTTCTTTTCCATAAGGACATTTTCATGAGGACCATCAGAAGCAGTTTGCTTCTAGGTGGCAGGCAAGAAGTATTCCTTTATAGTTTTAACTCAAAAATATTAGTTTGAAGGGATCTTAATTGTCTGTATCTTCATAAGCTATCACATATGTGTACTATATTCCCAGCACAATGTTGATTGGACCAAGTGAGCAGGAAGAAGCAACCACATATATGCTCCAGAGGATGGGAAATAAACCCAATCATAATTCAAGGGCTTTCTGTCTCCATGAAATTCTTGAAAGTCAGTGGTGTGGAGTGTACAGAGATAATCCTTCTAAGGTGGAGGATAAGGCATTGCATGGACCCCTCCCACCATCAAAAAAGAAGCACAGTGTTTAGTTGGCCTATTTGGGTTTTGTAGACAGCACACTCCTCACTTGGATGTGCTATTCTAACCTCTAAACCAGGTGACTCAGAACCCTGCTACCTTTGTGTGAGGCCTGGAATAGGCGAAGGCTCTCCAACCGGTTCAGGCCACTGTAAAGGCTCCTCTACCACTTGGGAACATATGACCCATCTGAAGTATCAATGGCAGATAGCAATGCTGTTGGAGCTTTTGGCGGGCTCCTACACATAAATTACAGAAAAGATACTTGGGATTTTAGAGAACGGCTCTACCATCATCTACAGACAACTGTACTTCCTTTGAAAGACAGCTTTTGGGCTTTAGTGGAAACTGAACATATGACAATGGGTCACCAAGTTATCCTGCAGCCTGAGCTGTACAACATGAGCTGGGTGTTATTTGACCCACCAAGTCATAAAGTAGGAGGAAAAATGGAGCAACAATCCATTAGCAAATTGAAATGTGTTTAGAACCGAGCAGGTCCTGAAGGTACAAGCAAGTTACATAAGAAGTTGCCCAAATGCCTATGGAGTCTACTTCCATTAGAATGCCTTCTTCAGCCAAGAATGTACCAATAATCTCAAGGGCATACTCAAAGATTAGTTGACAGAGAAGAGAAGAAGAGGGCCTAGTTTTCTGATTATTCTGTGCTTTATGCAGGTACCTCCTGGGAGTGAACATCTGAAACATTACAACCCCTTTCAGGGACGACCCAGACACAACTAGACAAAAACAAAGGGAAATCGCCACAGCGGGGCAGAACTGCAGGCAGCATGCATGGACATGTATAATTGTTCACTGATTTATGTGATGTAGCCAGTGGATTGGCTGGATGGTCAGGAACTTGGAGAGATCATGATTGGAAAATTGGTAAGAAAGACATCTGAGGAAGAAGTATGTAGATAGATCTCTACAAATGGGCAAAGGATGTCAAGATTCACGTATTCCATGTAAATGCTCATCAAAAGGTGACTTCAGCTGAGGAAGAGTGCTGTACTCAAGGAGATAGGATGACCCCCTCCGTGGACAGTCAGCCTCTTTTTCTGGCCATCCCAATGGGCCCATGAATAAAGTGGCCTTAGAGTAGAGATGGAGGTTATGCATGGGGGACTTCCATTCACCAAGGCTGGCCTGGAAACAGTGGTTGCTGAATGCCACATCTGCCAGCAACAGAGACCAACACTGAGCCTTAGATATGGCACCATTCCCCACAGTCGGAACCTGATGGCAAGTTGACTACATTGGACCATTTCCTCCATGCAAAGGACAACACTTTGTTGATACTGGAGGAGATACATATTCTGGTTACGGATTTTTCTTTCCTGCACATAATGCTTCTGCAAAACCAACCATCTGTGGACTTACAGAATGCCTTATCCACCATCACAGTATTCCATGCAGTATTGCTTCTGACCAAGGAATACACTTCACAGCTAGAGAAGTATAACAGTGGACCCGTGATCATAGAATCCACTGTTCCTACCATATTTTCCACTATCCTGAAACAGCTGGCCTGATAGTAAGACGGAACAGCCTTTTGCAGATCTAGTTAAAGCATCAATCAGTTGGCAGTAACATGGAGGACTGGGGCAGGGTTCTCCAGAATGCAGCACATGCTTTAAACCAGTGTCCAGTGCATGCTATGGTTTCCCCCATATTCAGGATCCACAGGTCAGGGAATAAAGTGGCTGAAAAGAGAATAGTTCCACTCACCAAATCTAGTGATGCACTAGGAAAATTTTAGCTTCCTGTTCTCAAGGCCTGTAATTCTGCTGACCTAGAAGTTTTGGTTCTAGAGTGGAGTGCTCTTCTGCCAGAAGAAACAACCAAGATTCAATTAAACTGGAAGGTCAAGACTGTCCACTGGGCACTTGGAGCTTCTTATGCCCTTAAGCCAATAGGCTAAGAATGGAATAACAGAGTTATGAAGAGTGATTGATCCAGATTACCAAGGAGAAATTGGATTGTTTCTTCACACTGGAGGTAAGGAATGTTATATCTGGAGTATAAGAGATTCTTTAGGGCATCTCTTGGTGCTGCCATGTCCTGTGATTAATGTCAATTGGAAACTATATCCCACAAGCTAATACAAGCAGGGTGACAAAGGGCACAGACCCTTCAGAGATGAAGGTATTGCTCACTCCTTCAGGAAAGGAACCAAGAGCTCCTGAGGCGTATTGTGAGGGACTAGGAAATACAGCATGGGTAGCAGAGGAAGGCAGTTACAAACACCAGTTAAGCCCATGTGGCCAGTTTTAGAAATGACACGAGTGTTTTTGTAATAGTCGGATGCCATTATGTTGTTGTGAGTGGTCTTTCCTCCCTGTCCCTTAGCTCCCAGAGTAATGACTCATGAGACTCAAGACAATTATTTACAAATACCTGGGCCATATAGCGAGGCTAGCTCATCACAAAATAGCCCATTATACCAATTTACGTTCTGCCATATGGCTGGTTACCTGAGCTCAGGCACCATGCACCTATCTTCCTCATATCTTGCTCACGGACTCTCCCATGCCTGTCTCTATCCCAGAATCCTTTTGTCTACTGGATGTTACACCCATTTTCTGCCTAAGCTATAGGCCATAGGTTTTTCTAATTGACAGGTGTTGTATCCATACAATACACATTTCTGTAATATTTTGTTAAGAGTGTGTTTGTACAGATATTTTTCATGATTTTTTATCATGTAATATAACATTAGTTAAGAGAATATCAGTGGTTATAATCTTTTTGAGATGCTAAAAGAACATTGTCCAAGGATGTTGTTAGCTATTCTAAAATTTATAATGTGTTTGGCGTTGAGAGATAGTTACATCATATTAGGCATACTTATTACTTGGTTAAGTACACAATGCATTTGCTATTGTATGTGCTACAGTTATTTCACTCTAAGTGTAATTGTGTCCTGGTTATTGTTTTTAAATAGAAAGTAAGCTTGACTTAAGGAGATATGATGGTGTATCAAGTTGACAAGGGTGGACTTGTGATGGCTCTTCTTAGTTGTCAACTTGACCACAACCAGAATTAACTAAAACCCAAGAGGCTGGACACACCTATGAAGGAGTTTTTTCTTAGTCAAATCATTTGACGTGGGATGAACCAGTTTTAATCTGAACATTTTTCAGTGAGGTCCTTTGAGGTGGGAAGTTCCACCTTTAATCTGGGCCACACATTAATCTGGCAGCCTATGTAAAATACATGCCTGCTTGCTCTTGATCTCGCTGGCAGCATTAGAGCCTATGTCTTCAGGATTCCAGCATATGCTGAAGACCAGATGAGACACCCAGCCTCATGGACTGAACAATTACTAGATTCTTGGGTCTTCTATTGATTAGACAGTCAGTCATTGTTGGGCTAGCTGGACCACAGCCTGTAAACCAGTATAATAAATTCCCCAATATATATGAATATATTCTGTACATTCTGTCAGTTCTAGTCCTCTAGAGAACCCTGCCTAATACAACATGCATACTTCAGCATCAATAGAGGATGGCACATTGCACCAGCCAGGGAATTTTGGTCCTCTGGAGTCACATTTCATTTCACTAGTCTTGCAGTTCTGTTGCTCCTGCAGATCAAGGTTCCATGTGTGCTGCATGATATTAGATAAATAGACCTAATCGTTAGCCCACTGGGAGATAATCCAGTATGTATCTTCAGACAACTCAGGGAATCAACTCACCCATGGATAATCTCACCCTCAGATAATGCAGTGGGGTGTGGGGGGGAAGGGTACAAGCAGAGGGTGAGCTATGATCCAGTTAGAAAATGGCCTCAGCAGACTCTCTAAGAGATACAGAATCGTTCTAGGGTTTTCTGGAACTTTATATAGAGAAATAGAAGTCTCTATGTACGGTCTGCCCTTGAAAAGGCCTGGCTATAACTGTGGAGATGCTGCATTTAGAACAATTCCCAGAGAGGAGCCCTGCTAGGGACTGTCATCAGCCTACTCTTCCAAGCCTGGGTGAGTTGATGCTTTAATCCAAAGGGAACAAACTGGAGATTGTGTTTCAGAATCCAGTGTGTAATTTAGTAAAACAGCCATGAAGGAGAGTTAATGGATTCTAACTAGTTTTTTTGTTTTGTTTTTATTTTTTGCTTGATTTTTGTTTCTTTTTAATGAATGGAATAAATAGGCAGGTATAACAAGAGTGAATTCCTCTCAAACTTGGTGGACTTCATAGATTCCAGGTTAACTTTATAAATATGATGTCTGAGCTGGCATGGGATTTCGTAGCTCTTCAGCTAGCTGAAGAATTAAATGTGTTCTAGTCTAGTCTTGGGGTTGAAAGAGAACTGACCACCATGTAGAAAGGAAGCTCACTGTGAGAAAGAGAAAGAGTGAGCTGCAGTGTGCAAGCCAATAAACACAAGATATTTAGTTTTTAACTGATTAAAAAAAAAAAAAGCAGCTTCAAGGGGCAATGAAAATATGTTGAATTTTCCCCTAGTCTTTGTGCTGTGACCATTCTTAGAGATGAGGTATCAGAAAAATCTGTTCCTTCTGGCAAAATTGCCAAGACCCGAGTCAGTTCTGTGATTGACTCACAGTGAAGAACTCCTTGGTGGCCAGGACCTGAGAGGTGGGAAATCTGAGGCAGAGGGTCCTGCTGGAAGCCAGGCCTGGGGCTGTGAGTCCTGCTGTGGGGACAGAGGGACTGCATCATTATAGAAAAGAATGTGCTAAGGATGCTCCTATCCTGACTGAGACCCAGCTGAGAGTCACCCCTCCCACAGTGGTGAGACATGGTCAGTTTCTCTCATTGCCTGAGAGAGGAACCTACATGGCTCAGCCATTTGCCTCTTCTGTCCTTTGTCCCCATCATTCTACTTTTATGACTTTGTCTGTGTCTCTCTCATCTCCCTTGAATCTTTACAAAATACGGTTCTCAGATCATGTACATAGCACTTCTCAGCTTACATTTCCATTCCCACAGGCTGCGAATTAGCTTCTCTTAAGAGCAAAAAACATGCATGCAGATAAGCTTTTTTGCAATAATGGAAACTTGTGGGTTATAAAATGCAGAGCAGCAAGAAAAAGAACCTATAGCCCTAATCCCCAACACTGTTCATGTCTTCAGAGTCCCCATTAGTGGACCCTGATCAGAGAGCCCTCTGTCTTCATTTGGAAATTGTTCAAGCTTTCCTAGAAAGATGGCCTTGTCCCTCATGACTGTCATTCTGTCATCTGTGCCCAAGAAGAGCTTATAATATGTTTTCCAAGAGATCTGGGACTGGACATGACTGGAGGCCTGAAGTTTTTCAGTCCGACATGCTGAACCTTTTCCAGAGCCAGCTTGCTTAGGTGAGAGAAGGCTGTGGTAGATGACTGATAGTCCCTGGACCAGGTGACAACATGGATGTATAGCATTGTCCAAACTGTTCACAAATCCATGTATGAAAGTAAAAGCCAGTACTATTCAAAATTTTTGATAGTCCCATTGCTACCCCCAAAGTATGTATATTAAGAAATAGATAGATAGAGACAATAGATAGATAGATAGATAGACAGATGTGTGTGTATGTGTAAGCATTTTGTATAAGTGGTACATTAATACTTGTGATGCACGTACAGGAAGCCAGAGATCAGCTTCTGCTGCCATTTCTCAAGATGATGTCCATATTTTTAATTTGTTGTTTATTAGGGGCTTGAGGGTTCAGTTGTTTTTTTGTTTTATTTTTTGAGATAGGGTCTCCCTATGTAACCCTGGCTGGCCAGAACTCACTATATAGATCAACCTGGCCTTAAACTCACAGAGATCAGTTTGCCTCTGCTTCCTGAGTGCTAGGACCAAAGTCCTAGCCGCCATGCCCAGCCTCCACTTTGTTTTTTGAACTCACATCCTCATGCTTGCATCATGAGCACTTAGCCAGTTGAACCAACTCTCCATTCCCAAAGTCTAATAATCTCTTATAGTCACTTTATGAAATGATGGTCATTGGTATGTCTGGTTCATGAACAGTGAAACTGAGGATCAGAAAATTTCTGTAACATGTTCATAGACACATAGCAGATCCATATTTGAATTCAAGTTATGTACTGCACCATGATGTATGCCCACTGAGTTAGACCATGGGTACGACACAGTAGACAGCACTCAGAAAGTCTGTTCTATTAGTGTAAGTGCATCTGTGTTTCCCTGTGAAGCATGACACACAGTGCTTTTCTTACCAACCCTGATGGCCCCTGAAGCATCTTATAAGATGATCTTGGTAGTCATGGACAATCTATTCAGAAAGAATGCCAGTCCTGTTGTTGCTGTGGAAGTTTTGGTTTCTTTAAAAACATGTTTTTGTTTTAATCCAAAGTGTGGGATATGATGACTGCTCCAATTTGTCTACAGCTAGAAACTGCTCCATGAGAGGGCACATGATGTTTGTCAGCTGGAAACAGACTCATGAGATGGCCCATGCTCTTTGTCAGCTGGGAACTGCCTCATGCAGGGGTGTGTGATCTTTGCCTGTTGGAAAACATCTTGTTGGGGACTCTGAGGGGAGCATAAATATAAGAGGAGAGAGAGAGAGACAGAGAGAGAGAGAGAGAGAGAGAGAGAGAGAGAGAGAGAGAGAGAGAGACAGACAGAGAGAGAGACAGACAGAGAGAGAGAGACAGAGACAGAGACAGAGAGAGACACACAGAGACAGAGACAGAGACAGAGAGAGACACACAGAGACAGAGAGAGACAGAGACAGAGACAGAGAGAGACACACAGAGACAGACAGAGGCAGAGACAGACAGACAGAGACAGAGACAGACAGACAGACAGAGAGGCAGAGACAGAGAGACAGACAGAGACGGACAGACAGAGAGGAATAAAGGAAAGAAGGCTGCTCCTGGGCTTGCTGTTGATGGCTGAATATCCTGATGATGGAGATTGGTATTTCTCCAAAGTACCCAATGACACCCTAAACAGCAAGAAGTAGCTAAAGAAAACCATGCCTCTTCTGCCCACTCACCTTCTTGCTCTAAGGTTGGTGGGTTGGAAGGGAGGTAGAGACATTAAGGAACTCCAAAATGTAAGTTAAAAAAAAAAAAAAAAAAAAAAAAAAACCCAACGCCTACATGTTGCCCTCTCTCCTGTGCCTTTTACTCTGTTTTGGCCTCCGTGTCACCCCAGAATTACTCGGTAGAGGTCAATGGCCTCACCAAAACAGCTTGTTATCCTTGTCATTCAATTCTTGACAACTCTACTTTAATCCTAGGTATATAAGTAGTGGGCAGAGTACAGGAGAATATAAATCACATGGTGGTAGCCTGTAAGCTCTCACCCAGGAAACTAATAAAGCATGACACATACACTACCCAGAGGTACCTCTCCCAGCCTTGCAGCTCACCACTAAACCTGCTAAGACAGAATCCCACAGACTTAGCTTAGCGCAACACTCATTCCAGACACATATGCCACGATAGCCATAGAGTTGAAGAGTCTGTTGCTCAGCCATGTCATTTGGACCATCATTATCTAAGAGGTTATGAAGAAGGTCTGGGGAAGTTTCCAGAATGTTAAGTGAGTGGTCTCAACAATAACGCCATCTCACCATATACTACAAATCATTCAGCATGAGCTAGGTACTGCAGAAAAAGCCAACTCTGAGAGACAGGAGGTTATTCCGAATCACTAACTGAGGGAACCAAAGAGCTTAATTTGAGTCTAGCTGCACTCTTACATCATGGTATCCTTCCCAGGGCTCACTGGTACAGGCCTGGAAAGAGAGCACTGACTGCTCCCTCTTAACCTTGCACTTTTACTCTACTTACCTCCTCCAGATGCTGGAGGCTTGACATGGAGGCCTAGGGAACACCACGAACTTGCATGGTACATCCAGCTGAATGATGAGTGTTGCCTCACACCGTTACCTCCTGTGTCTCTAGCTCTTTCCTTTTATCTCCTACCCAACTCCAAATCCTAACATGGTGTACCATGTTCTGAAGACATGAGCTGTACCCCATAGAACGTGTCACCTCCTTCCCTGGGCTGTAGGAAGGGATTGAGGTTGTTCTCACACAGAGTGAGTGCAGATGCTGTCTCATCACAGGTCAGATTTCTTCTCGAATGAGGTGTGAGTTTGGCCATGGCCTTAAAAGCCCTCTACTGTTCCTCAGGGCTTTTCCCATCATCTCTTCATGTACATGCAGGGTCTTATAGATGAGCCTGCAATTTCTCTGGTTCTAGCTGGACCACATGCTATTTCTTAGCACTAACACTCGGGTCGGTCTTTTTCACACACCTTGTGTGGAGCAGTTGGTTTATGCAGAGTCTAAGGCAGTGCTTTCTCCAGCTTGTTAGTAAGCACTTATCAACCATCATCATCATCGTCACCTGGCATCAACTCAGCTCCCACCGCAGTCTTGTCGCTCCATATGTGTGGAAGGGCTGACAGTGTGCAAGCAGGCCTGGGGTATGTGAGGGAGCCTTAATTAATCATGTTTATGCTCTGCTGATGTATTTGATGCATCGAGACAACGAACTTACCGAAAAATAAGGACGGCAGAGAACACTGTTTTGCTTAATAATGTACACTCAGCAAAGGCCCAAGACGTAGACACATGGCTGATTGGTATGCAGACTCTCTAGTTTCAGTGAGAAGGAACATTTAAACTTCAGTGAGCAATTCAGGGATCGCTTGCAGGACACGCTAGGCAGTAAATTGGCTCACATTTTGCCAATTTTTCTTCTTTTAGAAGTTTGTATGAATATTGTGTGTGTCTAAAACTCTAGGATAGGCTGGCTTTGATTACCTTCCACCCTTTATGTTTGGGAGTTCAGCAGCTCTTGTCTACAGCCAACCTTGTTAAGACACCATTTTGCTTCCGGCAGCCACTGAGCCCCACTGATGGATCGTCTTGGCAAAGTACAAGCACAAATGAATTAACCTTCAAGTGCCAGCTGAAAAGATTAACGGCATCAGGTATCAGAGACAATACATCACTGGTGGTTCTCCAGAGTCAGTGAATTTGCCTCAGTCCTCTTCCGAAGAAGCTGAAAACAGATCAGCATACACTAACGTATTATCTGCCAGGCGTCATGAAGAAATGTTATATCATTAATGTAAATGCATCATTTTCTTTCTAGTTACAAGAGCCATTATAACATGGCAAAGGAGAAATAGGAAAATGAAACTTGTCTATAATGCTGTGATCTATCAGCCGAGAAAACTTTCATCCTAAAATAAATCAGTACAGTTGTTTCTTCATGCAGTAGTATGCATGCAGAGATACATGTGCACAGCGATTTATTTTAAAGGTCTAGGTTTACTTTTTAATAATATATATGTCCTTGTGTCTCTGTGGGGGTTTATGTGCATCAGTGCAGCTGCTCACAGAACCCAGAAGAGGGCGGAAGAATCCCCAGAGCTGGAGTTACAGGTGGTTTAAACTGCCCATCAGGGGTTAGTGTTCTAATGTGCTTCATACTAAGGAAATCTGACAGCAATCTCCCTGTGCCATTTGATAACTTTTCTATTTTAAAGAATCCATAGAACTCTCTTTGGAGCTATATTGGCCCATGGAATCAATAACACATTATTAAATATTTATATTTAAATTTCCAGTTATTTTAAGTTGTACAATTATAGCAATTACTGAGAAGCACTTTGTCATGTGTCTCCCTGCAAAACCAGCTATTTCATTAGATGAAAGTCTTGTAGCGATGGCTGCGTTAAGGAGAAAGTTTATTATAAAGTCCTTTAAGACCTCCCAAAAGCTCATGGTGACTTACACTTAGACTGGCAGTTTCATGATCACAGGCCTCTCTGAAGATAAGTAATTTACCATGCTGTGCTGACCAGTTTTGTCAACTTGACACAAGCTATAGTCCTCTAAGAGGAGGGAATCCGAATTGAGAAAATACCTCCAGAAAACAAGGCTGTAGGCAAGTCTGTAAGGCACCTTTAAAATTGGTACCAGGCATGGTGGCACACACCTTTAATCTCAGCACTCGGGAGGCAGAGGCAGGTGGATTGCTGTGATTTCGAGGCCAGCCTGGTCTACAAAGTGAGCCTACGACTGCAAGATAACACAGAGAGACCCTGTCTTGAAAAATTAAAAAAAAAAAAAAAAAGAAAAAAGAAAAAAACCAAAACCAAAACCAAAACCAAAACAAACCAAAACAACAACAACAACAACAACAAACCCCAAAAAACAAAAACAACAAATGAACAGACAATTAGTGATGGCTGTGGAAGGGCCCAGCTCTCTGTGGGCAGTGCTGCCTCTGTGCTGGTGGTCTTAGGTGCTATGAGAAAGCAGACTAGATAAGCTACAGGGAGAAAGCCAGGAGGCAGCACTCCTTCATGGCTTCTGTGTCTCTGTTCCTGCCCCCTGCTGAGTTCCTGCCTAGACTTCCCTCAGTGATGGGTTGTTACCTGGAAGTATAAACTTAAACAAACCCTCAGCTCCCCAAGCTGCTTTTGGTCATGGTGTTTTATCACAGCAACAGAGACCCTAAGACACATGTTTTTTCTTGACAACCTGCAAAACATTTTTGTGTCTTAATGCCAGCAATACCTCCTCTCTCCCTTATTCCAGTTATATTGATTTTATATCCTATGCATATTTTCTTTGTGTTTAGATTTTGCAGGAGAATCTTTCTAGAGTGTTTTTCTGTATTTACCTGTCATCATATTCTGTGTGAAAAATCTTTACACACTAAGAGGAGTAAGGCAAAATAACCCTGCTTGCCTGGTGGTTTCTGCAGGCTGGGAATCTGACATGGCCACTGCTACTCCACAGCAGCCTCTCAAAAGGTGTTGGTCAGGGCTCAGCGAGCCAGCCTTTCATCCATCCTTGTAGCTTGACAGGTCCAGATCCTTTTGGCTTTTGGGGTTACGGTCTCAGTTCTTGGTGGACTATTAGGGTAAAGCTGTCCTTGCGTTCTCATGCAGACCTTTGTAAAATTGTGCCTTCATCAAAGCCACAGCTGGAGAGAGTCTGCCAGCAAGGTGGAGGTTAAATGTTTTGTAGTCAGGTTATTTCTCAAAGCTGAGTTTTCCCGTGGGTTGGAGAGAAGTTATTCTGGGGTTCTCTGAGGAATTTCAGAATCTCTGAGGTTGAAAATGAGCCCATCATAGAAACCTGTACCACACAGTGCTCTCCACCACTTTACAGAGAACTTGGAATTCTGTGTCTGCACCTAGAGAGCAGGAATAAATACTATTAACTCACAGAGTTGTTATAAAAATTAAATGAAGTAAAATGCTATACCTGTGCCTGACAGGAAGGTCTTCCCACTGGCACCCACCCTGACATCACCACGCCCACTGGTCAGCTAGGAAGTCTAGCTTAAGTTGCACTGTGGTTGTCAGCAAATTATGTTTCTATCTGACAAGCAGGCTCCTGTGGAAAGTGGGAGGAGGATCTTGGGTTGTTTATAGGTGATTTTAAGAGTCCTCCTAGTACCATTTTTTTTCTAGTTTTATTTATAGTATAGATGTTCTATTATGCCAAAACCTAAGAATAGTGACTCCCATGTCTTTTATGGGCCCCACATTAATATGAGTCAGAGGACATGAAAAGAAATCAACTCACTTAAGGCATTCCATCATCGGGCAGGTTGGGAATCTGACATGGTCACCTTCCTGATTACCTAGCCAACATCTCTCTGTCATCTATCAGCCATTTATCTATGATCTATATTCTAAAAGTCTTTTTTGTGCTCTTTAAAATATTTTTATTCATTATTTAGGGTTTTCATATAATGTGTTTTGATCACATTCAATCCTGTTCCTCCCCACATCTTACTTCCCTAATGTTTTGTCTTTTTCTTTTAATAATCCACTGAACCCAATTTGTATAGACTCATGGATGGGGTGGGTATCCACTGGAGCATCTTGACCTACCAGGAGCCACACCCTTAGAGGAAGCCGACTCTCGCTTCCTCAGAATCCATCAGTCAGGGTGGAAACTTATTAACTCTTTCCTTCTCCTTTTATATAAAACATTTCTGAATAAATTTAATTCATCATACAATGAGCTTCATTAACTATAGCCTTCTCATTGTAGGGCATGATAAGTTAGATAGAGTCTAGATCAAAGATTGTTTTAATTTTTATGAGAAAATGAAGAAGTCCCCACACAACCCAACATTCTAAGTGAGGCGAATTTTATCTGCTTAGAGTAGGCAAACTGTTTTCAATGACCATGAAAAAATCTATTCACATTAACATTAATTAATGTACTAATTAAAAGTCATTCTCATTAAGCTTATTAAATTTTTCTCATTGGTAAAATTTTTCTGGAGGTTCTCTTGTAACTGGGAGTAGAGCTGGAGGCCTTTGCATCACATGACTCTGAAAGTCTTGTAGAATTTAGACTCTGTCACTCAGTTTATCTAAACCCATGTGGTTTGATATTAATTTATATTCCTCTCCCAGGCATGGAAATAGAAAGATTATAATTTCTGGTCTTAAATCATTCATTTTCAAAGTTTCAATTTCTTTAGATTATGAATCTCCAAGTGTGCTTCGGAAAACACAAACTTTAAAAAGTGGGAAAAAACCCTCAAACCAAACAAATAACACTAAACCAACCAACCAAAACAAAATAAAACAACAGCAACAACAACAAAACCAAACCAAACAAAAACAAAAACCCCAAAACAAACAAACAAACCCCCCCCCCAAAAAAAAAACAGAATACCAAAAAACAAAAAAACAAAAAACAAAACAAAACAAAAAAACAAAACAAAACCAAACAGGGTGAAATTTTAAAAAGTTAACAAGAGACTCAATTTCTTAACAGGAATGCCTTTCTTTCTGTCCTTTCTCCATTTCTCATTTTTAGAATGATTTATTTATGTACTTGGGGGTTTTGTCTGCATGTACAGAAGCTTACTATGCATGCAGTGTCCCTGGAGACCAGAAGGAACACTGGATTTCCCTGGGACTGGAGTTAGAGGTGGTTGGGCGCTATCATGGCTGCTGAGAACTGTACCTGGGTCCTCTGGAAAAGCAGCAGTACATTTAATGGCTGTGGTGGTTTGAATCAAAATGGCTCTCATAGGCTCATATATTTGAACGCTTGGTCATTAGAAAATGGCATTACTTGGCAGGAATTAGGAGGTATGGCCTTGTTGGAGTAATTGTGGCCATGTTGGAGGAAGTCTGTCACTAGGGGGTGGGCTTTGGGGTTTTCCAAAGTCAGTCCTGGTGTCCCTCTCTTCCTGCTGCTGCAGATCCCAATGTAGAACTCCCAGTTCCTCTCCAGCACCATGTCGGTTCACACGCTACCATGCTTCCCACCATGCTGATTTTGAACTCAACCTCTGAAACTGTAAGCCAGGCCCAATTAAATGCGTTCGTTTATAAGAATTAGTGTGGTTGTGATGTATCTTCACAGCAATAGAGCAGTGACTAAGGCGATGGCTGAGCCAACTGTCCAGCCCCTGCTCATTTCTGAGCTCAAGGTCAGATGCTTCTCATGTGTCAGTGACTAATGCACTCTCCAATGCTTTTCTTTCTCTTTCTCCCTTGCAGCCAGGAAGAAAAGAACACCGGCGGTCATGTGAGATGCTGCACAGGGCTCATGGGTCCCAGGAAGCCTTCTGCACAATGCAGTCCATCTGAATAAGCTGACACAGGATACCTTGCTGTTCAGACGCCAGCTTGGGCATATTCTCTGGAAAGGAAAAGCAGCTCCGTGTAATTAATCTGAAAAACACTACCTGGAGGTGGGCTTACAGTGAAACTGCCTCTCTTGATCTTTGGCAGAGCAATGGCACCTTGGAGCAGTTCACCAATGATCTCCTCTGCTCCTCAGAAAGCAGGAAACAAATCTCCCTTCTCGTAATTGGGCAGCATTTTCCAGGTTGGTTTTGAACTCATTATGTAGCCCAGGCTGGCCTGAAACTCACTGTGATCCTCCTGCTTCAGCCTCCTGGGTGCTGGGATTAAGACCTTGTCCTGTTTTACCCATGTGGCTCTAGAAGGTTTGGCAGTTGCCTCCTCAGGAGAGAAGCAGACTTTGCTGCATCTCGTAGCATCCAAGCCCTCCCTGCAGACATAGAGCTACTGTGATGTTTGGTTTCAGATGTCAACTTCCCACAACTTAGGAGCCTCAATTAAACAACTGTCCACCTCAGGTTGCCCTGCGGACACAATCATAGATAACTGTCTTGGTTGCCTTAATAGATATGGGAAGACACACCCCAAACACAGCAGTGCATTCTGGTAGCTGCCTAGACTAACACAACCCAAAGGGGGAAGGTCAGTCATCTTCTGCTTGATTGTCTCTTTCCCTGCTAAGTTCATTATCCTGTTGCTGCTGTGGCTGCTGATTGCTTCACCAGAGTTTCTGGGCTTCCAGTGTGGACTGAGGACCAGTGGCTCCAACGACCCTTAAGGCCTTCAGTGCCAGACTGATACTGTTGAGGCACCCTGCCTCATAGACTGAACAATTACCAGCTTCTCAGCTCTTTGTGAGAAAGCCATTGTTGACTATAGCAACTGTTCTGGTACCCAGCCCCAAGACTGGCCCCAAGCTGTTGTTGGATTATTTCAACTGTATGCATGTAGTGTACATAAACATGTATATATTATTCACATAGCATACACAGCATACATGTGCATATACATTCTTTATGTGTATATACATACCCTATGTGTACATATGCCATGTGTATATATAGAATATATAGTATACATATGTATATGTTGTATGTATACATAGTGTAAGCTGACTAATAAATCCTTTATATATTCTTCACATATATTTATATATAACGAATATATAAAATATATACATACACAGATATAGTTATACATAATGAATATATATAAAGAATTTACCAAATTACCTTACACAATACAGTTGAAATAATGCATATATAGTATACATATATGTATCATAGTACTGTACTATGTACAGTGTACATATTATGCATGTATAGAAGCATACTACATATGTGCATACACACTATACATACATACATGGCATATATACACATATAATATACACAGTATATATGTGTATATACATACACATATGTATATTCATTCTATGTTTCTGCTTCTCTAGAAAATATAGGTATTATTTCTGTTTACTGTGGTGTTTTGAGAGACATACTATTATTATTTTAAATATCTTCTAGATTAGATTAACTGAGGTGGGAATTATTTATCCTAATGTTGGGATATGCCATTGGCTGGTCTTGGGTCCTAGATGGAATAAAAAGGGGAAGCACATAGCATTTATTTTCCTGTGTTCCCTGATTGTAGATGCAAAGTGACCAGCTGCATAACGCTCCAGCTACCAGGATTTCCAAGCCTCGACAAACTATATTATTGAACTGTAGGACCAAATAAACCTTTTTCTCCTTAAGTTAATTTTGTCAAATATTTTAAAGCAGAAGGACAAGTAAATAATACAGAAAATTGATACCAGAAGCGGGGTTGTTAATAAACACAAACATGTAGTTCAAAAGGCTTTGGAAGTGGTTGGTAGAAGGGGACAGTTGGAATCTTAGTCTGTGAAGCCCTAGAAAACTGTAACCATGACTTCATGGGCCATTCTGGTGGAGAAGACCAGCATGCTGGCAGGATTTCAGACAGAGACACACTTGCACAGTGAATTTAAGGTAATTAATAATGTTGGAATTTCACAGAGACTATCAATAGGAATAGTAAAGTACCACACGTGCTCTGAACTGTGCACTTGCACATATATCTGCTGGCTGACCATCTCTAGATTTTCCTGAGAGTCCAGAGGTCCAGCTTCATTAGGTTATGATCCTGACAGGCAGGGTCTCCATAAGGTTCAGTGCGTGGTAGCGGTTGGGGTGGTTGCTGCTGTCCTCTTGTCCTCAATCTGTGATTCTTCTGAACTCACCCACGGCCTGTGTCCTCTACAGGTTGGTGAGACGATGGGGACAAAGACGGCACAATTCAGATTCCCCTTCTCCTATTTTGCTGTCTTCTCCCACAGAAGACCACACCCAAGATCCTTCCCATGGGGAAAACTGCATCTGGAGCATATTTCCTAGACCTACATTGTTACCATTTCCAAACACTGCGTACCTCCTAGGTCCCTTCTTTGCCTCCTGCTTCTAGCTGCCCATGCACCTGCTCTACAGTGCAGTCAACCACATACAAGGGGCACACACTCAACCACAACCTAACCTAGAGCATGCACGAGAGCTGAATTTATTAACTTCTCCCACTAAAACCCCTCTTAAATTTATGTTCTTTAAAAAAAAATGCTTACAGTGGGATTTAGTTTTAAAAATCATGAAAAAGTATTTCTGCACTATTTTGTTTTGCTGTGATAACAGAACCTCCCCATGTCTCAGTATCTTACCCAAGGCTGCTTCCTGTCAGTACCCTCAGGCCAATTTCTGCAGCTCTGCTTTCTGTTTCTTCTTATTCCACGGTCCAGACTGGAGGAACCTTGATGGAGAACAAGAGAGGAAAGAATCCCAGCACCACCACCTGAAACCCAGGCAAGTGTTTTCCAGGGAGGAAGGTGTCCAACGCATCTGCTCTGATTTCATTGGCCAAGCCAAGTGGTGTGATTGTGCCCTGCCTTAAAGTGGGTGGCAGAACATTATCACTAGCCATTGGACATCCTGGCCCAGCCTGTATGGTTGGGAACAACAGCAGGAGATGGCTCACTTCTGTTCAAAATGTTTGTCCCACAGGCCTGCACTGTCACCAAAATCCTACGGCTCTGTTAAGGCACCACCTTTCCTGAAGGGTCGCATTTGAATAAATGACTTTTTTTCCCCCTGAGAAGTAGCATACTTGCTCGGCACCTTGTATGCATTATTTTAACCTCTTAATTCTATTGCTGCACAATAGAAAGTAAGGATTTGAGGATAAGAGGTGTGTGGGGATGAAATATAAAACTCAGATCTAATCCCATTCTGTCCTCTTATGTGATCTGTCTTTGCAAGGAAACGGAGAGGAATAGGTGAGACCAAAGCTTTCAGCTCCTGCTGGGCAGTCACACACACACACACACTAGGCGCTTGATGCTATTCCATCCCCTTTCCTTACATTTAATCTGGAAGAGAGATAGTATCATTTTCATTAATTTTGAGAGACTTTTGTTTTCAGCTTTAGGAATGTTGGAACTTGCCTGCCTTGTCCTTGCTGTTGGTGATGTGGCCCATATCTCTGTTGTCCCTGCAGGAGGAGCTGGACAAGGATCTAAGAGGTAAGGATCAGCTGCTTTCTGACCTGTGGCAACAGTGGCACTGTTGGGTGTAGAGAAAATGGGAGCATCAGGAAGACACAGAAAGTCAAACTTGAAATTTGGCAACATTTCAGAAATGCTCTTGCCTCTTAATTCCATTTATAATTTTCCTTTAATCTACCCACAGCTATAATAGATGATAAAATTCACTACCCAAGTAGGCTTCAAAGGTTTTTTTTTTAATTTTCTAAAATTAAAATTCAAACTATTTAACATAACATCACATAACAATTTAATTACTGGGTTTTCCTCTCCTTCTTCTCGTCTTCTTTTTATTTTATTAGAAACTAAGTGGAAAGCTTTCTAATTATAATCTCTTAATTAGATTTGTCCAGAAGCAGTTCAGTTAAGCCAGCCAAGGCATGCAGAAGCTAGCAAGGTCATCAGCACCACGAACTTGAGGACCTACATTGGGACTTTAGTCTTCCTGAATAATAAGATTGAAGATGAAATATAAAAATTGTATTTCCAGTAGTACCTGTTTTGAAATGAGATTTGAGAAACCAGTCAAGGGCTGGGCCTGACTTACATAGATCTGCCTGCTCCTGCCACACCTGTGAGAATCAGGAGGTGACCAAATGCTGTCACACTGACACTATGAAACTGCGATGCACCCAGTACAAAGATAGTGTGTGAGTAGCCCCTTTCTTCTCCCTGGTCACCAAGTGTGTTTGTGTGGTCAAGGGAATTACAAAGGAAAAGACATATTTTCCTTTAATGTGAGAGTGAATCCCCCCCCCCCCACTTGCTCCTGTAACTGCTCACCAGAGTGATCTCCAGGGTCACAGCCTAAGGGCTATCCTCCAGTGAAAATGCACGGCATTCCTTGTAGCTTTAGTATCAAACATCCGAATGAAGGTATTGGCCACAAAAGATGGGACTTCAGAACTTCACCCCAATTTACAAACTTGACTGCAGCCCTTGTGGGCATCAGACCCTCTGGGTGATGCCCTCCCTGGTGCCAGGGTGTGTCAGTAAGTGTCAGCTAAGTTTATCGCATCTAGACATTGTGGCAGCTTCAGGCCAAGTCATGAGGAATCTCACCTTTAAAGTATAAAAAACAGACATATAAGGCAAGCTTATATGTGTGTTAATGCTTAAACGTGTATTTTCCTACTATTTGCTAATTTATTAAGTAATTTTTAATGAAACTTGTTACTCATAGGAAAGGTAATTATTCAAGGGGGGCTTTCTCAGAATATCCCAGGGAGTCAATGGTGCATATAAAGATTGAAGGAACGGGAACAGGGAAGCTAGGCCAGGCTTCCAGAGGGCAGTAGGAATCCAGCTGGATCTCTATGAAAGTTCCCTCAGTTTAACATCCTTAAGGGCCACGTGATTCTCCCTGGCAGTTTGATCTACTCAAGGCAGTAGTCGGTCCCTAAGGCACAGCCCAAACGTCTACCCAGGTGTGCTCACAAGATGGGAAGAGCTAAGGGCTGTCTTATTCTCCACCTGAACTGGGAGTTACCCTTAGGCCTGGGTACCACAGTGCTGATGCAGTAGAAGCAAAGGCTCAGACAGACTGAGCCGGAGGAAATGTCCTTGCAAGTGTCCATCACTTGTTTGACAGAACTTTCTTCCCCTCGGGAGCTTGATGCCCTTTTAGGGCTGCCTCAGCCACAGAGGGAGACACCTCCCAGCTGGGATTTGTAGCCTCTTATGCTTTTGTTATGTTCTGATAAGAGACAAGGTCTCAGCATGTTTTCCAGCTCTGGAACTTCTACTTTCAAGCCATTCCCCTGTCTCAGCTGGGACTAATGACACTGAAGTATCACCATGTCTGTGTTTTGTTTTCTGCTTGCTGAGGGAAAACAGTTTGACAAACCCTGAGACTTACCTGTTAGGTAAAGCACCAGCTGTTTTCCCTGATAGTAGTCTTTGCTCATGCAGTGGCTTCCAGGGTTTTAGGCAAAGCACTGACAGGGGTGTGGGGCACTGGTGTGAAGCTTGAACTGACAAGACTCCCAGGACCTTTGCCACTTTGTCCTCCCATCACTTGTGATCTTTCTGCTTCTGCAGAGAAGGTGCTAGCAATGCTCTTTTAATTTCCTTTTTGCTGCACTGGGGAGAAAAATATGTAATTAAAGACTGAACCTGGAATCTGACAATCTGGATGTGGCTGACACTTCTTCCAAACATGTCACAAGTGATGATGTTTCAGAGACTGTCCTGTGGGCCTTCTGGTCATGAGTGTGTTTGCCTTGCCTAGGTAATAATGTCAGACTTTAAAGTGCTCCTGGGTCTTACTGATGAAGCTGTGATCAGGACATGGCACTGGGTCTTCTGTGCCCTTCACAGAGTGAGCAGGTGTGTGTGTGTTGGGGACACCTGGGTGTTTTTTTGGAGAACACCTGCTGTATCAGCTACTTTTGTCATTTCTGTAATAAACCATCTGATAAAGGTGCTTTTTAAATTTATTAATTTACTTTACATACTAATCATAGCTCCCTCCCCCCCTCTCCTTCTGGTCCCACCATCCCTCCCTATTCCTCCTCCATAACCTCTCACAAAAGGGGAGGCCCCCCACCAACCCACCCCAGTACATCAAGTCACATCATGACTGAGCACATCCTCTTCCTCAGTGGCCTGGCAAGGCAGCCCCCCAGGGGGGAAGTGATTGAAAAGCAGGCAACGGACTCCTTGTCAGAGAGAGCCACCCCTCCCCTTACTAGGGAAGCCACATGAAGACCAAACTACTCATCAGGTAAATATGAATAGGGGGCCTCGGTCCAGTCCATGCATGGTCCTTGGTTGGCGTCAAGAAGCAGGTAACTTCTTCCCAAAGGTGTGTTGAAGGCCTGTACATGATTTGATTCCAGCGAGCTGGCTTGAAGGGCTCAATAAATAATTTATCACCTTCAATTATTTAAGCAGTGACTCCTGAACATCCTTTAGCTCTTGGGTCCCTTTGAGAAAGTGAGGAAAGCCACAGGCCCTACCATGCAGTTAACAATGTACACACAAACTTTTGCAAATACAGCTGGATGGTTCAATGGCTACTTAATGCCTTTAATGGCTATCCTCAGTGCCAGGTCTCAAGGGCATCAGAAGCCGGCATCTCCACTCGCAGTGGCATTCGCAGCAGCACACCGAGAAGGAAGCCACTGGAATGAGCACCCTGACTAACACGCTGGTAGGTGTCCCAGCTCCAGATTATGGGCAGTTTTTCTCCTGAAATGTAATTGGTCCTATAGTAGGGAGGAGGGCAGGAAGGCATTAAAATCTTGCAGGAGGATCTGGGAAAGGCACCTGGTTCTCTCTAGGGTTATAGACAGTTAAACAGATTGAAGTCAACTTGGGGCACGCTTGTGGGCTGCTTGTGCTTTGATGGGTTTCCTTACCTTGGAGTATCAGACGGAGTAACAGCAGTGACTTCAGCCTCAAATTCCCATTCCCTTCTCCTGAGGGAACAGTTCCTTCTAGTTCATAATCAAATAAGAGGTTCCTTCCCACTAGAGGTAGGGGAGATGGGTATGAAAAATGAGGCTTGAAAACATTCTCATTAGGATGAGGCTGGTGGGGCAGGAAACGGGTGTGTGTGTGGAAGAGTTGGGGACGGAGGGAGAGAGGGAGGGAGGGAGGGAGGGAAATCACTTTATTTCAAGTAAATGATCTTCTAAGCCAATATAGGCTCTTAGGGAAAAATGAGGAAGATGCCACATTAGAAACAGGTGTCCATGTTAGGACAGGGCTCCAGTGTCTGACAGGAGAGATGTTCCTCCTTCTAGTTGCTCTTGAGGACACATAGCTGGCTGAAGCCTGAAGCAAACAGTTCTGTACCAAACAGCTGGTCTAAGTAGGCCGAAATCTCCCCAAGGAAACACAGCTTTATCAAAAGTCCCACTTTTCCAAGATGCACTGCTGAAACTCACTGTGTGGAACTAGTGTCAGAACCTGGCCACCGGCACAGTAAGGGCAGACTTGCTTCTTTTTCTGAAGCTGATATCTTTTATGTGTATTAATTGCACACAGCTGGGTTTTGTTTCTGTACCCACAGAATCCTCACTTGAGAGTTCTCCCGCCCAACTTCCCACTCTTGCCTTGTTTTCTGGTCACCCTATCCTTTCCTTGGAGCCTATGACTCCCTCCTTTTTTGTAATTTTCACAAATGATATGACGGCTCTGCTTAGTTTACTAAACATGATCTCTAGTTTAGTCAGTTTTCCTGTAAAGGACACAATTTCGTTTTTTCACTACTGAATGATATTCCATCATGTATGCCATCTGGTCATCTTCCCAGGAGACACACAGCTGAGTCAGATGGTAGGTTTGTTGTAGTTTGAGGGACATCTTCACCACTTCCCATCAGGGGCCTATGCTAATTCACCTTCCTACACATCTCATTGCATTTTTGAATAACGGCCATTCTTGTGTTATAAATAGCTTTGCATTACCTCTCCCCACCATACTTCCTCCAACTCAATCAAGACTTTCAGATTTTATATTTTGTTTTGAATTTTGATTCTAACTGGGGTGAGATGGAAACTCGGTGCGATTTTGATTTGCATTTTCCTGGTGGGTGAAGATGGAAGCTTTCTTTTTTTTTCCTTTATATGCCGTTTGATAAAAAGAACAGTGAGGCTTAGAAGATTGTCCAGGATGCTCTGGGTATAAGTACTGACGGTGATGAGGGCAGTGGGCTAATTGGACTGTGTGCGTCAAAGGCCAGGGAAAACAAAGACAACTGACTGAAGAAGTGATCAAGGCTGGCCCTAGGGGCTGAAGAGCTTTGTCAGAGGTCCAATAATCCAAGCATGTCTAGAAACACTCACCTGGACACAGAGGCATGTGTTCCTAATATCTTAGCTGTTTCCTGATCAAATTGACCATCAAAACTATCACATTCAAATTGTATTCTAGAAATTGTCTGATTGTTCAAGGTACACTAAGAGGTTACTGTCTTGAAAATAAGAGCCTTTGTATCAGACCTAAGAATCAGACTATGTATACATATACATATATTATTCCCCTCCCCTATGACTGTTCCTGAGGGGGATTACCAACCCCCGTGTATATGCTCATAGGATATCAAGTCTCGGGCATGTCCCATGAAAGCCTTCACTTACCAGGAAACTGGGACAGAGGGGAGGACATCCTACTGGGACTCTAAATGAGAGAAGTATGGGAGAATAGCAAAGTAAAAGGATCCAGAGGGTCCTAGAAACCTACATATAGAACATTATGATAGGCAGATTTGGGCCCAGGGGTCCCGCTCAAACTAAGGCACCAGCCAAGGACAATACAGGCAGTAAACTTTAAACCCCTACCCAGATCTAGCCAATGGTCAGAACATTCTCCACAGTTGAGTGGAGAGTGGGATATGACTTTCTCACGTACTCTGGTGCCTCACATTTGACCATATCCCCTGGAGGGGGAGACCTGGTGGCACTCAGAGGAAGGACAGCAGGTTGCCAAGAGGAGACTTGATACCCTATGAGTGAGCTTCTTTTTGAACTAAGATTTTCACTAAAGGCTTTAAGACTTTGATGCAGAATATTTTGGTCATATTCACCATCTTCCCCCCAACTCCCCAGATGGACCTCTACCTCTCCACCTTCCCAACTTCACGTTCCCTTTTCAAAACAGTTTTTAAGAGGCTATTTACTCAATCTCTCTGAATTGATTCTCAAAAAGCTGTGTGGGAGAGATGGCAGCAGAGTGGCAAAAAAAAAGTCCACATTTGTAGAACACTGGGAAGGTAGCCAAAGTCTTGTGGGAATCCCAGGAGAAAAAACAAAATAGATGAATCTCAGCTAAACCATCCAGTTCCATGCTGCTTTTGTTTACTCCTTTCTCCTCTCTCTCTGTCTCTCTGTCTCTCTCTGTCTCTCTCTGTCTCTCTGTCTCTCTCTCTCTCTCTCTCTCGCTCTCTGTCTGTCTCTCTCTCTCTCTGTGTCTGTTTCTCTCTGTGTGTCTCTTTGTCTTTCTCTGTGTCTCTGTGTCTGTGTCTGTGTCTGTGTCTGTCTGTCTGTCTGTCTCTCTCACTCTCTCATTCTCCCTCCCTCTCCATCCTTGAGACAGCTTTGAAGACTAGTAGCCCAGTTCTGGTAGAAGCAGGCAACCTAGAAGGCCTGGGAGTGAGCAAACTAGGCTTGACACTCTTCAGAGGCTTTGTTCCTAGGAATCTGGCAGCATTTGTCATGATCAGTGAGCTCCTGAGAGACAGCACTTGGCTGCTTGTTTCATTTGACCATCTGATTCAAAGCTGGCCCAGGTAAACAAGCCTTTTCCCCAGGGGGCATCTGTCAGAAATATTCAAAGGCAATTTACAGATGCCTTTTCAGGAAGCTGCAGGTGGCAGAAGAACAAACAACAGGATAATACCTCCATTTGTAGTGAGAATTTGGTTTTGTGGAAATGTCATGTCTTTGTTTTAATCCCAGGTGTGGGATATGGGGCTGCTTTAGATTGTCCACAGTAGCTAATTATGATTTGCCTCATGCTCTAGCAAGGGCGTGGCTTTGCCAGCTGAAAATAGTTTATGTTTGGAATTCTGGGTACTTCTGGGGTTTATAATGTGAGAGCCCCAAGAGTGGCTGCTACTTCTGCTGCTGTTTGCTGAAATGCTGGTTGCTGGTTGGAGATATCCTGATAATGACGATCAAATTTGTCCCCAAAGAACTCAATGCCCCTAATCAGTAGGAAGCAGTCTAACGATGCTGACACCTCCTAGGACCTCTAACCTTCTTTCTCTCCTACCTAGTGTTGGGGGGTTGGAAGGAATAGGGGTGGTGTAGGGAGGTAGGAAAAAGAACCGGATGAAGTAGCCAAAAGTCCGGCTATGCCCATTAAAGGCAAATCTAGAGAATGAAATGGCAGATTGGCTTTATGGAGCTCTGACACACTCCTGAGGGTGTAGAAACACATACACAGAACTTTGAGCATATGGAAGACAGTGAGCACATTCACAAAAATTCAGGGAGGGCTAAAGTGGTCACTCCTAGCTGATGATGGGACTGCCCCTCACTTGCTCTTCTGCATGTCTCATGGCTTCTGGTTGAAACTAAATCTTTTGAATGAGCAAGGCGGGGAATTGGATCTTCCCAGTCCCTGCGCCTGTTTTTCTTGCTGTTTGTGGTTGCTTGTTCTTTGTTTGATTAGTCTCTTCTGCAAAGGGCTATTCTTATCAGTGTTGTCTTTCATGTGAGCCCACTGAGGCTCTACTCAGTTTGCTTATGGGCATGTTTTGATTTGAAAAGAAAAGGTTCCTTAAATACAGAGAATCATTAAGTCTTCCAGTTTCTGCTGCATCCTTGTAAGGGGTATTGTATGTGTGGTGTGGTGTGGTGTGGTGTGGTATAGTGGTGGTGGTGTGTGTGTATGTGTGTGTACAAGTGTGCATAGATATATAACCCCTTTAATTATTTATTGATATGTTCTTAAGCATAAGTGTGAGGTTTGAGCCTGTGGATGTCAGAAAGTAGCAGGAGCCCTTGAGAGCCAAGGGAAGAAGACCAGAAAACAACCATGCAGGCTGATCAGCCAGTGTCCATGATTACATGTATGGTTTCATCACATTTCTTCTGTGATCTCCCTCCATTAACAGCTTTTTTTGGCCTTACTGTTCAGTAGTCTCAAATGCCCAATCAGAATGTAAGACACTCTATATGGCTAAGCATGCACACACACACACACACACACACACACACACACACCTGTTCCACTATATTCTGTGTTCTACTTTTGAAGGGGAAAACATCCTCACAGCCTGTGCTACCATGTAATAAATAGCTTCCTGCACAAGAGCCTTAGTGTTCCATTTCCCTGGTTGGAAAGCCTACAACAAAGAGAGATCAGGAACACAGCAACTGAGTTACAGATATTTGTGACTTATCAGTCATGTTGGTGCTGGAAACTGAGCCCAAGTCTTTTGTAAGAACAATCCATCTCTCTAGCCCCAGAGATCCCTTTTAAATAGCCAGGAAGTTATCAACTCTACTTTAGCTTGGCTATCTGCTGAAAGAGACTAGACAAAAAAAAAAAAAAATACTTATTATATGAGCAAATTTATATAACATGTCCAGAATAGGAAAAACTCATAGAGCCAAAAGAGAGGTGACTGGCTTTTATTTTTGTAGGGGAGGATAGAAATTTCCTCTGATGGGCACAGACAGTGATGGAAACATTATGGAATTAGAGGTTAATATATAATAATGCCATTTTGAATGAGCTGAAAACCAGATAACTGTACACTTTTGAGGAGTGGGATCTGTGGTTTGCTCGTGGCTCTTTCAAGATGCATCAGGCAGTGAGGTCTGCCTTGGGTTCAGGCAGATTAATAGAGACTGCCTTTCTCTTCTTTCCAGGACACCAAATAACAGGGGAAAAAAAAGGTTGCAGGAAAATGGTTTTAATGATTGCGTATTGAAGACTGATAAAAAGAAGTCCTGAAGGATGGAAACAACTTTCTAGTTGTCATGAATTCTTGCCTTAAGGTACCTGAACGCACAGAAGGCTGGTGCAGCTGGCATAGTCTAGCTAACTCTTTGAACTGGGAGAAAGAACAAGAGTTCAGGGGTTAGGGAGAGTTTGCTTGGTAGAATGCTTTATGTAAAAGGTCTGTACAGAGGGAGCAATTCAGACACATCAGGAAGAACGTATCCTGTACAGACCTGTGAGGAAGCTACCAAGGCCAGGAGAGAGACTGTGGAGGTCACAGTGCCCAGGGCTCGGGCAGTATCGGGGCTAAAGCAGACCCCCCCCCCCCACCCAATAAAAAGGCTGTTCTGCTTCAGTTAATGGTGAGTTGGATATAGTTTTCTGAAGAGTCATCCCTTGGGAGCTGGGATAATCACTCCCTGGTTTTAGAATGAACAATAACATCTCAAGACAAAACAAAAATCCCGAGACTTCATCACAGTCCAGAACCTTGGTGGTGGACAGATCAACACTATTTATAAGAATACAAAAATATTTAACATCCAGCAAGATAAAATCCACAAAGCCTGACATCCATCAGAGATTACCCAACACAAAGCAGAAAATCAGTTTGTAACAGCAACAACAATCAATCGGAAAAGCCCAGAATAGGCATTCTTGTTGGACTTATCAGAATGAAAAGTGACCATTTTCATTATGTTATTTTACGCACTCAAAAGCCGAGGAGAAGCATAGCAGTTATTTTAAAAACAGAAATCAAATTTCTAGAGATTAAAACTACCACATCTGAAATGCAAAATGCACCTAATGGGATTAGTGCAGGACAAGATATCCCTCAGAGGAGTTCAGACACTCAGCACGCTGCAGTAGGACCTGTGCAAATGAAACTTGGAGAAAGAAAAGACTCAAAAGAATAAACAGTATCAGCGAGCTGTGGGGCAATTTAATCAGCTGGATGTGGGTGCAGGCAGAATGCCTGCAGGGAAGAGAATTATAAGATAGGATTGGTAGCCATTTTCATATAGATAAAGGGGATTTTTTTGCTGAGACATGAGGGAAACGGACATGAGGATGGGTACAGAAATTAAGTCGTGTCCTGGTCTGTTCCATTTAAAAGCACTAAAACTTGGAGGGAAGTTGGAGAAAGTGGGGGTCTTCATAGTCGGGTGTCGAGGGTAGGGCCAAGAGGCAATTTCAAGAAGGGTTGACTTTACCAGCAAGCAGACCCTTGTGAAAAGCACTTGGGTGACATCAACCCTGAGCTGAGCCTTTAAGGTACTACCTCCATTACCATGGGAACACAAAGTTAACTGAATTCCTTGTGCTGTGTGACCACTGCCTGGGGATACAGGACAGACAGATGAGACTCTTACTATATACAGTTCACATGACTTCTCACTCAAGAAGGGATACTGGGTTTTGGAAGGGGATGCAAAAAGCTTAGAAAGTAGGAGTTGGCTGAAGATGTTGCACATACACAAAAGACCTGGTTTCCCTCCCCCTTGTAGATGAGTTCTGCTCTGATTCACTTACCAGTTTTATGTGTGTACTAGGGCCTGTGCTTGAGGTCTGGGACTTGTATGTGGGATGAGCTGGTCCCCTTCTCACTGGGGAATCCTACAACAAGAACATTTACTTTTCTTATCCCACCTCCAGCCCAGAGCTGGAGCATCTGAAGTTGCACCCAGTTAAAGGGGTCTAATGACCTGTCATGGAAACCTGGTCACAGCTTTTACCCCCAAAGCAACTGTGGTACAGTTAGTCTTATGTGTCATCTTGGCTGGGCCACGGTTGCCTAGATATTCAGTCTACAATATTCTAGATATTTCTTTGGAGATGTTTTGGATACAGTTAACCTTTAAATTGGTGGAATGAGTAACATAAATGTGATGGGTCTTGGTGTCTCCAGAATGAGCCATGGTTCTCCCCAGAGTGATGGGCAATGCTCCTCCCCAGAGTGATGGGTGATGATCCTCCTCAGAGTGATGGGTGATGATCCTCCCCAGAGTGATGGGCGATAGTCCTCCCCAGAGTGACAGGCGATGATCCTCCTCAGAGTGACGGGCAATGATCCTCCTCAGAGTGATGGGCAATGATCCTCCCCAGAGTGACAGGCAATAGTCCTCCCCAGAGTGATAGGCTATTTTCCTGCTCAGAGTGATGAGGTCCTCCTCAATATGATGGTCCCTGATCCCCCTGCGCTGAGTGGGCTATGGTCTTTTCCAGTGTGACAGGCTGTAATCTTTCTTACAGTGATGGGGTATGACCTTCCCCAGTGCTAGGGGCCTTGTCTAATCACTTTATGGATAGTAAAGGCAGACCACTCTCCCTCAAATACGAAGATTCTCCCTGCTTGATGGCCTTCACACAGGGACATTGACTTTCTTCCTCTTCCTTCACTCTCAAGTTGAGATACTGCCCCTTCTTGGTTAGGAGCCTGCTGGACTTTAGCCTTGGACTGTACTTTCAGCTCTTCGGGGAATTGAGCTTGCTGACTCACTCATCCAGTCTCACGGCTTGCCAAGCTCCAGAGCTGTGTGGGTGAATTCTCCCCCCACTCCTCTCTCACCCTCTCTCTCTGCTCTATCTCTTCCTACCACTCATCTCCTTAATTACTCTCTTGCCTTCTTTATATTTTAATTCATCCCATGGAGAGAAGTTTGGAGCTGGGATGTCTGTGTTCTCTGAGAAACAAGGATTTAATTAGGAAAGTGCATGGGAGTAAAATGGAGCCTCTCTCTCTCTCTCTCTCTCTCTCTCTCTCTCTCTCCCTCCTTCCCTCCCTCCCCTCCCTCCCTCCCTCCCCTCTACATGGTCTATTGTGCTGAAGCTGACCTCTAACTCCCTATGTAGCCAAGGATAACTTTGAATGTCTGCTCCTCCCACATCGACCTCCTGAGAGCTGTGATCAGCAGCATGTGCCACCATGCCTGGTTCATACTCCATGCCAGGCAAGCACTCTATCCCTATTCTGGCCCCAGAGCTATTGAAAAATTCTATTTCTCAGTGGCTATAAACTTAGTTCCCTGTTGAAATCAAATTTATCCAGAGAAATTCACAGCCCTGTGTAAGAAATGTTCCCATTTTTGGAGCTAACTTTGAATACTTACGCTGAGTTGTGCTGGGTGCCTCTTCCTTCCTCAGTGACAGCACACTTCTTCTAAGGTGTCATAATGTCTTTTCTTGGTCATCAACTACACCCGGAATGAACTAAAAGCCAAACCTGAAGGGACAAATCTGTGATAGGTTTTTGCTTAATTTGAAGTTGGATGCTCTACTTCTAGTCTGGATCTTTGAGGTGGGAAGTCGTAGCTTTCATCCAGATCTTTTGGGGTAGGAAGATTCAGCCCTAATCTGGGCCACGCCTTCTGTTGGAAGACTTTCAAGGACAAAGAAGAAGGAAGGCTTTGCTGTTTGCCTGCTTCCTCTTGCTTTTGCTCTTGCTGGCAAGTCCATCTTTCATTACAGTCCACCTCTTTGGGACTCAGCATATACTGACACCAGCTGAGACATCCAGCCTCTTGGACTGAGAAACTGCTACCTTCCTTTCTTTGTTTTGGTTTTTTGAGACAGGGTTTCTCTGTGTAGCCCTGGCCATCCTAAACTCATTTTGTAGATGAGGCTGGCCTTGAACTCACAGTGATCCTACTGCCTCTGCCTCCCGAGTGCTGGGATTATAGGTGTGCAGCACCGCACCTAACTAAAACTACTATCTTCAAAAGGTTCTATATCCCGCCCCCAACAATATCACCACCAATCTTGAATTAAGTGTTCAAGTACATGTCTATTGTAGGCATCTCTCATTTAACTACTGCCACTACCACAAACAGTGACATCAACAATAACAATGACATAATTGTCATCATCATCATCAACAACAACAACAATAACAATAATACACACCTGTAATTCTGGAGAGTGAGCATATAATTTACTCTATGAAGGGCTCTATTTGAGGGATTTCTTCTGTGTCTTGATGAAATATGCTTCTGTCTTTGTGGGTGTTTTTTCATATACTTTTAAATTTATTTTTGGAGAACCCATGGTCATACATCATATATTCTCCTTCTGGCTCTCCCTCAAAACATTTTAAGAGTCTGATAACAATAATACTTTATGTTTGCTTTACTTTTCAGATTTTCAAATGCTTTTTAGTTTCTTTAACTCATTTGATTACTAAGAAGAGTTTCCTGGGCTGAGAGTATAGCTCACTCAATACAGTGCAAATTTAGCATGCACAAAGTCTTAGGCTTAATCCCAGCACTAAATAGACCAGGATTTCTGGTACATTCCTGCTGTCCTAGCACTGGAGTGGTAGAGGCAGGGTGATTAGAAACCCCATATCATCCTTGGCTGCTTACCTAATTGGAGGCCAGTCCGGGATACTGGAGCCCTGTCTCAAAAATAGAAAGAAAGAAAAAGAAAGAAAGAAAGAAAGAAAGAAAGAAAGAAAGAAAGATGAGGGGATAGAGAAGATAGTAAAGGAAAGTATAAGAAAGCTTTTCAATTTGAAGATCCATTTCTATTTTTATTTATGTGCAACTATGCATATATGTATATACACCATGTGTGGGTAGGTGCCCACTGAGGCAAGAGAGTGTTTGAGCCCCTGGATCAGGAGTTATTACCAATTGTGAGCTACATAACAGGAAGCCTGGGAACTGCACCGGGGCCTCTAGACGAGTGGCAAGCATTCTTTTCTTCACCACTGAGACATTTCTCCAGCCCCGTTACTTTCCATTTCTCAAATTTAGAGATACCATATGAGTTTTCTAAAATTAAAGAATGAGTTAACTGTGTTCCTACCCAAACCTTGTCTATGATCACAACCACATTTGTTTTGGCTATTTCATGTGGAATTCACATTGGCCATTTCAGGAGACTGCAGAAGAGAGAGTTGTAAGGGCCCTGTGATTTCTCTGTAGATTTTGTGGGTTGCCTGAGATTCTCAGAGCATCCCATGGTGCCTTTTTCATGAATGCTTGAAAAGCCAGCCTTCCTCATAAATCAGTCTTTACTTTTGTACTATCATTGCAGAGAGAACATTACCGACTTTCATGAAGTGGGTGGGAGTAGCCAAGCAATTCGATCTGCTGAAAACAACACAAAGCTTGGTGCAAATCTTTATGGGAAAACATGAAGAAATTCATTCGTCACATCACTCGCCTCTCACATTGATGCTCATAAAAAGTTAGAAAGGGTACTTGGAGAAATTCTCTAACCCCGTTTTTATCACCCATTCCCTCTCTTTATCTCAGTGTGAAAGTGCCACCAGCTTTTGGAAAGAGGTTTAATGGTCATGGGAAACTTGAGACAAATGAGGCATCAAGATTTGGTCCTCATCATCACCACGTTGTATAGACAAAATCGATGTCTTAGTTTGGTTTACATTGTTATAAGACAGTGACAGAAGCAACTCCCAGAAGAAAGTGTCTATTTGGCTTAAATGTCTCAATCACCATCTAGGAGGGACAAGGCAGGAGCCTGAGGCCGGAACCTTGAGACGAGACCCAAAACAGAGGCCATGGAGGGACACTGCTCAGAGCTGGCTCCTCATGGATTGCTCAGTCTTCCTTTTTATACAGCTGGGGACCACCTCCACAGAGATGGGATTGCTCATTGTGGAATGGTGCCTCCTAAACCAATCATTAATAATATTTTTTAAAATGTCCTACAACTTTTCTGGAGGCTAGTATAATTGAGGCACTTTTTTCACTTGAGGCATTTCTAAATCTCTTTCCAAACAACTCAGACCTGTGTCAAGTTGGTTAAAAAAAAAAAGCCAAGCAGGGTAATGAGGAAAGGAAAAGATATAGAAAGACACAGAGAGAGAGGGAGGAGAATATGTATCTCTAATTTTTATTATACAGGAAAGAAGCAATAATCATTTAAAAACTTGATCCTGTTGAGGAAAAAATAGGTTTTTTTTTTTTTTTTTAAAAGATTCATTTTTATTTTACAGATGTGAGTGTTTTGCCTATATGTATGCATATATAGCATGTGTGTACAGTACCCAAAGAGCACAGATGAGAGACAGGGATTTCATAGATCTGTAGTTAAAGGCAGCTATGAGACACCATGTGGGTGCTGGGAACAAAAGCTTGGTCTTCAACAAGATTAGGAAGAGCTTTTAACCACTGAGCCATCTCTCCAGCACCCTCCAAATGCTTTTTCTTCCTACAGAATGTCATGGCATCTGCACTGCATGGACTGCTAGGGAGATGTATGGATGGAGTTGTTAATAGGCACTGTCCTCTTGAGGCCTTTATTCTCCTGAAAGCCGTAATTCTCTCGTAGAACTGGTGCCACAGAATATATAAATGTGAGCTGACACATGGAACAGATTAAGTAAAAACTCAAGGTTTGTGAGATCGGCTGGAATTTGTTTGAACAACACTAAGATCATAGAATTGAGTTTGGACTAGGTTTATTTGTAAGACATGAAAATGTGACATATGGGGAAAGGAATCTTGTGGTTTAATGAAAATGTAAAAGGAAAAAGAACCTGAACTCTGCTGCTGCCTCGCTGGGAGGCCACAGGGAAATCACTTTCACATCCTACGTTCCAGTCTCTTCATCTGCAAAATAATTCTGGGGAATAATAAAATGCAGGGAGGTCGCACGCCAGTCAAGAGGGGCTAAAAACACTGCCATAATTAAAGAGCCCCAAGCTCCACAGTGTCACAGTGGGGGCATTTTATTCTTCATTCCAGATACCTGTGCACTGAGGGGGGTGGATAGCAAGGGAGGCTGACCACTGTCCTTGTTCTGGTGTCCTCTTGTCACCACCTTTAAAGTGTTTTGTCTCCAGGATGAGAGACCTAGAGGAAGATTTCACATCAGCCATTAGAAGTTCAGCCTGGAGCAGTACGATCACAACTCATGCCCAGGAGTTATCCTATCACCACGTGGCCCAGACGTGTAGACAAGTCTGATGTATACAACACAGGAAAATTGTTTTAAGCAGCTAGTCTTGATGATCACTGTAGGTAGTTCTATGAGAACTCAAGAGCAACACTTGCCAAAGGCATAGTGTCATGTCTCACCCACTGAGTCCCAGTAGATAACAGCTCTTATAGTCGCTAAGGAACAAGTTATGAAGTTTCTGGTAAACACCACATACTCTCTAGCAATTACCTTAATATATGTAATGTACATACTTTTAACATATTGTTATTGCTATTTTGTATGTAAGGAAACACACTGAGGGAAACCCAGTGCTATCCTTCAAACTGCATTACTTGTGGTCATCTAGGTAGGTGGATTGTCCTCAGGTCCCATCTAACTCCAGGGCCAGAGTTACTGTGCAGCCTTGCACAATTCTCCTTTTAAGACAGTGATCTGTATTAAAACATGATTTCTTTAATTCATAATTATATTAACTCTTTATAAAAACAATATTTCAATGTATATTTATAAAAATAGATTATGTCATGTGTTTGTACAATATATTTCTATCTGTTTGTCTTATCTTTGGTTGGGTTTGGTAGGTTGAGAGATACACAGTCATGCTGGCGGCAGCACTTTGCAGTGCCATAACTGTTACCCATGAGGCACTGGTTTTGAAGGGATGACAGATGCAAGGCTGAGAGGGTCATGGAGAACAGCTGAGCTGGGACAATGTGTGAGAGGATGGAGTCACTGCTGAGAAGTTCTGAGAGGCCACTGTGTGAAGCTTCAGTTACAATGGAGACCCCAGGATGTGGGAGGTACAGGATGGGGGAGCATCTGCAGAGGAGAGGTGACAGTGTGGAGTGGAGCAGACCTAAGAGAGACACGCTGTGTTGCAGGTGGCAGAGCTGGCAGGGTGACGCTACCCAAGCCTCTTCGAGTCCAGTTGATGTCATGACAAGTTCTAGATGCTAGACATGGAATTGTAGGATTTGATCTTTACCCTGCTGGACTTGGAATTTTAATTTGATTATTACTTGCTATGCCCCATGTTCTTCCATCTTTAAGTAGAAATATTTACTTTGTTTTATTATATTTTAGAGGTATGTAACTTCAATTTTTATTTTGTAGTAGCTCATGGTTATGAGACTTTGGGCTTTTTAACCCATCTTCTAAAAAAAATTCATTTATTCACTTCACATCCCAATCATAGCCCCCTCCCTGGTCTCCTCCTGGTTCCACTCTCTCTTCCCTTTCACCTCGCATCCTTGTCCCCTAGTCCTCAGAAAGGGAGGTCTCCTCCCTTACCAAGTAATCAAGTCTTTTCAGGACTGCCTGCATCCTCTTCCTCGGTGGCCTGGCAAGGCCATCTTGCCTGGGGGAAGTGATCAAAGAGCAGGCAACAGAGTTTATGTTGGAGAAAACCCTTGGTCCCTTTACTAGGTGACCTACATGGAGACTGAGATGGCTATCAGCTATATGAGCAAAGGGCCTGGGTCTGCTCCATGCCTGGTCCTTGCTTTGTGCATTAGTCTCTACAGGCCCCCTTAAAAATGGGGTACAGAATTAAAGATAGAATTATCAACAGAGGAATCTTGGATGGCTGGGAAACACCTAAAGAGATGAGTAATGTCCTTAGTCATCAGAGAAACTCTGAGATTACATCTTATATATATCAGAATGGCTAAGATAAGAAATTTAAGTGACAACACATACTGGCAAGGATCTGGAAAAAGAGGAGCACTTCTCTATTGCTGGTAGGAGTGACAACTTATACAACCACTTTGGAAATAACTCTGGCACTTTCTCAGAAAATTGGGAATAGCTCTACCTCAAGACTGAGCTATAGCACTCCTGGGCATATACCTGAAAGATGCTCCACCATACAACAAGACTTGGGACTTTCAAATGTAGGAGTTTTGAATATTTAGGAGATGTTTAAAAGTCGACATGACTCTATATTCTTTAACAAACATGAGACTTTGGGGACAAAGGGTACAAAGCTATGGTTTGAAGGGATTTGTTTCTGTGTAAAGATGAGAAAGGCTGTAATAGTGATGAATGGTTTTGGCAGTCAATTTGGCATAATATAGAATTGTCTATGAAAGATGTGTTAATGAAGGATTATCTAGAGGTTGGCCAGTGAGCATGTCTGTAGTGGGTTATCGTAATTATTTTAATCGACATGGAAAGGCTTGTTCACTCTGGGAGGCACCATTCCCTAGTAAGAGTAGACAGAGTTGAGCGTGGCATCCATTTATTGTTCTCTTTTGACCGACCATATTGACAGGTGACCAGTTCTCTAAAGCTCCTACCACTGTGACTTTCTTGCCATTGTGGGCTGAAACCTGGGATTGTGAGCCAAGAAAGCCTGTTCTAACTTAAGTTGCATTTGCTGGGGTATTTTGTCATAAAAGGAAAGAAAACTAAGACAAGTTTCCTGATTCTGCTTGTAGAAGGCAGAGAAGATGCCCTGGATAACGTCAATGTCTTGACTGGGGTTTTGGAGGCATTGCTGTAGAAAATATGACTTTGTGATAGCGGAGACCTGAGACAAAAAAATGGGCAAGGAGGTTTGAATTAATCTTAGTAAAAGATGATTGAGAGTTAGGATAAATAATATGTAAAAGATGTGGTAAAGGGAATGAAGATGTGAACGATGTCAATGATCTCTTACCTCACCTCTGTTTTTCTTTTTTTTTTTTTTCTCACTGATGGATCTAGTTTTCTTTGGGACACACTCATGGTTAAGCCCCTGTTAGTTGTCTTAGGGTTTCTATTGCTGTGATAAAACACTGTGACCCAAAACAACTTGGGAATAGTGGTGATTTATTTTATCTTATACTTCTAAGGAACAGCCATCACTGAGGCAAATTGGGATAGAAATTCAAGTCAGGAACCTGCAGGCAAGAACTGTTATAAATGCCGCTTTCTGGTTTGCTCCTCATGGTTTGCTCAGATCGACTTCTTTAACACTTGCTCACGAGTGGCACCACCAAAAGTGAGTCATTTAGAAGAAGTACCACATGCTTGCCCACAGGCCAGTCTGATGAGAGTATTTTCTCATTTGAGGCTTGCTATTAGGGTTCTCTAGAGGGACATAACTTACAGTGTGAATCTATCTATCTATCTACCTATCTATCTATCTTATCAATCTTACATATGATATTTATCTCTATTTATCTCTATACCTTTGCTATTTATCATCTATCTATCTATCTATCTATCTATCTATCATCTATCTATCAATTTATCTAGAGTGTTGGGGGGGGCAGATTTCTTAAAGTGGCTTATAGACTGTGGTCCAGCTAGTCCAACAATTGCTATCTAACTAATGGATGGTCCAAAAATTGTTCAGTCCAGTAGTTGTTCAGTCCACAAGGCTGGCTGTCTAATCTTGTCTTCAGTACATCCGGAATCTTGAAGAAGTAGGCTCCACTGCCAGTGAAAGATTAGAATTGTCAGTGAGATTGAGAGCAAACAGGCAAAGATAACAAGTTTCTTTCTTCCATGTCCTCTATATGGGCTGCCAACAGAAGGTGTGGCCCAGAACAAAGATGGATCTTTCCACCCCAAAAGATCTATGTCAAAGGTGTATGCTCCTATTTCAAATGATTTAATTAAGAAAAAAACTCTCATAAGTGTGTCCAGCCTCTTGAGTTTTAGTTAATTCCAGATGTGTTCAAGCTGACACCTGAGAACAGCCATCTCCTATCCACCCATGTTAACTTGACACACAATCATATCTCATGTCTGGCTTAGTTTCCAAACAAAAACAATAACCAGGTCATAATTACTAATGATACATAACAATAACATGCAACTGCATAACACATTTTAGAATAGGTGGCAATGTCCCGTGAGGGACAATTCTTTAGTATTTCAAACTTAAATATAATAACACTGCTTTTTTTCACTGATGTTACAACATATAATGAAACAAATGAACAAAGAAAACATGAATATCTGTCCACACATTCCTAACAAAATATGATAGAAACACTCATGTCAATTTTAATTCCCATTTCCAAAACTGGTGTTTGTAGCTACCTTTCTCTACTATGCATTCTGTATTTCCTTCCCTCTCAGCAGGCACCTCAGCAGGTCTTGGCTCTTTTCCTGGAGGAGTGACCAGTATTTTCACTCCTGAGGAAAGTGACCCATACCTATTGGGTCTGTGGCCTTTGTCATCTTGCCTGGTTGTTGTAATCTCCCATTGAGTTTGGTTGTGGGGCATTGGAAACACCAAGACACACCATAAAGAGTACTTTACACTACAGATATAATCTTTTTTAAACCTCCATTGAGGAGAAGCAATTCAATTTCCTTTTGGTAATCTGGATCAATCACCCCTACTAATACTGTTATTCCTCTTTTAGCCTGTTGGCTTAAGGGCATCAGAAGCCCAAACTTGTCAGGGGCAAGTCTGAACTTCTAGTTCAATGGAATGCTTGTGTGTCCTGGCAAGAGCACTCCTTGCTCTGGAACCAAAACTTCTAGGCCAGCAGGGGTAAAGATTTTCTAGTGCAAATATTTTCTTGGTGGGTCACTAGAGGTGACAGTGACTGGAACTATTTATTCCCCTTTCCACTCCTCCATTTTTAGCCCCATGGATCTTGGCTATGAGAGAAACCATATCATATATTTGATACATGTTCAAAACACATACCACCTTCTGGAGAACCTTCCAGGGTGCTGTCACCTAATTATCACTGTAGCTGTGTCTTCAAAGACCAGTCTGTCTTTCTATCAGACCCTCTGCTTCAGAATGGAACATTTAGCTCTATGATGGCTTCTAACATGATACAACAGCAGATTGTGTGATTGTGGGCCCATTGTTCTACTCTTCTGGCTGGGAAGTGCATTCCTTGGTCAGAGGCAATACTGCATGGAATACAAAGATGGTGGAGAAGGCATTCTGTAAGATCACAGATGGTGGCTTTGGCAGAAACATTATGTGCAAGAAAGGGAAATCCATAACCAGAGTAAATATCTACTCTATTAGGACAAAGCATTATTCTTTCCACTTAGGAAATGGTCCAGTTCAGTCAACCTGCCATCAGGTCACTCACTGGTTACCCCGTGGAATGTTGCCGTATTTGGAGCACAGTGTTGGTGTCTGATGTTGGCAGCTGTAGCCAGGTCAGCCTTAATGAGTGGCAGTTCATGCTGTTGAGCCCATGCATAACCTCTATCTCTGCCATCATGGCCACTTTGTTCATGAGCCTGTTGGATAATGATAGGGATGGTTGGGGAAAGAGGCTGAAAGTCCACAGCCTGAGTCATCCTACTTACTTGATTAATAAATGCGTCATCAGCTGAAGTCACCTTTTGATGAGCATTTGCATGGGATACAAGTATCTTCACATCCTATGTTGCTTAGCCATCAGGTGTTGTTGTGTGGTCTCCTCTCCAGCCCATCTTGTCACCACTGGACCTAAGACAGGGATCAGCACAGCAGGGGTCTGCAGAGCTCTGTGCTAGAGCCAGCAAGATGGACTTATTGGATGAATGGTTACTTGTCATCTCAATGCAGAGTTTATAGATAAAAATAGAACTCATGACAGATGTCATATCTTGAGATTCTAAGTTATTATCCAGAGGATAGAGTACTTATAAATAAATTATGGTGTGTTTCATTCCTAATACGGAAGTATTCTAATAAACTCTCATGAGTCTCATGGCTTGTGTCATTTTGTGTAAGAATCTCAGAGGTGGATAGACACAGAGCAGCCCAGTGAATTACAGAACAAGGTTAGGGATCAGGGGTCTGGATCTACTTCTCTGTGATTGGTTGCCTTGAGTTTCTTCCCTCTATAGAGACCACTTTTCACTCAGACAACTATAGTCCACTTCTCTTCCCCTTGAATCAAGGTTCTCTCCAAATCTGCTTTGTTTAGAAAAAACTAGGCAGAATTGTAGCAGGGCCATTTCTGGTCCACACTTACAAGGACTGCCCTCTTCAGCTTCCTCCCTTTTGGAACTAGGCTACCAGGTAAGAAGTCTGACTACTCTAAGGCCTTGGTATGCTGAGAAGCCAGAGATAGCTATGTGAAGAAGCTTCATGGGAGATTGGTCTAGCCCTGGTCATAGTGCATAAAAACAAGGTACTGGCAAGGTGACCAAGAATGTCACCCCATGAGGGACAGAAGACCCGCCAATCTGAGCCCAGCCTGAACTGGGTGGCTAATTCCTCAGTGTGCAATGAACAGGTCCTCACATGTAGTGGCCATGCACACAGATCAAGAGATTGTCTCTCCTTATGGACTTCTCCCTCAGATGAGGAGTTCCTTCTAGAAGTCCCTCACCTACATGCCTCTTACAAGATTTCTCCTCAAGCACCTCAGAAAACACAGGTTAACTTTAAGAGTAGCTGGAAAGAAGTTCTGGTGCTTTCTGTATCTATGTCATAGGAGGTAGATCTTCCAACAAGAAAGAAGAATGGGAAGGCAGGACTTTGTAGTTCCTGAATGAACAGCCATTGGTGTGGCCTCCTCTGGGAACAGTACACAGAGGTGTGGAGTGAGGTAGAACTCTGCGATGACGTGAAGAGCAGTGGAGTGGCCTAGGAAAGGCCGGTGAGTTGCAGGACAGTTTCAGAGGGTTAGCTCTTTGTTAACATTAGTCAGTTAAAGCCCCCAGAGTACCATAGTATTTAACAATCGTGGAGCCACTCACAGTCCGAGAAATAAATGTAACGATAAAGTAAAGTAGCAAAGTTGAATCACGGTGACAGGTAGTGTGGGTGACAGAGGAGGACATAAAGGCAGCAGTCTGGAGCGTAAACCCCTGGTAGAGTTGACTGTGTAGCCTGGAGGTAAAAGTGGAAGGGTGCGTGCTCCCTTTTTGTGCAACTGAACTTTAAGTAGTTTGTCCATTAAATGTTTGCACTGTGTGCATCATATGAGTTCCTTCACAGAACAGAGTTCTGGCCGTTCACGCTAAATCCATGTTGGAGGAGGGTTGTCAATATACACCAATAAGGAGAGGGCCACGTGTTACGGACAGGAATGAAATGGGGAGAGGTGGCGGGAAGTCAGGGGTTCCGTCTTAACCAGTGTGGCTGGAGAGCATCTTGTGATCTGGAACCACTGGAAAGATGGGATGCGTATGCAGAGGAACAAGCAGTTGCAAAGGTTCAGATGCCAGGGAGGGTTAGTGTCTTAGACTGTACAATGCAAACGGCACAGCCTCTCCAGCACCACCCACGCAGCAGAGACAGATAAGTGGCTCATTCCTGGAAGTAGAAAGGCTGCCACACATACACCTACTGGTGTGAACTGAGACTGCAGAGGCATGTGGGTGTTTTTAAACCACATCAGAGAAACTGGGCCTAAGAATGGAGGCTGGATTCATTATGTCACAGCCAGAGCCCCTTAATCTGTGAGCAGTGAGGACACTGCAGGGTCACAATGGAAACAGTATGACAAGAGGCTGAAGGAAGTGGGACAAGAGCCAGGAGACCAACGGGGGGGGGGGGGGGGGGGGGGGGGGGGGGGGCAGCGTGGCGGCCGCAGCGGCAGCAGCAGCAGCAGGTGGATGATGCAGCTGCAGGAGAATGACGCAGCAGCGGTGCAGTAGTGAGTGAAACAGGAGACACAGGTGGCAAGGACTTCCCTAGAGGTGGGCGCTCTCTTACATCACATTTCCCAGGAAGCAGAAGACAGGGAATGGGATGGGATGAGCATTCAGGAGGTAACTACTGTGTGAGAGTGTGGAAAGCAGGGCTGATCAGGGGAGCCACTGGCTGCCCTCCTGTTTGCCCATCTGGACCTCTGTCCATCCATCCACACATTGCTCCATCTGGACCCAGCCCCACCCCTTCACATCTGTAGCTGGACAGAACTCTACTGCACCTTCTCAGCCCAGCGACATGCAGCCACGAGCTCCTGGTACCTTCCCTTCACCTGCAGCTGGTTTCTGTCCCTTACCTTTTCAAGGGGCTCCATGTAGAGCCCAATCGGCCAGATTCTGAAGCCATGTTAACTCTGCCGTAGTCTCTTTAACCCTTTGTAGCCATTCTGTAACCCACATACATGCGCATGCACAGATGTACTATGGTGTGGTCTGTGATGTGCTGGTTAGTATTCATTACTGAGGTTGAAACAAGAGAAGCTGTGGTCACCTCGCCAGGGTGAGCACAACAGCAGATGGCCTGGTGAATGGCTGCCCTCGAAACCAGTGTGCCTAGGAGAGGGTCTGTCGTTATTCAGTGGGTTCTGCCATTGCTAGGAGACCCAAGCACCCCTCTATTTGGCCACATCGCATCCTCATAAGGTAACTTAGTCAAAATCATAGGCTAGAACAGAGTCAGAGCCTGAATGCACGTTCTCAGGCTCCAAGGCTTCTAGTCTGTTCCTGAGTGGAGAGCAAGCCCTTCCTCTTGGCTGCTCTGTAGAGAGCACACAGAAGATTGGAGCAGGCGATGCTGCTACTGTGGACCATAGGTCTTCTGAAGTCACTGCTCCCCTAAGGCAGCATTACCACTGCCAGGGCTAAAACTTGGGGCACTTCCAGTATTAGTAGTTAATTGTAAGTGTGTCCTTTTCTTGAGCTGGACTATTGTTGGATCAGGCAATAATGTACATACCAATTGAGCTTGAGGACTGGAATTCAAATCCCCAGCACACATGTAATATATATATATATATATATATCAGTCTAGAACTGGGAAAGTAGAAATAACAAGACCCCCTCAGATGTGTTGACTGGGCACCCTGGCCTGAGAGTGACCCTGTCTCAAAAAGTCCGATGGGCAGGGCATGAGAGACAACTGCCCTGGCAGAAGGCCTGAACTCAGTTCTCAGCATGCATGTCAGGTGGCTTACAACCTTCGGTAACTGCAGCTCCAGGGGATTCAATACTCTCTTCTGGCCTCAGCAGGCATTATCCTCACGTGCACATAACCACACACAAGCATACAAATAAAGTAAGTATTAAAACAGACAACAGGAGTTTGCTGCAATGTCTTCCTGTCAGATCTGCAGTGAAGCCCTTGCCTGGACACAGCAAGGAGTAGGTGATCCACCTAAAATGAGCCAGAGACCAAGGAAAAACACTTAACACCAAGACTGCTCCTGAGATCTGAGAGCCACAGGCCACAGCAGGGCAAGCTATGAAAACCACACTTTATTTCTGGTTTTTTTTTTTTTTTTTTTTTTTTTGGTCTGTTGTTGACACTACAGAAGCACCAAGCTGCTAATAAGTATTAAATGCTGTAAAACCAGGAATTGCAGTATTGAAAAGCACAGAATAGGTACAAATAATTTCTATTATGGGACTCAGATACTTTAGAATTGTTTCTGAGAAACAATGAAGTAATCGTTGACCTATCAGCCACCCTCTGCCCAATGCTTTCACTTCCTTAATGCAAGAAGGAAAACATTCTGAAAAATATATGAGCAGATATGGTTTTCTGCATATTTAAAAATGAAATTGCTCAATCCATCAAGATATTTTTCTTAAGAGAACTGATTGGAAGGGGTGGTGTGCCTCTTGCTTTTGAGAGAAGCCAGAGTGATATTGTAAGTCGACTCTTATTTTCTAAGCTGTCTGTTTGGAAGGAAGTTTTTGTTGCTGACCTCTGAGATGCTTTGGTGGCTTTCCACTCGGAAGGGTTCTCTCCCCGTCACCCAGCTACCCAGTGCCCCTTCCTCTGTGTGTCTTTTCCATATGTCTTCAGTACCATCTTTGCCGCCGACCCTTCTCGGGTTGTGTTCCTGACACACTTAGGCTATTCAGTGCTGTGACACTGACATTTTGGTGACTTACTGGAATTTTCCATCCTCCCCCTCTGCCTAAATAAAAAGAAAATGATGTATTTGTATTTTGAAATAGCACAAGGCATGGAGAGATATTCTGCGCTGTCACGAGCACTTGCTGTTCTTCCAGAGGAACAGAGTTTGGTTTCTAGCTCACAACTTCCTGTAAGTCTGTCTCCAGGAGACCCAATGCCTTCTTCTACTCTGTGCAAGGACCTACACACACATGACTGCACCCACACAGACTTGTAAATGCGTTTAAATGAAATGCATAATTAAACATATAGATTCTCCAAATGAGAGGCCAGCAAAATGGCTCAGTGTGTAACAGAACTTACATATATGTCTGCAAGTTGTCCTCTGAACTCCATATGCACACACAATAAGTTAATAAAATCAATATATCTTTTCTTATTCACAAATAAGAGTGAAGTTGTGAAAGGCATCTTTATAACCTTAACAGCACTTTACTTGCCTCCATGCCTAACCATAAGATGGGTAGAATTCCTAGGACGTTGCATTGAGAACTTAAACGTCAATAGCCAAAAAAAAATGCAAACGTCTACCTAAAAATGACAAGATGAGTCTGAATAACTAGTGAATCTTGGAAGTAAGAAAGTGGACAAGAGAAGGCCAGATAGAAGGGTATAGAAAGATGATGGGCACCAGTTGCAAGGAGACCTCCCCTCACTCATCCCAGCCCATAACCAAACCAGGATAACTTGAGAAAGTGCAAACCTCAGAGGCTTAAAACATCAGCGGACACTCACTATTGTGACTCTGGTGGCTCTGTGCTTCTGTCTTTCATAAAGTGGGAATCAAGTTGTCACCTGGGCAGGAGGATCTGAAGCTCCCTTGGGATTGACAGGTTGACTTCTAGGATGGATGGGTTGCACATCTGCAAGGGGATCAAGCTGGTGCTGGGAGAGTTTGCATCACAGCAAATCAAACCAGGCTGATCATGGGCACTTTCTTCCCTTTCTTCAGCCTACAGGCAGGGTAGTTGTCCCCAACCACGAAACACATGCCAGTGAAAAGCCAGGGATCAGGCTGTATGTGTCTTTTGGCTGAAGTCATGTTTTATGCTGGGCTGCCCTGCCATCTGTATGCAAGCTCTGCGTCTGCATGGATTCCTGGAAGTAGCTATCCACCCAGAGGTGATGGTTGGAAAATGAAGGTACAAGTCAGGAAAACATCTTAGCTGTAGAAGCTGAGGAGAAAGATGACCATGAAGACCCATAGAACTATTCATGCTCTCTGCTGTCATTGACCCTTGAGAAGGTCCTCTAAATGCTTGTGGCATTTAAAATGGGAAGAACACAGTGGCAAGGCAGAGAACCAGAGGACAAGTGGGCTCTCAGTGCTGGCAATTGCTGAACTTCTGCTTGCCTGTGTTCTCACAAAAGATCATGAACCAAGATAGAGCTGTGGGGTTCCTATTCTTGGAGGAGAGAGAGAGAGAGAGAGAGAGAGAGAGAGAGAGAGAGAGAGAGAGAGAGAGAAGAGAGAAGAGAGAAGAGAGAAGAGAGAGGAGAGAGGAGAGAGGAGAGAAGAGAGAAGAAGAGACAGAGACAGACAGACACACACACACACACACAAAGAGATAGATAGACAGACAGACAGACAAACGGACTGATGAAGAGAGAGGGAGAGAAAATAGGGAGAGGAACAGGAAGGGAGAATCAGTATTTTCCATCCCCCTTGCTCTATTCCCAACACATGAAAAGTACACCTCAGAGAGTTTTTTCATTACAACAAATGATCTTTGAGGACAAGAGGACATTCTACATCTGTGACAGTTCAGAATCTATGGAAGAAATTACTTTTCTGTCTCATTAAAACAAGAGAATTAATTTAAGCCATTCAGTTACATCTGAAGACCTGGACTAATTTTTTTTCTTGTTTTCCTTTAAGAAGATATAAAGAAAAAAAATAATGAGCTCTTCTTGATATGACATGACTATGTTGGGGGGAATAGCACTTTGTTTTTTAATCAATCCATTTTAAAGGCCATAAGAAAAGAGAGATGAGTTTGGAAAAGTGAAACAAATGTTTCTGATGTTATACATTTTTATAACAATATTAAAACATATCTGTCCATCATACATATAACTATTTTCTGAGTGTATGTATATGCATCTGGAGCTATGATAGTAGAGTCAGGGCCCACAGAGTGAGGAAGTCACTGACATGTGGAGCCTTTGACCACAACCATAGCTAAATCACTTTGTGGTAAATGTTATGGGAAGGTAAGGAAAAAAGATAAAAAACCAAACAAAATAATAAAATAAAGTTGTGTTTTAGGTAAATGAATGAGCAGATGGACAGATGGGTAGATGGACTGATTGGTTGGCTTAACTTTAACTGTGGCAGGCATCCCTGGGGGAAGCCTTTGAGCTGTGGCACCAAAGGGCTACACTCCTACTTGTCTGGTTATTTTCACGATTGAATCATAGTTGTGCATATTGTGCTGGCAGACTAAGTATGTCTGAGGAGTGCTCTAGGAAGAGACAACAGCATGGACACAGGCCATGATGAAAGAAGGGATGATCTAAGGGACTGAAAAAGGTGCTACTGAGAGGCAAAGCAAGGTGCACATGGCAGGACATGGCCTTGAATCTCAGAAGAAGCTTCCTTTTTATTGTGCTTTGAAGGGGAAACAATCTATCTCACTCCCTTTCTATCCATCTCCCCTCTTTGCAGCTTTTCAAAGTTGATAGTATTTAGCAGGAGGCCAGAGTTCTTCCAGTCCCTTGACAGATGGAGGCCAATGAAATCATCATAGCTTTTGCCCTGGTCTGCTAAAACACTGCCCCCAAACAACTCATGGTAGAAGGTGATTTTTTTTTAGATTACAGATTGCAGCCTTTTGTCAAGGGAAAACAAGGCAGGAACTCAAGGCTTCTGCCTCAGCTCTTGCTCACTGGCTTGCTCCCCATGGCTTGCTCAGATAGCTTTCTTATACCATGTAGGAGCACCTTCCCAGGGGTGGTGCCACCCACAGTGGGCTGGACCCTCCTACATCAATCATTAATTGATAACATGCCCCACAGACTTGCTTACAGGTCAGTCTGGTGGAGGCAATTCCTTAATTGAGGTTCAATCCTTCCCCAGGCAACTCTATTTTATGTCTAGTTTAAAAACAAACAAACAATAAACCACTACCCAATCCAGTTTTCTCCCCAAATGCTATGATGTCATTAGTTTATTTTCACTTATTTTTTTTATGAGTATACAGTTAAACTCATTAAATGCGACTTCCATTTCCACACTGCCACTGATTTTTAGCAAATTATCACTTGTCTCTAGCTGCTGTCAAGTCAAGGAAGAACACTTGCTTTTCCTGAGAGATTATTGACGGTGCCCACCCTCGTTGACTGTGCCGCTCTGTGAGGTCCTGTTCCCTTTATGTTCGCTAGTCACAACAAAACATTGAAAGAGCTTGAGCAGATGTGGGAGCCAGACTGTCTTCTCTTCAGCCAGCTGCTAAAAATATTTGAAAAACTGTAAAATAAATGGTACCAGTCTTCTCACTGTATTTTTTTTTTTGGCGGGGGGGGGGGGGGAGGGATGTAGTTATTTTGAATAAGTTATTCATCTTGCCAAGAAATGGCTACTCAGTTATTATCATTACAATGATATCTTCCCAAGGGTGGCACTTTAACTGAAGTGATGAACAACTGTTTCTGTCACTCTCATTGTAATTCTAATATGGTAATAACGGTTGATATTTAAAGATCTCTTCAGAGGCCTTTAAAGCTGTGAAGGGTCAAAAGACCAGGATGCTTTTAAAAATAATGACACAGAAAGAAATGTAAAGTAGTGCTGCATGCACTGTAGCTTGCAGAGAAGGAGGCCCCTGTGATGTGTGTGTGTGTGTGTGCGTGTGCGCACATGCACCCTGGATGCACTTGTGTTGAACCCACATCTCTCATGTCAGTACTGCCCTTGGGTTAGAATAACTTTATTGAAATCCGCTTCCCACTAGGCCACCAGCACAGCATCACCTTCACCTGTTGTTAGTGTTTGCTCAGTGTGCATGATGCCTACATGAGCTGGTCCTGAGATGATGACCATCTATGGATTTCTTACCTTAGAAGAGTAGGGGGAGACTCAAACGACCTCTCCACAAAGAGTGGCAAGTGGAAAGATGGAAGGCGGGGCTATAAGCACTGATGTCATCGCCTTTGCCTTTTTGCCCCATGGATATGAGGAGATCAGTATAGTTTTAAAAGATTATGCAAGACCACTTTATCCTATTGAAATTGGGTGGCATTTGATAGATGTGTTCGTTGAAACAGGGTGGAATTCGATACATACTTTCATAAGCTCCCTGGGAAGAGGTTTCCACATGCTGCAGCTTTTCTCTTGAGAGTATAGTTTCTAGTCCTGCACACCCATCTGCCTGACGGTCTTTGTCTTTCATTTAGGCGATATGTCTGCGTTCCTTTAGAGTAAGTTAAGCGGTGGTGAGCACTACCTTTTAACGTGCCAGGTGCTGTCCCAGGTGCTGAAACGGCAGCCTGACAGGAAGACACTGTCCTGGGGAGACGGATGATAGACTTAGGCATGAAAGATCTGCTGGTGTAGACAGTCATGAGGAAAAGCAAAGTATGAGGCAGTGCAAGGGCGTACTGGGTTTGATATTATCTGTGGGACAAGGGCTCTTTAATGAGATGGTTCTTTAGCAATAAACTGAAGGAAGAAAGAGAAGGGGCAGCGAGGATATCCTGGGACGAGCTTTGCAGGAAGAGGACAAATGAGCAGAAGGCTCTCTGGTAAGAAAATGACGTCCATATGCAACAATAATAAAGAAGAGGTTATCATTTTGACAGAGAGTTAGGGGGACATGGGAGAAGTTGTGGAAGGAGAGGAGAGAAATTATGTAAATACAGTACTTGAGTATTAAATTCTCAAAAGAAAAAAATTCCTTAAATTGAACAAAGGAAAACCATTGGCCAGTCAGAGAGGTGGTGGGAAAACCAATGTGGCCTGAGCCCAGTGAGTAAGGAGGCCTGTCTGTTCCGAAGAGACAACGAAGTGTGGTCAAAGTATTAGTCTTGCAGACCCCCTGTCCTTAAACTGTACTTCACAGCTCCATATAGGGGCATAACTGAGCATGTAGGTTAGAGAGAGGTGACAACACTAAAGCATTTCTGACCAGTGCAATAACCAAAAATTCATTTGAAATAGAATGTATTGAGTCAGAGATGTCCCTGGCAGCACACACCTATGCTGCCCTGTGGAGCACTGCAGCAGTCTTGCTTCTGGACTTCCAGCTTGCACACACTGTACTTTGCACACAGTCATGCCACATAATGCTATCCCACACTGCCTGGACACACTTGGCTCTGATTCAAGACTATTGTTTGTGATAAATTACAATATTTTACAGTACAAAATTTTGTTCCTATGTAGAAACATAATAGTTCAATTACAGAAAACTTTTTATTGTTTAAAATGTTTATATATTTATATAATGAGTTTTAGTCATTTTCATCCTCCTATTCCTATTTCTCAGTTCCTCCCTCTCTCTCTGGAGCTCTTCTCCTTAGCAAACTCTTCTTCTTTCATGTTTTCTTTCTCTGTGTGGCCCATTGAGTTTAATAAGAGTTTCATTCCTGTGCATGGTTGGGACCCATTTCCTAAGTAAGAAAACTACATATCTGGACACACAATTGTTACTTCCTGGAAGCCCCTCATGGAGAGGTGTGTCTCCTGAGGAAATGTCTGGGTGCCCCGTCTTGTGGAGGTGCTGTGGAGATGACCACACTGTCAGTGAGTTCATGATTGCAGTGGCAGTGTTGTGTTCAGATAGCGACTTTTTACTGCACATCGCCCTATTTCTGCATCTCTTACATTTCCCACCCCTTCTTCTACAACGCTCTCCAAGCCTTGGCAGGGACAACACAGCTGCCTCATGTATGGCGGGCAGTTCACCATCACTCATTCTCAGAATTTAGGCCAGTTACAGGAAAACAAAGACTTCTCCTCTTTTCCCCACCATTCCTCTTCATGTGACTTTGACTTGGATTGTTCTAGAATGTTTGATTGTAAAAGTTGCTGTTAGAGTTGATAACTTAAAGTTTTGTAACAGTTCTTCAATGAATTTTATCTTTTGATAAGGGCAGGTTTTCTAATAACTTCTAGAATATTCCTAAACATACTTCAGCCATTTTATACTACATACTTATACAAAGTAGCATTCTGAGCATTGATGATAATAAAATCAAAACATTGATCAACTCTGAGAAATGTTGGAGATATCTCCTCTAGAACCAAATATTCAGCAAATATTTAATCCTTTACATAAAAATAAAACACTTTTAATAATTATTTTACGTGTGTGTGTGTGTGTGTGTGTGTGTGTGTGTGTGTGTAGTTAGGAAGTAGCAATGAAATAACTTTTTGGTTGGAGGTCACCACAATATGAGGAACTGTACTAAAAGGTTGCAGCAGTAGGAAGGTGAAGAATTAGTGCCTCATAGAAACATAATGGTTCAATTATAGAAAAGATTTTATAATTTTTTATTGCATGAAAATTTCATATGCTATACAATGAATTTTAGACATTTTCACCCTCCCATTCCTATTTCTGATTCCCCCAAGTGTGGGTGTGGGTGGTCACTAAGCCAGGAGAGGGCATCAGATACCTTGGAGTTGGAGTTGCAAGCACTTATGAACCATCTTATGTGGGTGCTGAGAACCAAACTCTGGTCCTCTGAAAGAACAGCAGGCACTCTTAGCCACCAAGTCACCTCCCCATCCTCTTTATTTCATTTTCAATTGTACATGTGAGTTTAGTTGTAACAACTTTTTTATTGTGAAAAAGAGAGTACAGTCAATATTAGACACATAGGACTATGAGCCATGAAGACTCTGAAATGCCACAGTAACAATGACTAGCATGTAAAGGGTTTTGGAAGGATTAAATGTCCATTTGAACTTGGAAAAAAGGCCTCGTGGTATCCAGAGGAACAGTGCTGTGGGCGTCACACATTCTTGTATGGACAATGTTGAGCTGTGTCTCCAGGGAGCTCTTTGGGGAAAGGCCAGTTGAGGAGAAGGGGAAGAGGAGAGAGTGGTAGGAATCAGGCATTCCCACTGGCCTGCAAGGAGCCTAGTGGCAGCTGATGTCATCACCTGCCATCCCCATGGGCTGAAAGTGTGATAGGTACTGTGCCTAAAAGCAGCCCACCACCACCCCAGATTTCTCTTCTCTTCTCTTCTCTTCTCTTCTCTTCTCTTCTCTTCTCTTCTCTTCTCTTCTCTTCTCTCTCTTTCTCTCTCATTGTTCTCTCTCCCCTCTGTCTCTCTTATTCCCTCTGTCTCTCCCCTTCCCTCTCTCTGTCTCCCTGTCTGTCTGTCAGCCTCTATCTCTCCCCCATGTCCCCACTTTGAGAAGGCCTTTTCCTCTTTCCCTCCCCCAATAAACCTCTGACACTGGGCCTGTTGTGTGGTGTAATTTCTCATGGGCACATCTTGGCGCAGGCATGCCAAAGGTGCCTCAGCCCCTCACTGCATCTATCCAAACAGAGAGATCCCCTTATCTCAGCCCTGTACCTCCTAGAACCTTCCTCTGCATGTTCTGTTGCTGGACCACATTCACAAACATCCTAAACAATGGCTGTTCTGCTTCCTTGCCACTACCCAAACCTACAAACACTGAGGGCACTACCAGAAAAAAATCTTTAAAATATTAAGTAATAAATACACCATTTCAAGAACTCAAGAATGAATTTTAGTGTTCCAATGTTTTAATAAATCCATATATTATATTTATCTTTCAGATACATAGAATTATCCCACCCACTTTGTATAAATGGTAAAATATTGTATTGATCAGGTCTCAGACACTTTAAGAAAATACTAGAGGTGATCAGTTTTATAAGGAGAAGTTTCCCTATGAGTCAGTTTTGGAGGTCCTAGCACATGTTTGCCTGGCAGAACCAAAGTGTCCACCATGACTGAGGAGAAAAAGAGACCAAAGAAAAGGAAAGACTGGGCCCATAGTCAACTTCAGGACATGCCCTAGAGACTCAAGGACCTCCTAGGAGGCCCCAAGGGTTCTGGATCTCCCCAAGCATCCAGTGTGTGAAAGTCACCTGAGACATTAAAAATCCAAGCCATATCAGATAGTTTTCAATGGCATGGGTGGTGGTGGTGAGGGTGATCTATGGTATGGTTAAAGCTGACACTCTCTAGGACAACTGGCAGATCAGCTCCGGGAACCTGAAGGAGCAAGTTACCTGGCATGGCAAACAGCAGCTGCTGTGGACTGGCTGTTCTTTATGGGGAAGGGAAGGTGATTGAAAAACAGTTCAGCTCCAAGGCTCACAAAGGCAAGCAAGTCACAAGTTGTTCACCCTTCAATGGCCACAAGTAACACTTAGCCATGTTCTTCTTAGTGGACGGTCAGACATTTAAAATAGCAGCTCATGGGTGGCTGAGAAGAATTCTGTAGTATGCTTGCTCTGTAGATGTGTAGATTTCATGTGTTGAGCTGATGACCAGGAGTAAGAATTTCAACTCTAGGAGTCAGGCCTTTCTCAGTCTGGCAGTCCAACTTTTAAAGTTAACCTTCTAGCCAGGTAGTGGTGGCACATACCTTTAATTTTAGTACCCTTGAGGCAAAAGCAGGCAGATCTCTATGTTGGAGGCCAGCCTGGTCTACAGAGAAAGTTCCAGGGTAACCAGGGAAAACAGACACAGAGAAACCCTGTCTTAAAAAATAAAACAACAGCAAAATATCCACACCAGAATAAAGTTAACCCTCTACCTATCACAGATGAGCTGATGCCCTTGTTATGTGCCTATAAATTGTTTACTATCAATCTTTCTAGCACTTACGAGTGTGTTTTGGGAATATGATCATACATATTATGTGTGTACATACATGTATATATGTATTTACATGTGTGTGTTGAAGAGATGGGCTTGTTTGAGGAACACCAGCTCTGCATAAGTACACAGTACCAGCTGTCTGCTGCCTCCCCCAACCCCACAGCATTACAATGGTGGGTATGCAATTCCTTCTATGACATGCAAGTCTTAGCTTTTGGTCATGGATAAGTTTTGGACATCTGCTGTACCGCCATAGGGCCTGTAGTTAGCCATATACTGCTGAGCACTCAAATTGTGTTCAGGGGTAGATTTCATGTTAGTGTTTTTACCACAGACACAATTCCACAAAAGAGCTCACTCAAAACAACAGTAGGGATGTGTGTGTGTGTGTGTGTGTGTGTGTGTGTGTGTTGATGATATCATGGCCTTTATACTTCCAAACTCATTTAAATGTATTTTAAATTATGTTCAGTGCACCTGTTATTTCCGTGGTAGGGAGAAACAGACAGGAGGATTCTGGGGTTTACAGGCCAGCCAATCTAGTCAAGTTGGTTAGCTACAGGCTCAGTGAGAAGCTGTCTCAAAGCAGGTAGAGAACAATTGAGGAAGACGTGATGCCTACCTCTGGCCTCCACACGCATGTGTACATGGGTACATATGTGTATGTATACATCTATGTATTTAACATATATTATATATGTGTGTGTAAAAAAAAACCCCAGACTGTCTACCTTTGGTTAGATACCCAAACCAGGAGTTTCAGCAAGTTAATACTTAAGTTTGAAGGAGAATGCTCCCCATTGGCTCAGCTATTTGAACACTTGTTCCCAAGTTAGTGACATTGTTTGGGGCACACTTTGGGTATTTATGGTCTCACCCTCATGCAGGTTGCCATCTGCTTTGTGCTTGCTATTGACGATGTGAACTCTCAGCTTCCTGTTCTTGCTTCCTCACGCACTTCCTGCCATGCCTCCCTGGTATGACAGAGTCTATAGTGGGTCCTTTGGAACCACAATGCAAAATAAACTCCTCCTCCTATAAGTTGCTTTGTCATGGTGTTTTTTTTTTGTTTGTTTGTTTTTTGTTTTTGTTTTGTTTTGTTTTGTTTTAACACAGCAGCAGCCAAGTAACTTATACAGCAGCAGAAAGAGTTTTTCAGTCATTAGCATACTGAGATGTGGCAACAAAATGTGGTACATCATGAAGTCTGTGCCCAGCACCTGTTGCCCACTGTCCAGCTGCCATCTTCAAAACATGCACAGACACCGGGCTGACGCAGGTGCCATTGCTATCAGCTTCCCAGATTGAAGAGACTGAAATGTAATTAAATAATGAAGTGAATATTCTGCCTCGGTCACGTGTCTCAAACTCAGTTCACCAGGGGGACAGGTTGTCATCAGGGACCCGAGGTCAAGAGTGGAAGGAAGACACTAAAGGCTTCTCTCTCTGGAAGTGAAACCCCCTCTTTTTGTCAGTCAGAAATTCCTTTAGGCCACCAGCATGGTCTGCTGAAGTGATCTCATGAGCACTGCAAAGGAGGTATGAGGCAGGGAGCACGGTTGCCACAGAGAACTACACTCTCGAGGAGTCCTCAGCAGACTATTTCAGTCTTTAGCTGTTGGTGTGAATTGAGGCTAGTTTTCAGCATCATTTTTTGTACCGTTTGTAAACAAACCCCAATCCTCCTGCCCACACAGCATCGGCCCGGCTTTGAAAATGAGAGCTCAGGGAGAACAGGGAGGCACAATGAGGAGGTGGAAATGTTCCCTCTCTCACCCACTCAGCAATTTGAGGACAGCTCTCAGATGTTCCTATGGGTGGATTCTTCCTTGCTTGTGTTAGAACTGCAGTTGTGTGAGGCCCAGGTTACAGGGATGCCAGCTCAAAACCATGCGATGTGAGAAGGCCGTGGGACCTGGCAGGCACCCACAAATAAGGTTAAGTGCATAGTGGGCCTAGTTAAAGTCTGATGAAATAGAATGATCAAAACCTACAAATGCCAGTGGTTCTGTGGGTGCAGACCTGTAAGTGTCCGTGGAGATTTAGTAGCTATCTGAAGCCTCCCTCTGTCAGGCTTAGTGGGCAGTGTCCACTTCCTTCCAGACAATGAGCTGTGAGTGTCTTGACAGCACACTCACACTGCAAGAAATGTTTGTGTCTGTGACCTTTATTCACGTGCATGCGTGTTTTCGGAAAACATAAGTGTCTGAACTTGGGGGAAGGTTTTTCAGTGTGGAGCGAAGAACGAGAGTCTGTGGGTGTGGTCCTCAGAGCTGCCCCGTGTTTGTCACAGACCTTGGTAGCTCTGTAACCCGAGTGCTTGAGTGTCCGTGTCTGTAAGACAAGAACGTGGATAATCTGCACTTTTCCTCCCAGTGGTTTTAGACTGGTTGTTGCCTATGAGTTTTTTCTAGATTTATTTATTCTTTTACGCATGAGTGTTTTGTATGTGTGTGTGTGAACCATGAGTGGCTTGTACTCACGGAGGTCAGAAGAGGGCAGTGGATCCATGAGAACTGGAGTTATAGGCGGTTGTGAGCTATCATGTGGGTGCTGGGAATGGAACCTAGACCGAGCCATCCCACCAGTCTCTATTCATCTTTTTAGACAGTATCTGGCATGTAATAAGTACTATAGAATGTTAGCAATTATTATAACTATTAATATCTATAACAATACATTTCAATGAGTTCTATATAGTTATTTAATATTTCATAATTGGTCATTATAATATATTATAATTAGTTACTAGACTATAAACAACTGTAACAATAATGTATGTTATGTAATAACACAGCTGAAATAATTTCTGAAATTCTATAACATTAATTACATGTCATACAGTAATTAATATTAAATAAACATTTATGCAAACAAAAGCACTGACTCTTAAAGGATGAGATTAAGCTAAATGTAATTTACATACCCTTTTTCCCTAGCATCTTAGCATATAGTGTATAAGCTCATTGGAGTTGTGCACATTCTAGTTTGGATACCATTTCTATCAGAGTGCAAGAATGTAGGGCCACCTACTGGAGCACAGGTAGCCTCTTGGTCACCACGTTCCTACAGAAAACTGACTTTTCCTCCCCAAGAGCTACAGATTGCCAACAGATCCTCAGCTAGGGGTCAGACAATAAGTTTCTTAAGTTCTTTTGGCCATCACAGTCTCTGACAGATATCCAAGACAAAGCCAGCAGCAGTCAATTTTAAAGGGGTGTAGGTGACAAAAACAGATGGAAGGATTGTGTTCTGCCTATGCGTCCTCAGAGGGAAGAGCCTGGGTGAGCAGGTAAAGATAACAGAGCTTGGGAGCCCTGTCAGTAGCCTTGACAGCACGCTTCCCAGCACTGTGGGCTAAGCAGAGCCCTACAGACTCTCACTGACAGCTTTAAAGGATACTCAGTCATGTGAATGAGGCTAGTCACAGGGACTGACACAGGCCTTCCTGAAGCTCAGATCTAACTACGAGCATTCTACGTACTGGTAAATGTAGGGCAACATGTTTATATTGGAGTCCTAGAAGGGAATTTAAAATTCACTGTGATGTCAGCAATTATAGAAGAAATTAGAGCTGCGATTGAAAGCACAGCATTGAGAGGCGTTTTCAGAGTAAATATCCCACTCAGGAGTGGTGTGGCTAAGCCTACTCATGGTGAAATGTCCATTTAACACAAAGGAAGCTGGGAATGAGTTGGCAGCAGAGTTCCAACTTACAACCAGAGGCTCATCCAACATCTCTGTTTTTAACTCCACTCTTAGGATGCGTGTGTGCTCTCCCATAGAAGTGGAGAGCAACATTTTCACTAGTAGCGTAAGATATTCTGTAAGTGCCTCTTTAGAGACAGTAAGCTGAGCACACACCTTTAATCTCAGCACTATGTAGGCGGAAGCGGGCAGGTCTCTGAGGTCTAGGTCAGCCTGGTTTGGAAAGTGAGTTACAGGCCAGCTGGAATTTTGTAGTGAGGCCCTGTCTCAAAATCAAATCAAAACAAACAAACAAAAGTATATACTTAGAAATGCATGCCTAAATTCTCAGACTCCTGTGTGTAAGGAGAGAGAGAGAGAGAGAGAGAGAGAGAGAGAGAGAGAGAGAGAGAGAGAGAGAGAGAATTATCCAGCTGTTATATATTCAAAAAGTCATTCTGATCTTGTTGGTGGAATCCTTCCTGTTAAGGCTATTTTTATACAACTGTGTTTGTTTATCAGTTTCTTTCTTAACCAAAATACCACATAAATAATTGGGACTCTTTTATATTTGTTTAATAATAAGCTCTGCAATACAACAGCCAAGCAGTTATTACTGTATTCTTAACCCTCTAAACTAACCGGTTTCCTCCCAGCTTACATCTCAGAGTTACTTGCAATTTGTAGCTTTCCTGTTCCAGATCTTTCTCTTGATGTTATGTGGACCTCTCCCACGGCAGAGTCTCCTACTTCCTCTTCGAACTCCCCCTCCCCTGGCTGGCAGGAAGTCCAGCTCTATTCTCTCCCCTGCTCAACAATTGGCTGTAAGCTGCTTTATTGGCCTATCAGGGGGCAATTGGGGAGCCGTGTTTACACAACACTGAGACAAGATATTCTCAGAACAAAGATTGTAACCAGATAATGGGGGGGGGGGTGCGGGTCTGAGCATTTGAGTCACACAATAACCTTATGCCGACATTTCTTCCTTTTAGTCTAATCAAAGGCACTTTCTCTTACAATATCAAACTATATGTAATAATAATGATTATGAAAGCTATCAGGTAAGATTTACATTTGTACTCTTTCACCTTGAATAAAGTATTCTACTATCTATCAATTTCTACCATCCTAAACATTTATGTTTATCTGTGAGACTATAACTATCTAGTCTTCTACCCCATGAGAGACTTAAGAAGGAATAAATATTACCTAACCATGTAGGAAGTACAGGCAAGCAGCTCCCAAAGGTATAGAAATGACAGAGATATTTTGCTGCCTGGACAGTCCCTAAAAATTTCTCCATAATCTTCAGTCTTTTGGCTCAGAATATTTTACAGGCTTTTCTGTGAAGCAGGGATTTTATAATATAAAGGACTTGCCTTGCTTGTCCTTGCAAAGCTTGGTAATCTACTCTCCTGCATTTAATTTGTCCAGTTTTGGATAGTATTTCGTTTGTAATTGGCATAAGGACATTTTTCTCATCTAGTGGTTATGTTGTCATATATGAAGCATTTGATGCTCTTTGAAGTAGAATGAAGTGTGCCAGGAGCAGACCTCTCCCATTGTCAAAAAAGCCTTATGTTATTTTTATTTAATAAAATGTTTTATTAATAAATTTTTATTTATTTATAAAGTAAATTAATAAAATTTATTAATAAAAATTTTATTTAATAAATTTTATTTAATGAAAAATTAAAATGCCATATTCTGTAGATCTCTGAAGGTTTTTAAATACAATCTATCTGTCGTCATCTATCTATCTATCTATCTTATCTGAATTGTTTCTAGCTATTTTTTATCTGTCAACCCAGGAAACATAATTTTATAGTTAACTAAACTAGTATCTAACATTACCATGAGTTTGATCATCTGACTGCTAATATGCAGATGATGAGAATTTAACATTGCACTTTTAATAATCACATAGGTATAATATCTTAGCATGTTGTAACCAAGTATAATCTTAAATCTGTATTAATATATAAAGATTTATACAAATGTAAGATTTTTGGCTTATTAATGCTCTTTGGTCTAAAAATAGATTCAATAATCTACCCTTTTATTTATCATTCCTATAACAAACCCCTTTAAAATGATAACAAACATCTATCACCTACAGAATAATAAAAAATCATCCATCCCTTTCTGGGAATCAGGCAGAGTTTTCTTAAATTGCTTCTTGTTGATTGGGACATAGTTTTTCTTTTGGGTAGGCCCAAGAAAATTGGTATATTGTCCAGTCTTAATAAAGTAAGCTGTGACTTTCGCTGTCCAGTTTTTAATGCTGAGGAGGTTCAGAGTTTAACTGAAGTACTGCCTGGAAAAGTTTGTAATGCTGGACAATCTAGAGAGACATTTTGAAGTTGTCCTGGATGCAGATTTTAGAGGAAATAGTTATTAAGGCCATCTGTGAGGTAGGATTATTTGGGCTGCTTGTCTTGTCTTTTTTGGAGCTTGGTCTTTTTGGTCTGCAAAATATATAAACTTTCAAAGATATTTTACATATTTGTATTAATATATGTATGGGATGGGCATTGAGTACAGTTCAGTTAAAGATGATTCTCTGTAAAATAAATTTTTATCTATTCTATTTAAAAGAATGGCTTGATAATTCCTGGGGATTTTGTAGGCAAAGATTTATTGACCATGCACAGGGGAAGTCCTGGCTAGAGACATTTTCATGTCTCAGCCAGTCTCAGAGCTGTTCCCACGTGGAGGGTTCAGAAAATTATATTACCTGTCCTGTTTGGTATTATTTATTTCTTTCATCTGTAGCCATGATCTTCAGGAAGTCTACCCTTTCAAATCTGATGTCCAACAGTTGTGATGGAATACATAGCTTTTTGTTGAGACAAGAACATATTCTCCTCCACAATGTAACATATTTCCTCTCTTCCATTTTGGAATTAGGATCTTTATATACCGATCTAATTCAGTTAGTCCTTTCTAAAATCCAATGTATCTTAGCAGGTATGTTACTTGCGTCATTTAAAAAAATTTTTTAAAATCATTAAGTCATTAGTTAATCTATCTTGGAGAGATATTTTGTTTAATGACCGTCATTTAAAAATTATTGTTATATATTTTCACAATTGTTTGACCTATAGGATTGTAAGTTATATCTATAACAGGTTTTATGTCATAATGTCTAAAAAAATCGTTGTATTCCAATGAATATATGTGCCGAATCACCTACCATCCGCTCCAATTTGCAGAGGCATCTCCAAGGCAGTCACCATCTCTAACAAATGTGTAACCTTATAATCATGCTCTCCATAATTTAAGGCAGAAGCCCATTGGAATCCTGAATATGAACACAGAGCACGGTGCATTCACTTCAGTTCTCCAAACTCCGCAGAATGGAGCACACAAGCCACTGTATGACCTTGTTCCAAGGCAGCATCAAACAAGATTTACATTTTTGCTTTAGCATATAGACCTTCATCCAATAATTGAACCTTGACAATACACACACAATATCCTGTCTGATCATGTTGGCCTACAGCCAAAGAGTTTCTACCTAGCATCTCAATGGGCTGCCCTTCTGCAATTTCTTCAAGTCTTTGTGGATTTTCCTCATCTAGAACTCCTCTTCTGGTGTTATTGTAAGTCCCAAAGTGGATTTCTCTGAAGGTTCCCTATTTTGGTTTGAAGATTCCTCCAATATCTGTTCTATGGTCTTTAATTTAGCATCTAATTTCTCAATCTTTTCCTTCTACAAGTCTGACTTATTCTGATCTCTCTCAATGAGGACATACAAAACTAAAATCATCATTGAAAAAATTATTTGTATGTTAAGAGAAACAAACTCAAATGGGATCCAGAAACATTGTGTCATCGTGTCTTTCTCCATTTTCATCATAGAAAATAATCTTCATTAATCGTTAAACCTCTCCCTAGGGACTTCACTTTCTTAGACATGGCTTCCCTTGTAGACCTCACCAGGTCAGCTGCCTGAGGCTTCTCAGTCTGCCTCTGGCTCCTGCTTCCCCCACTCTGGGAAGTTACTGAGTCCACAAGTGTTTAGTCCTCTGTCCTGCATAAGTCAAGCCAGCAAAATCCTTTTCTAAAAGATATTTACCTTTCTGACTTGGCTAGGAAAAGCTGGCTTTGAGAAGCTTGCTTGTGTTAAAGAGCCACTTTGTTTTTTATTAGAAAAGAGTTCCTAAAAGAATGCTTCTGCCTTGCTTCTCAGGGATTTGGATCAGTTTTTTTGTTTTTGTTTTGTTTTGTTTTCTTGTTTGCAGCCAGCTGGAAGCCTTGTTGCTCTGTGGGACAGGGAAGGGAGGTGCAGAGTGGGGTGTCTGTTTAATCAGGAAATTGTGAGCTCCTGCCTTAGAAACTGCCAATTGCCATGTTTTTCTTTAAGGAAGAGAACTAAGAAACTGCTTTCTGTTTAAGTTTAGTTTCTATTTAACTTCTGCCTAGATTTGTATAAGTTCTGCCCCACAGTGGGCACCAAAGTGTTAAGGTTATTTTTAGAAAGCTGTGCTTGTTTTTCAGTTTCTCTCTTAACTTGGCAATCACACAAATAATTGAGACTCTATTGTATTATATAAACAAGCGTCATAGCACAAGAATTGATCAGTTGTTACTCTATTCTTTACCCTCTAAGTTACTTTGGTTTCCTCCCAGCATGCAGTGCAGAGATACTTGAACTTTGTAGCTTTCCCTGCTCCTGATGTCTCCTGCACCTCTCCAGTGGCTGAATCCCCTACCTGCTCCTCTAACTCCTTCTCCCCCCGGCTGGCAGGAAGTCCAGCCCTATTCTATTCCCTGATTAGTGATTGGCTGTATGCTGCTTTAGTGGCATATCAGGGGACAATTGGGGAGCAGTGTTTATACAACATTGAGACCCGTAGATTCTCAGGACAAGGATTGAAGCCAGATATAGGGACACAGAAATCAGCATTTGAATCACACAATAACCTATGCCTACACCTTCTTCCTTTCTGGCTTTCACCTTCTGAAAGAGTTTAAGCTGAGCTTTCAGCAAGCTACTTCTCCGCTCCAATAGCCCTAGCTGACAGGATGTGTGTGGTCATCTCTACTACAAAGTGTAGGTTCATAGCAGAAGTCATGCTGTGCAGAAGACTGTGAGGCCCATAAAGAGGAGTTTAGTGGTGGTTCCCACAGAGGCATCAAAGAGAGGGAAGCAAATTGGACTGAGCAGTGCACATAGCAGCACAGTAAGACTAATATCTGCTGTTCCATGCAGTTAATCTGGTGACAGGTGACTGGGTGGTCCTTCCTGGAGGGCATTGGCATCAGAGACTTGGTGCTGTCACTGGTATTGGCAGTGGGATCCAGACTTACCTTAACAAAGAGCAGATCACGATGGACCCATCCCCTGGTACTGTGTTGTTTAGTGCTCTCCTCTGTTGCTGTGATAAAATACCCTAAGGAAAAGCAACTGAGAGAGAAATGGTTTCTCCAGCTTACAGTTTCAGTTTACAGTCCATCATTGTGGAAAAGTCAAGGCCAGAACTTTGAACATCTAGTTACATCCCATCCACAGTCAAAAGCAGAGAAAAAAAATGAATGAATGTGTGCATTCTCATTTGCTTGCTTGTGCTTATCTCAATTTTTCCATTCCTCTTTAGTGCCCTCTGCCTAGGGAATGAACCCACAGTAGGCTGGGTGTGACCACCTCATTTAACTTAATTAAGACAATTCCCCAGAGATACACCCACAGGTCAATCCAATGGTGACTTACTCTTATTGAAACTCTCTTCAAAAAGAACTTAAAGAAATGAAGATTTGTCTGGCTGTGGGTCTCTGCATGTGTTTCTAACAGCTGTTGGATGAAGCCTCTCAGAAGACAGTTATGCTAAGCTCCTGTCTACAAGCATAGCAGAACATCATTAATAATAACAGGAGTTGTATCTCTCTCAAATGGGGTGGGTCTCAAGTTGGGCCAGTCATTGGTTTGCTATTCCCTCAATATCTGCTCCATCTTAATCCCTACACTTCTTTAGGCAAGACAAATTTTGGATCTAAGGTTTTATAGGTGTGTTGGTGTCCTCCTCCCTCCTCTGGAAGTCTTACCTGGCTACAGGAGGTGGCAACTCCTTAAGCCCTGCTGCTAGGAGTCTCAGCCAGGATCACCTCCATAAACTCCCAGGAGCCTCCACTGTCCCAGACATGCCCCCATAGATTTCCATCCTCTCTACTGGTCCTCTTCCCACTCCCCACCCCTATCTCCCCACATCGGATCCCTATCCTTGTTACCTTCCCCACCCCATCACCCATCCAGTTCCCTCCGTCAATCTATGTCAGATGTCTATTTTATTTCCTCTTCTGAGTGAGATTCAAGCATTCTTTATTGGATGCTTCCTTGGGGAGTTTTCTGGAAGAATGGGAAGACAGATAGAGGAAGCCAGAGGGGTCAAGGACACCACAAGAATACCTATAGAGTTAACTAACATGGACCCATGGGGGCACACAGAGACCAAAGGTGCATGAAATGGACCCCCTACACATATGTAGTAGATGTGTATAGGTGGGTCTCCTAACAATGGCATGAGTGTGAAGCAGCTGGTCACATTGCATCTGCAGTCAGAAGCAGAGAGTAGAATGCTGGTGGCCATCTTGCTGTTTCTTTCTATCATTTCATTCAGTTAAGTATCTTAACCTGTAAAACAATGCTGCCCATATTTAGGGTGGCTCTCCCACCTAATTTAAACATCCTTGCAAACACCTGCATAGACAAGCCCAGAGATGTGTCTCCTAGGTGATTCCAAATCCAGAAAAGTTGGTGGTGAAGATGAACCACCTCAAATGATCCTTGATAAGTGTGCTAAGCAACTCTGGAGTTTTCCAAAGAAAGCAGCTCAGCGATGTTACAGAATGTGCTTTGTCCACACCACCTCCTCTGCAGTGGATATCTCCCCATTGCATATTCATAGGGATCCCACCATCCTCACCATCTGTACCCATTCTCCTATTCCTTCTATGTACCTTTAAACATCTCTTTTCTACCTATTAGGCACCACACATCAGGATAAAATACTACTTTGTTATATCTCCTTACAGCAGTGAAAATTCAGCAGTTTAAAGCATTGCCTCAAGTTTTACCTCCCGGGAGGTCCTCTTTTCCTTGTCATCAGGTTGACCCTGAGCAGACCTGCAGCACTTGTTGGTACCAGCACACAGTGATCACTGCCTATGAACTAGGCTTGACTTTTTGAGTTTTAGACCAGTGGGGCAGAAATAATGCCACAGGTGCATGGATGAAGGAAAGTGGTCATGGTGAAGGTCTATAAAATACTTGCTTATGTGCCTTAACCAAACATACCCAGACTTGTCCAAGGTGTGTCTTATACACCATTCCACTCATGGGAGGTTTGTGTTAGGGGCTTACAACCTTCAATCATGTAATCCACAGCTGGTAATGAAGCACAGGTTTACTTCCTGGACCTAGTTAGGTATTCAATGTTTACCAGTTGGTATTTTTAGATGGATTCACGGATTTGTCTGTGTCTTCACACAGCTCCCTACTGTCCACAGATACCTCAAGGATCTTCCAGACTGTGAGCCCAGTAGTTGGGCTTGAGTAACACACCCCAGCTGTGCTCACTACTGCCTTCCAAATGCTCAGTGGTCCCCTAAGAGCTCTGCTCTTAACTGATGAGCCATCTTGCCAGCCTAGAGCTCTTCTCTTCCTCATTGCTGATGTTGGTTGTGGTGATTGAGACAGGTGGCAGCAGCTTGCCTTCAATGTGGATTGTTAGCCTTCCCAAAACATTCCTGGGGGACTGATTTGGGGTGGAATTTGTCTCCCAAAATTTGGACTGCATACACTACACAAATATAGGCACTACCAGACAGATCCAAGCAGGCTAATTTGTGGAGCAGTGTGGTGCTCTGAGGGCAGCCAAGAAAATCAAGATTTTTAGAAAGCACAGTATGTGAGAGAAAGAATAATGCAAGACTGTGATGGTGTATATTGGCCCTGGCAGAGTGAACTGCTCTTGATTTGCCTTGAAAAATAATGCACAAAAAAAAGTTGGCTGCACATTGGATACTGGGGGCTGTGTTCATTTCCTGAAGGAAACATACTCCATGTGGAACAGTCTGGTTGGAGTTACCACTTAGTTATTTCTGTAGCTATGACCCAAAAGCCACAACGGCCACACTGGAAAAGCCAGAGAATTACATGGAAGCATTACAGCAGGTACCATCTGCTACATCTATAATGTTGACACTAAACTCAGCAATTCTCCCAGGAACTTCTGTACAATAAGGAAAGACACTTCTAGTGGCTGCTACTCAGCCCTCTGTGTCGCAGTGCCCCACCCCCACCCCTGGCCCTTGCAAGTCAGGGAACCAAGGTGGAATTCTGCTAAGTAGATCAGCAGACCTCTCTCCCTGTTATAGGCAGGGCCTGAGTTTATGACGAGGGGTGTCTTGGATATTCTGAGTCCACTGAAACACAGATCTCACAGCTTGTATCCCATGAGCTTAAGCACCCCACAGGTGGGTGATCCCCTGGATTTACTGGGTCTCTTGGAATACACCTGCTATGCTTAGGCTGGCAGCACAAATTGTGTGTGACTCCCATGCAGCCTTTCCAACAAGTACTGAAGCCCCTTCGGCAAACAAAAGATTAGTAGAGACACCATTGAGCCAGATGTTAGTTCTTAGCCCATCATCTTTGCAAGTTTTGTAGATAAGCATTGTATGTTCCTTAAGGTCACCCCTAAAACTCCATGGATTTGGCCTAAGGAAATTATTAAGTCATGTATGTGGGGTAAAATGTTCTTTGTCATTGCACCTCATCAATAATCCTATTATTTTTACACTTAGAAGCAGCATTTTGTGTCATTGGGGACCTGCTGAGAGTTTATGATGACGTCTTTGGACTCACCCAGTGCATTGCGGGACACACATTCCTCATGGCACCTGGTTATATGGTGGTCCCTTAGGAAGTAGACAATGGCATCAAGAAGAATGGCTCGCTCAGCCCACAGTGTCATAGTGTCCATAGTTGCTCCCTTGCTTTGTTCTCTTCCTTCTGTATTCTACCCAGAGAGCTAGAACAAATGCTGAGAGGAATGGCCATGTCCATAAGGTCATGAGATCCATTTTCTACTCCCTGATAGCTGTTCTAAGTTCTCTCAGCTTAGCCATTTGGACTGAGGCATGTGGGGCCTCCGCAGTCCATGAGCAATTCTCCCTCCTGACAGAGATGTGTTTTCTGGTGGTTCTGGGTGCCCTCTTAGCCACATTTGCTTCTCTCAACCAGCTTCCATCATAAATCAACCCCAAAGAAACACCACTCAGTTCCCTTGTTGTGTCTCGATGTGGTATGAGTACATGTCCCTTATGATTATCAACTTGTGTTACTGGGGTAAAGTGTCAGGGTGACACAGGTTTCCTTTGATAAATATTTCCCTCCCAAGTCCTATTCAACCTCCTATGGGAAACATCACCTGTGATTCACTAATTGCCACACCTGTACTGCCAGACACAGGTTTTGTTTTTGTTGTTGTTTGTTTGTTTTGTCTGTCTCACAATATTTCAGAAACAAGTTTAGGGGTTTAAGTGACATCACCATAGTTGCGTAGCTGGTAGAGGGACAGGATTGTAGGTTCTATTCTCACACCCAAGATCTCTGCAGTATTGAATCTGCATTCTGGAGAGAAAGAAGAAAGGCGCAGGTGCAAGAGCAGGCAAGGCAATGGGAAATCCATCTTCCATGCTGTCCAGAGAAGACAAGACATGGGGATGTGGTAACTTTCACTCTTTCTTTTCCTCAGCTAACCTTTCTGTAAATCGTTTCCTGGCCACAGTGGGGAGTTATGTCATGCAATATTTACTGTCAGACTGCACTCTGAGAGCAACCATTGTCCTAGCTTCACTAGTTGGGGAAAAGGCTTTTAAAGAGAATAAAGGATTCTTTAAAGCCTGCTACACTTTCTGGTGTGGTGTGACTGTGAACCATCTCCACAGGCTCAGGTATCTGAACACTTGGTCCCCAGCTGATGGTGTTGTTTGGGGACTTGTAGAAGCTGTAGTCCTGTTAGCAAAAGTGCCTCAGTGTGGCCTCCTACGACTCATATTGTTTCAAAGTAAAACAAGAAGATACAGACAGCCCAGTAAAAACCCCAACTTCTTGCTTACTTTCAATTTTTAGTAATTCTTTGAAATGTTCATACATGTTCACTGTATATCTTGGTCATATCCACCTCCCCTCTCCCTTCCAACTCTTCCCAGCACCTTCCTATCATCTCCTTCCCAATTTTATGCTCACATTTAATAATTCAAAAACATTGAATCTGCTGTGTCCCAGTAGTGCTGACCTTACAGGCACAGGTGTGGGGTCATCTGTGGGTCATGAAGACTCTCTCAGTCTTCCTAACCTGAACAAAAGTAACTCCCCCCTCACAAGCCACCAACTGCTACTCTGCAAGACTGCTGCATACAATGCCTTGCTGACTTATTTGGTTTTCATTTTCTGCCTGACTTTCATCCACTTGCGACTTGTTTACCTGTTCTTCCTGCCACGCCCATCAGAGTGACCTCCCCTGACATTAGCGTAGCACCATCTGCCATTTGCAAGTGTGTTTGTTTTGTGTCCTTTAGTGTCTGACCCTGCAGTGCCTCTGCTCTTAGTGGGGTTTCACAACCCCCAATGGAGCCACTCAGAAGGTTACCTAACACCCACTTATGCCCTAGCCTCCCAGCAGCTGGCCCAAATGTGTGGGAAGGACTGTAAGCTTTGTCACAGGTAAAAGAAGTCTTGGTGGGCTTTACCCTTGGATACACCATGGATATCTTGAGATAGACTGGGTGGAGCCATCCTGGGCCTGAAATTCAGAAAGCAGACCCCACCTGGACTATTGTTTTTCTAATCAACCCTCAATGGGAGAAGGTCCTTCTCCCATGACACAGACAGGCAGAGAGGAGAGAACTACAACAGGTTCACACCGGGCTTGAGCGCACGTGGATCAGCAACCAGGCCGGACCAACACGCAGGCCAGAGACACCTAGGGACTCGTCCCATGGAACGGATACCAGAAGGTTCACTCTTTTTTCCCTTTAACCTTTTTTCCCTCTTGTGTAAGCTAGTTCAGTTGTATAATAAAGTTTAATTGTTAAGAAACAGAGCGTACATGCATGGGCTTTGAAAGCCTTTTCCAAAGTTAAAGAGTTCATGATTCCGGCTCAAACAGCCCATATATCTATCTCAGAGTCTGCAGCCATCTGAGAAGGCAGTTTTTGGAAGGCAAACCCTACAATCTCAATTTACAGCTGATTATACCATCCACAGATCCCCATTAACATAGTTATCAGCCCATGGACATGGAATGAGCCGTCCCCCCTGGAAAAAGTAAATCTACCACAGGCTATAGACATAGAATCAACTAAATAGCACATTATAAAAAAATTAGTTGTAACAAATGGCTACGAACTCTTTTTGACTAAAAGAAAGAAAGAAAAAATGTCACATCAATAGTAAGCATTCTCTTTTTTAAAAATCTTTGTTGCCCCCTCCACTGTATTGTATCAATATAATAGTTAAAGTTGGTTTATAAATCTGTTATCTAAGACACACTAACACAATTAGCATGAATAATTTGAAATAGCATAACTTTCCATTTGCTTAGATCACTATGTAGGAGATATCTCTTTGGGGAGGGCTAATAATAGATCATCCACAGCCATAGACCATGTTCAGCAGCCATCAATTACCAGTCACTCCTTGGCTAGGGGCAGGGCTTTATGTGCCCCTCCCTTATGCATACCTCAACGCTGATTGGCTTGTTCTTGTGTCGATCTTGTGTAGATAACCACAGCTGCTGTGAGTTCATGGATACAGCAACAAATTCATATCCAGAAAAGATCATTTCCCAGCACCCTTCCCCATCCCACCTTCCGGCTCTTACGTTCTTTTTACTTCTTTTTTTGGAAGGGTTCTGTAAGGTTTTCATATAGTTTTATATTTTAGCTCCCCTTCCTTATGTTACTTCTCCCATCTCCATTCTTGCTTAAAATGTTTCATCTCTCACCTTTCTCTCTCCAATCCTATCATCCTTTAAACTGTTCTACTTTCCGTATCACCATCTCCTCTTCCTCCCTCCTACCCCTACCTTGCTCCACTAAAACATTTTCTTCCTCAGAAGTACCCCCTCACCATTATAACACTGGAAATGTTACTCCTAGCATCTCCCTTCCCCCATCTGGAAAGTGTTCTTTGACTTAATTTGAAACAGAGACTAAGGTTGAAGGACAGGCTACGTATTTTCTTCGTCTTTTCATGGAAATAGAAAGGTTGGTCCTACTTATTAATCAGCATTTGGAGAGGAGAATGCAGACACTCCAGCAGCCAGTGTGATATCCTGTGCTTCCACAGCTTGTTAGGGATCCTTTGAATGCCACTGTCCCTTAATAAAAGCAACTACATTGAAATCACACACACACCACAGCAGTGGAGTAATTCATTCTGCTTATGACAAAATTTCTTTGTGTCAAATTAAAGTAATTTGAAGGATGAAGGCACACAGTATTAGCTGAGTCTCAGAAATTCAAATTAACATTACACACAGTGTGAAATAATAGACACTAGAAGCAGAGATTCTCAAGATTGGGGAAGGTATGCAAGGATATATATTCTGCCTACAGATTCCCAGACCTTAAAATGAAAATCGTGACTCCTGTACTCAGGTCCCACAGCAAGGAAGAGGTGAGACAGCTGGCCTGGGGGGCTTTCTGTACAGGTGACTTTTCTTTCTAAATAGGAGCAGGTCTCCCACAGGTTCCATGGGAGCCTTGGCACAGAGTGGCACATGCATTGCTGATATTAATGAGGTGAATCACGACGCAAAAAAGCAAAAGTTCCATGCTGGTAAATTACATTAAAGAGTGAAACCTCAGCAAAGAATGACAGGCCTGGAAAAGCTATCCGGAAGCATAACATCAGGGCAGGAGGCGCAGTTAAGCACAGCTACAACAAACAGCCTCCTACTAAATGAAAATAAAAACAAGTACCTTGCAATGTATCCAGTAAAAGTTTTTGATCTCATTTTACATATGAAACCAAGCCCTCGCTGCTCTGAGTCTGAGAGTCTATTTCCAGCTTCACTGGACTTGGAATTACATAGGACATGCACTTCTGGGTGTAACTTCAAGAAACTTTGCACAGGATTAACTGAGGAGTGTACAGGCATCCCAAGGATGGATGACCCCATCTTTAGGGCTGTGGGGACCAGCCTGAGATATTGGAAACCTTGTGGGTGCCAATGATGCTTATCAGTCACTTCTTGGTTTTGGTATAAAAAAAATCCCTGACAAAAAACAACTTCAGAAAAAAAGGCCTTAGTTTGGCTCATTGTTTGAGGGTGTAGCTCATTGTGGAGAGGCAGGAATGACAGCAGGTGCATGAGGCAGCAGGTGCATGAGGCAGTTGGTGCACGAGGCAGCAGGTGGTATTGCATCCACACTCAGGGAGTGGAGAATGATGAAAGCTGGTGCTCAGCTTACTTTCAGCTTTATATCCAGCCCAGGACCTCAGCCCAAGGAACAGAGCTACCTATAGGCCAGATGCCTTTCATTTAAATTTACCCAACGTAGAAAGTCCCTCAAAGACGAGCACAAAGGTTTGTCTCCCTGTGATTCCCTCAGGGAACAGAATTAGGTTCATGAGATTTTGTCTTGTTCATTGACTTTCCAACCTTCTAACTGCATTCATCAAAACCACAAAGCATCAGAACAATATACTAAACACAGCCTTCAGAAGAAGAGGCTTGTAGGGCTGCATCGAGTCACACGGCAGTTTCGTGGTGTACCCAGCCTCTCTGAGCCTCCATTTCCTTGGCAGACACAATAGGATTGATTCTATGAATGGGTCAGAGGAGCCTCCTGATGCTGAGTCTGGCGTGTGGTAGGCACTTGGTGATGCTGCTGTAATCTGGACCCACATGTGTGCTCCACGCAGATTGCCCTGCTTGTGTGGCCTCTGCAGGAATGCATTTGCTTCCCCTCTGGATGCTAATTGCCTTTTCAGATTATGTATCTCATTAAGCTCTACGTATCTTCATTTTCTGGGCTCAGTAGTAATTGAGTGCTCTGTCATTGTTATGTTCACTATCCTGACAACATTTATTAAAATGAAGCAATTAACTATTGTCTTAAATGGAGTTTAGAGGTAAGGCTCATTAGACTCTGGCTCGTTACAATTAACTTAAATGATAAATGCAAAATTATTTTATCCCAGCCTTACCCTCAAAATTGGTTCAGTTGCATTTCTCTAGAGCTGGCTTCCCTGACTCACGAAACAGCAAAACTAGTTAGGAATGTTTTAGGGAAACACAATACTCATTAAAAAGATATTATTAAAACATGTGAAGCCCTAAAGTTGGCTCACAGAGGTCTCTTGCACCGTTAGCGTGTGAACCCAAGCTCACCTGGCCCCGCAGGTGCTGTGGAATTGAGCTCAGAGGCCTCTGAAGTCCATAAGAAGGAACCAGACCCAGGTTTTAAACACTGAGTCCTTTGCTTGCGTTCATTTCCATAGGTTATATGAGCCCTCTGCATGGGCAGTGGGGAGAATGGCCTCACAGGGGAGGAGTTCCTCTCTAATGACTTGCTTCAAGCAGGTAAGGGCACTTGGCACGACATGATTTTCTACTGCGCTAATTGGTTGTACAAAACTGCATCCCTTTTGCTGGATGGCAGACATTACAGCGAGAGCCCCACCCCAAGTTTTACGAAAAGGAAGTGGGAGTGTAATCTGTCAGGTACAGCACTGGACTGGTGAGTCTGGGCTTTCTCATCTAAAACTGTTGTGTGTTTATGCTGATTGGGAATGAGGGATTTAGAAGGAATCCTGCATCTTAGTGTCTGCTCTATTGCTGGGATAAGACACGCTGACACAAGCAACTTAAGCATTTATTTAGCTCACAGTCCATCACAGCAGGGGAGTCACAGCAGCAGGTACTGGAGTCTGGAGAAGACACCATGGGTGCATGCTTTCTTTCTCCCCTCTTGCTTTGCACTGTTCAAGATCCCCTACCTAGGGAATGGTGCCGCCCACACTGTGTGAGTCTGCCTACCTCAGCTGATGCAAGCGAGAGAATCCCCCACAGACAGGCTTGGTGGCCTGTCTCCCAAGTGACTTCAGATTTCTGCCTGGCACTTATCAAGCTGCAGCATGTATGTCATTGCTACCTGATACTGATTACCTATGTGTTCCTGTAGCTGCAAAGAGCCTGGAAAAATCTCACTTTTGTGCTCTGAAAAATGAGGTGATGTTTAATCGTCCTAGCTGTTGAAATAAATGAGACAATGAACAAAAACTTCAACCTCAAGCACAGCAGACATGCAGTGGAAGAATACTCCTTTCATCCTTGGCTCTCATAGATTATGTCAATTGGCATATTTGGAAAGATATGACAGTCTCTTTGCTCAGATATGGAGCACATGCATGTGTGTGTGTGTGTGTGTGTGTGTGTGTGTGTGTGTGTGTATGTGTGTGTGTGTATTCTCAGGCAAGGTCCCATGTAGCCCAAGATGGCCCCAAGCTTGCTATGTAGCTAAGGGTGTCTTTGTACTTTTCATATTCCTGTTTCCACCGCCCAAGGGCTGGGATTACAGGTGTGTGCCACCGCCCAGTTTAGGAATGTAAATTGGGCCAGCCACCATTAAAATCAGTATGGAGGCTTTTCGAAAATTAAAGACAGAGCTTCCATGTGGTCTACAACATCACATATTTTCTATCTCATCACTGTGACAAAAACAACTTATAGGCGGAAGGATTTATTTTGCAGTAAAGTCAATGATGGTGAGAGTGTTGGGGATCCAGAACCCAAGGAGGGCCTGCCATCCAGTGACTCAGCTGGCCCCCCCCACCCTAAAGTTCTACAACCTTTGCAGACTTTGCCACTACCTGGGGACCATGGGTATGAGCACCTGAGTCTATGGGTGATATGTAACATCCAAACCATCATACTCCTTCTTAATGTCCGTCCAAATGGTCTTGTCATTATGAACAACGCACCCCAGGTCTCATCACTGTGTCTCCCACTTCTCACTTTCTGTCAACATTAGGTGCCTGAGTTTCATCTTGCATGTTTCCCAATCTGAGAGATGTATCCAGAGGTCTTGGTTCCTTCGCACAGAATAGGTGCTGTTACAAACTGGATTCTGAGCATTGTCTGTTGGCTGGGGGAAGGGCAGGTAAGTCTTTTAAGACTATTTTCATAATGCCTCTATTAGAATTTATCAGATATTTTTCTCATGGTTGGATTTTAATCATATGTTTAAAGACAGCTTATAGGAGATGTGTGTTTATACTTATTAGTATACATACATATACAAACACATATTTCTTATTATTATTGGGTATCTATGTATGCACATATGTGTGTGTACAGGCGTATTGGCTATAGTGCACACACAGAGATCAGAGAGCAACTTTGTAGAATCTGCTGTCTCCTTTCACCTTTAGTTGTGTCTCAGGGCTTGAATTTAGGTCACCTGGTTTGTACAGCAAGCCGAGCTATCTCACCAGCTCAAATCCACATTTCTATGTTACTTCTGTTCTATATTCAGCTAAACATGGGTCCTATAATATCTCCAACTCTACCTGAGGACAGATTTTTTAAAAATGTGATAAGGAAATTAGTTCTCTCTGTGGCTCAGGGAGTTATCTTCTCATGGCTATAGATAGTGACATGTGTACAGCTCGAGTCTGTCAGCATCCATCATAACTGGACCCTGATCCCCAGCCGTTTGCCTGGCTGAGAACAGGATGGGTTATTCAGCACCTTAGTGACCACACACTGATCTCTGGTTTGTGTGACATGTCTGCTGAGGCCCAGAAGGAGGGATCTTTCCACTGAAGGTGGCATTTTGACATGTACTTCCATGTGAGAGGGAGGAATGCAGTAGCATAAACATTGACACCTACAGTTTACATGGAGAGTGGATGACAGCAGCACAGTCACTTCTGCTAGGATGCTCTTGGCCAATACAGGCCAAATGGCCTGATCTAACTTGTAGGAGATCCAGGAAGTGAAACCCCACTAAAGAACCCAGAAAGGGAAAAATCAGAATCCTTACAAATAGCGTTAACTAGTACCAGTGAAGATGAAAGCTGTGTCTTTTTAAATGATCAGAAATGTCTACAATGTATGTGTATATGATGTGGGGCAGGTAGGGAATGTTTGCATACAGGTGTCCTGAGGTGGAAAGATGGCATCTGCACCCTGCAGCTGGAGTCACAGGTGGCTTTGTTGCTATTGTGCTGAGAAAATAAGCACATTTTTCCTTGAAGACTATAATGGGTATCCTATTGGTAATTTGTCATGTGCTGTTTGAAGTCACTGGGAAGCTAGCTCAGAAAGTGGGGTTGCCTCCCACCCCAACTCCAGATCCGGGCTTGTTTGTATCAAGTGTTTGCTAAAGCCCTTTGTCTGAGAATGGGCTGGCTTCCCGGACTCTGTGACAGGGATGATGGTAAAATAGCACAACGGCTAAAACACTGTCCCTGGTAACAGTGAGAAAGTAGACCATTTCCATCTGAGGCTACTGTTAGTTATCCTGTGACATAAAAGTGCCTGCAGTGGGAGAGGGAAGCAGAGGCCAGCCACAGGAAGCAGAGGCCAGCCATGGGAGACAGAGGCCAGCCACGGGAAGCAAAGGCCAGCCATGAGAAGTGGAGGCCAGTGATGGGAAGCAGAGGCCAGCCACAGGAAGCAGAAGCCAGCCACAGGAAGCAGAGGCCAGCCACAGAAAGCAGAGGCCAGCCACGGGAGGCAGAAGCCAGCCACAGGAGGCAGAAGCCAGCCACGGGAAGCAGAAGCCAGCCATGGGAAGCAGAGGCCAGCCACAGGAAGCAGAGCTTTGTGAATCTTGGCCATGTACAGAGCTTCCTGGGAACTCCATCTGAATACCCCAGCTTCTTCAGTGAGTTTCTGTGAGATGGCAGGGGCTACTAATTTGATGATGTCACCTATGTCAGTTACTATTTATTCTTTATCATGGAAGCATTACCAGAGTGGACACTCTGCTGTGCCCTGGACTCTTAGCTGGCTGAATTTAAAGGGCTTCTTCATCTGTTTCTGCCAGATGTTTTGAGCAGAATTTGATGATGTGTTACTATCTATCTATTAATTATCTGTCTATCATCTATCTATCTATCTATCTATCTATCTATCTATCTATCTATCTATCTAATAAACTCACTCATTAAGATATAAACCCATGGCTACCATAGATCATCTTCCAGACCTCCCAGAACAAATATCTTGATTGGAAACCTGAACTCTCCTGCCCGTTGCTGCATTTCTCACAGTAGCCAAGATTTAGAAAGAACATATTTCCACTGACGGGTACATGACTGCTAACATGCAGTGTGTAGTGGAAGATTATTCTGCCTTGAAACAGCAAAGCCGTCCTGTCATTTATGACAATGTAAGTGATCTGGAAAGATGCTATACTGAATTAAATAAGCCAGGTACAGGGGGAAAAACATCTATGACCTCACTTACACAGGGAATCTAACATACTCAGAGATGAAGAATCATTTCCAGGGGCTGAGGAACACTAAGAGCACCAGAGCTCTAAGCTAAGATTGTCTTTTTTGCTTTTGCCCTGAGCATGGTCTTTGTGAGACCCAGGCAGCGGTTAAAAGTGAAAAAGAAAAAAAGAAAAAAGAAAAAACAAATACTTGTCCTTTCTCTCCTGCTACTCCCTGGGCAAAAAAAATGTAAAATGCAAGATGGAGCTGCAGGGCTGCATCAGCCCTTTGCATGTTACTTACCACGTGGGTTTAGAATGAGATGGCATTATGCATTTGTCTTGCGGCAGTTGTTTGAAAATAAGTTCTCACTGTCTCCTTTTCTATCCCATGGCTTGTGTACCTTGAGGGAACCTCTTTCTTTCACACAGAGAAACCCTTTGGATCCTTACACAGACAGATGATGAACTGAACCTGTGATGGCAGGGTGGGGTAGGTGGGGGCGGTGGGAGTCACCTTCCAGACCTCTGACTCTGCTCAACCCATCCTCACAAGCCAAGACTTCCTGAGGCTCAGTGTAAATTAGCTCTTGGCAATTAGTTATCTACTAATGTCGTGCAGAAGTGTTTGCACATGAAGGGAGGACCAGGAGCTAACACCAGGCATAACTAACCTCTGCAAACTCAATCCCAGACTCTGTAGAGCGAGGAGTGCCTGATTGATGTCACAAGGTCTAGACCACAAGGCAGCCTTGGGGAACAACTGCTGACTTCGCAGAGAGTGTCCACAGAGAGAGTACAGGCACAGGGTGGGGTGGTAATGTGAGTGTGTGATCCCCAGGGTTTCATTATCTACTCAGAGATCTTGGAACTGCAAGTGAAATGAATGTAGAAAATTCAGAAGAAACTCACTGGGTTAGAACCAGCCAAGTAGCCAAGAAGAGGTAGGTTTTTGCAACCCCCCCCCACCAGCCTTCTGGCAGGCCTTTGTGCCTTGATAGCAAACCCATGCAAGGGGCCAGATGGTTCTGAGAAAGAGCAAAGGGAGCTGAAGACCATAGGCATCTTCTCCCCCACAGTTGTAGCAGGAGATGCATCTTCATCTGTGAATGCAGTTCTGGCACAATCTTCCTTCACCACTGTCACCATTGAGGCTGTCATGGTCCGCAGTTCTCTCATTTGCATTAATGAGTCCTTTGTGGATGGAGTTACCAAGTGAAGAGTGTGTCCATTGTATATCTATTATTAGCAAAAAGACTGTTTACTGAGCATGTGGCATAATTGATTCTTTTGAACTAAGCCCCACAGTCCTCAGAGCCTCAGGAGGAGGCCACAGGAGGAGCAAATTTCAAGCTTCAAGTGAACTTAGATCCTTATAACCAGCTTGCAGGTTGCACAGAAGGCCTAAAAGATTCCAGAACTGTTGGTGTATGTGGTGCAGTCAACCACACCAAATAAGCACGTGCCTGTTCTAGGGCGCTCTACGAATCCCACATGTGAGATAGCTAAGAAGGGAGACAGATGTCGTTACATACCCATGAGGAGTTTCCATCCTAATTAGGAAGAGAAGAGGAGTCCCCAAGAAATTAAGGTTCTTATTTTTCAACCTGATCTATGGCTTCCATGACAGGCTTTGCGTGTTTTCAAAGCTGTGCAAATATTATCTTGAGTTACTCGTGAAATATGTGATTCCATACACCTTTGTTTTTACTTAGTGCTAAGAGACATGGGGTCTCTTGGCTGGAGTTACAGGCAATTGTGAACTGCTTAATATCGGTCCTTGCATCTGAGCTCTGGTCCCCATCATTAAACAGCAAGTACACTTAAACACTGATACCCCTCTCCAGCCCCAATTTAACTGCTTTTGAAGTTAGAAGTTGCCAGTTAGTTTACATTATAGTTTTCAGATCAGTCTATAAGTGATAATAAATCAACCTAAAGTGAGCAAAATGAATATTTGCATCCTCTCTGTTTGTGCTTATCATCCTACTAATTAATATTTATTTATATGTCCACATTGTCGCTCACTCGTCACTATCCCTTTATTGCCAATAATGAACAGCACACGGACACACTCAGGAGTGGAGGATTCTTTTAGGGTCACTTATTTATTTATTTATTTATTTATAATTTATTCACTTTACATCCCAATTGTAGCCCCCTCCCTCAATGCCTCCTGGTCCTGCCCTCCCTCACTCATCCCCCCTCCCCCTCCACTAGTCGTCAGAAAGAGGATCTCTCCTCCTCTATCATCTGACCTCAGTCTATCTGGACTGCCTGCATCCTCTTCCTCTGTGGCCTGGCAAGGTCACCTCTCCAGGGTTGGGGAGGGGGTGGTTTGGAGGGGTGGGAGAAAGGGAGTCATCAACAAGTGGGCATCAGAGTCCATGTCAGAAGTAGTTCCTATTCCTTCTATTATGGGACCCACAAGGAAACTGTGCTGCCTATGTACATCATCGGAGCAGAGAGTCTAGGTTCTCACCATGCATGCACGGTCCTTGATTCGTGCATCAGTCTCTACACACACACACACACACACACACACACACACACACACACACACACACACACACACAGCCACCAGGGGCCCAGATTTGTTGGTTCTATTGGTCTCTTTGTGGAGCTCCTGTTTCCTCCAGGTCCTTTTATGATCCAACTCTTCCATCAGACTCCTTACGCGCCACACCAGCGTTTGGCTGTGAGTCTCAGCATCTGCCTGGATCCCCTTGCACAGGCTTTTGTTGTTGCTGTTGTTGTTAACAAATATTTGCCAACATGTAGCTTAAGAGTTTGGTGGTTTGAGTGGGAATGTCCTCCATAGCCTCCAGCATTTTAGCTCTCACTCTTTAGTTGGTGGTGCTGTTTGGGCAGATTTAGAGTGTGTGGCCTTGCTGGAGGAACTATGTCACCAGAGGAGGGCTTTGAGAGCTTATGAACTCTCACACCATTTCCCTGTTTGCTCTCTCTGCTTTGTGCTGTGGTTCCGGATGTGAGCTCTCAGGATCCTGCTCCTGCGGCCATCCCTTGTTCTTGTCACCGTGCTCTCTGCAATGAGAATCTCTTACCCTTCTGGCATCATAAGCCCCTCTAAAACACTTCCTTCTGTAAGTTACCTTGGGCATGGGGCTTTATTTTAGCAACAAAGAAAAGACTGAAAGGGTGAGAAAGGGTTTCTTTTGGTTCACAGTTCAAGGGATGTAGCCCATCACCGTGGGGATAGTAGGACCTCGCAAGACTGAGGTGGCTGGTCATATTGTGCCTGTAGCCAGGAAGCAGAAAGAAAACAGGAAGTAGAGCCAGGTAAGGTAGCACAAGGCCCACCTCCAGTGATCTGCATTTTCTGGCTAGGCCCCATCTCAAAGCCCACTCTCACATGGGGATTGAGTTTTCCAACGTGTGAGCCTCTGAGGAGATTTCACATTCTAACCACAGCTGGCTGTGAATAAAAGTATTAGAAGGTTATTGCATTAATTATAAGATAGGACAGGCTGGGGAAATTATTCAGTTTATAACATGTTTACCTGGCACGTTCGAAGACTTGGGATTGATTCCCCATCTCCCATGTACAACCCCAGTGTCCTGCTGCATGCCTGTCATCCCTGTGCCTGGGAGGCAGAGACGAGGGGATCCGTGGGGCTCATTGGCCAATCAACCTGGTTTAATGGCCAAGTTCTAGGCCAAATGAGAGAGCCTGACACCTGAAGAATGACATTCAAGTTGACCTTCTTCTCCACACGTACTTGTACACATATACGTTCCCCCTCTATACATACACATGAACACACATACACACACATACAGAAACCTATACACACTGATACACAAATATCACACACAAATATATGCATATAAATAAGACAATATGAATGTCCATATTCAATGTTAACCTTAAATGTCTATATAGTAATGAAATCATTGTAGACTGTGCCTGTCTGAGATGATTTCACAGAGGCAGTAAGCATGAGTGCTGTACATCAATAAATAGGTTGTTTAATTGATTGATTATTGACTGGCTTAAGATAGACTTAGAGATCTAGGAATCATTGGAGCCAAGTGTAAAAAGAAGGCACTTTAAGCCAAGGAAGGACTTGGACTAGGAATCTGTGCAGAGCAGTTGTGATCTTTGCAGAACTCAGAGTGGATGTGTCTATTGGCAAGGGACCACAGGGAATCAGAGGCAAGATATGGTAGCAATGAGAGACCAAGATAGACAGTGTTCTCCAGCATCAGAATAGCAGATTTTCTCTTGAACACTACCTGTCTCCATCCTTAATTGTCTCTCTGGACCCCTCCTTGCCATCACTGATGCTGTGTGCATGATAGTGGGCTGTTTCTGGCATGTGCAAGATCGTCATGCAACATGGGTTTTACCAGGAAGGAGATGGATGGTCCTACAGACACTGAGTCATATCACAGCAAAGGTTAGGCCAGCCCAGCAAAGCCAAGCATGCTCCTGGCACTGTGGGCAAGGTCCTGCTCCAGGACAAGCTCTGCATGGTCCTCTCTTCTTGGACTGAATGCTGTCTAAGGATGCCAATGTCCTTGGAAGTGTTGGCTTTCCACTGGAATGAGACTCGGAACCCACTTCCTCTGCAGGCTCCAGATTCCACTGAGAATTTTCTTTTGGGCTGTTTGATTGTACTGAACAAATTGTTAATAAGGCAGGGTCTACTTTTATGAATTACTTTCAAAAATATTATTAAGATAAGGCAATAATAGCTATAAAGAATCATTGCACAAACCATCGAACCCTAAAATAGAATATTATTAGCCAAGTAAATGAGCTAGCCAGAGCTTTTCTCTTATACCTATGAAGCTAGGCACAACTGCAAGATGAGTGTGCCGCTGGTCTTAGATGTCCCTGGTAGTTTTGCTAAGTCCATGTTTTTATCCCTAAAAACACACCTACAAGTCAATTTGTCATGGAATTTTTAGAGTGCCTTCATAATACTGTCCCCGACCCGCGGGTTCAGTTATTCGTGGAGTGTCGCGACCTGTGAATAAAGAATAGGGCGGGAGAGAGACATGGACCCAGGGAAACGTTGCTTGTCGAGGGCCGTTTATTGTAAGGAGGTATCCAAATTTAAAGTGAGCTTCTGAGAGGGCGGGGGTAGGAAGGAATGCAGTGGAAAGTTACAAAATCTTCTGGGCCAGGCCCAAGGACAGCAGGTGTGGAGTGGGGCGATTATTCAGAAGTCGCGATATACCGAATGTTCTCTTTCTCAAGGTCAGGCTGGATCTTCTGTGGTCGCCAGGCAGAATAATTATCTCAAGTATGCAGACAGCTGTGGCTTACAGCCAGCAGGGCCTCTCAGCCACTGGGGCAGGTCAGGCAAGGTCCTATGGCTCCTGACATAATACATTTTAATGAAATGTTTCTTCCAAAAGTCATGTGTAAAATTACACCTGGCAGTACATATTCATGTTGATCAGTTTTATTTGTGTATGTGTTTTGCCTTTTTGTGTGACTATGTTTATTAGTTTTGTTTTGCCAATGGAATCTGAATTTGTCCTGCTTGGGGTTCACTGATATTTGCTAGTATGACCTTCACTGGTCTCCCTGCAACAGAGTCATCTGAGGATGGAGACCCCAGAGTCTGAGCATGCGGGTGCCTGGGGCTTGTGTGCCATCTGCCAACAGCAGTCTCCGGCATCTCACTGGCCCAGAAAAACAACACAGGAGGATGCGGTGGCACACACTTGTAATCCCAGCTCAGGAGGCAGAAGCAGAGGCAGGTGGATCTCTGTGAGTTGAAAGTGAGAGCATGTCTAAAACAAATGAACAATAAAGCCAAAACACCACAAATGATTAAAAAAAAAAAAAAAAAAAGATAGATGAGTAACCTCTGAGTGCCCTGCTCATTGGGGCTGTGTGTGTGCATTCTAGGTACCAGAGGCCAGCCTCTCCTGCTCAGGATGGAGTTTCCCTCTGAGAGACTCCCTCCTGCAATGAGCAGCTTCTTCTCCTTGGCTTTCCCTGGAGGTGCTGAGTGCACAGCCCCAGTGAGCAGGGCGGCGAGAGGGGGTCCTGTCTCAGGAATGGGACAGGGAGAGAATGGCTGCTGAGGGAAGCCAGTTCAGTTGGCATTTTAAATGACTGGAGTGTGTCTGGGAGACATTGCTGCAGTGGGGCAGGTCCTGCAGAGGGACATCTGAGGGTAGAGGACAGGCTGTGCCTACGGAGAGCTCTCCTAGCTAGGAGGACTAGGAATAGCCTGAAAAGGTACCAGGATTTGGAGTGTTTGGATTTGATTAGGGAATGGCAGGTCCGGTTTTGTTTTTCCATCTTTCTCTGTGAGCATGAGCAAACTGACATGTGTGTTCACCTTACCGCTGACAACATCTGAAATCTTAACATCGGAAGCCTTCCAAGGAAAGCTCTGCTTTTCTATTTGCTGGGTCAAGCACAGCAAGTGCTTTTAAACTATGGAGCTGCTTATGAAAAACACAGGGAAAAACAAGTCTGTTGTGTACTGAAGAAAGAACTTAGCATCATCTCCCACCTTGTCCCGGATGCTGGAGTAACTGGTCTGCAATCACCTCTCACCCTATCCTGGATGCTGGGGTAACAGGTTTACAATCACCTCCCACCCTGTCCCAGATGCTGGGGTGACCCCTCCTCACCCCACAGCTTCTTACAGAATATTTTGATTGTTAGCACATCTCTTTTTTCTAGTATAAGTGCCATGCACTCTAATCAGAGCATAGCTTTAGACATATCCCATGAGTTTTAAGATGTAGTGATTTCACTGAAAACGTTTTAGTTGCCATGGGGAGCTCTTATATTACTGATGGTTATATTAGACTTTGTGTCTTTGTTTTAAACATTATGTTTAAAACTATGTAGATGCTCCTTGACACACTTGTCATAATACGATATTGAAAAAGGTCAAAATACCTTGTAAATCAAAAATGCTATGACTTGAAAGTCACTGGACATGCCTAACCTTATGAAGCCCACACCTCCACTGTGCAGCACGTGAGAGACCGTTGCTTCACTGTAGCGGCTGTGTGGCCGACACAGGGCAAGGCTGCAAGCTTGTTCCCATCATCTCCAGAGAGTGAGGGATTCACACCACTAACCCACCAGAAGATCAGAATGCTCACTTTAAATACAGCTTGGTATGCATTACTTTCACATGAGGAAAAAAAAAAAAAGAAAGAAAGAAAAGAAAAAAAAAAAAAGAAAAAAAAAGAAAAAAAAAAAAAAACAAAGGAAATAAAAAAACCCACAGAAGAACCATCCAAAGTCAGGGAGTGTTTGCATTTTAATTTTATTAACAATTTCTTTTGGCTTTTGAGGAAATGAGTTTGTCTGAATTCAATCATCTTAATTTGTTAAGGTTAATGTTCAGCCAAACTATAGAGCTTTTGAAAATTGGTTCATGTGTTGCTAGAAAAATAATACCCAGGCAACTTAATCAAATTTTGCAAATCTTTTAATTTTTCTTCCTTATGGCCAATCTGTTCTAATAGTTTAGTTTAACTTGTAGACCAGGATGCTCTAGAAATACTCTTGGTGGGTTTGTTTTAGTTTTTATTTATTGTTTGGGAATTTCACATGAACAATATTTTGGTAAAGTCTACCCTGTGTTCTGTCTTCTCCAGCTCTTCCCACCCCTACCACTTCTCTGTCTGCCCTCATGAGCTCGCATCAGCCGTGGGTTCTGGTACCAGGCCTGCACAGGCCAAGCCAGTCATGGAGGAGCCCGCTGTGGGGAGATTGTTCTGCCGTGCCTCCTCTAGTTTGCCCTAGTAAATAAAATCTTGACCAACTTTGTAAGGCAAGTTCATCATTTGCTTTGAGATCATTTCAAGTGGTGCATTGTGTACCTAGCTTGCTTAACCTAACTTGCCTTTAATAATAATAATAAAAAGCAACCAGTCTCACTGTTCCTTGGACGCCTCTCTTCATACCAATTTTTATAAACTAGGCAGAACGCACTGCTTTCATCTTAAACTGTGTTTTTCTTATGTCTTCACCATGGCCCTGACTCAGAACAATGTGTGTATGTGTTGGGGTGGGGGAGGTATGGTAATTCAATTTAAGGCCTCTCCTAAAAACAGCAATATTGAAAATAACAAGTGACCCACAAAGCATGTTGAAAGTGACGCAGGGACATGGTTGTGCCATATTGCCTGTGATTTTGTAGGTCAGTAAGGTAAGAAAAGCATAGTTTTCCCATAAGACAAAATCCCTTATCCCTTTCCCAGAACAGGCTTCCGTGCTGTTCAGTAGATAGAGAAAACAGTCCTTTGTGACAGGGAGGGGACTCACTTTGATTAAAGGTCCCCAGGCATCAGTCTCTTTATGCCCTGCCACAGCCCATGAGGCCTATGAAGCCGAGGAGACACTGGCAGTTGATGAGGATCAATACAGAGATTCATAGCTGGTCTGAGTGCCAAGAGTTCAGGACTGTGGAGTGCTCATCCCCTCCTCCCAAGGGTCATGGACCATCATGGGATGGGGCATGATTGTAATGCCCATCTACGTTGTGTTATGCGTGCTATGTACAACAACATGGTACCCTTACTGTCAATGCCTGATGTTCTTTCTCTCCCTCTCTCTCTCTCTCTCTCTCTCTCCTTTCACCTGATGAATGTTTATGGATACTAGAATTTTCATGACCCTTTTTGTTTGTGTATAGAGAATTTAGCTTTCCTTGACAGGCTTCAGAGCGGTTTACCTCTACCCAGTGATGCGCTTGCAGTCCTGAGCCCAGTTTCCCACTGTTAGAGGAGCAGGCTGCCCACACTGCTACGCTTTTGTTCCTGTCAGGCATGTTGGAAAGCTGTTGGTGTTTGATTGGACTCTGACTTCAGTGTTCTCTTCCAGAAGGTTTTTGAGTGACACCATGTAGGAGTCAGCCTCTGTCCGGGGTGAAGGGACTGGTTGCGCCTCAGTTCTCTTCCCGCTCTGACACGCCGCCATCACTGCCTTGCTGTTACAGCTCATGGCTGGTGCCTTTCAGTAGCCCCTTGTTCTTTCATGTTTTATTTAGATGCTGTGGGTAGTGTTACTCAGAAACGTATTCTGATGCGAGCTAGAGCATCACAGCCCAATGCAAAGCCACTGCCTCCTCTGCCACCTTGTGAGTTTCTTGTCAGCTTTATTCAGTTTCTCAGGACTCTTGTAAACCCAAGAGTATCCTGGTGAATTTAAAAATATTTCTGTGTAATATTATATGAATTTTATAGCTGAAAATTCTTAGAAGAAAAGATATAGTGTTTATTGGAAGCAGAGAACTAGATTAATTTTTATATTTGTATGCATCACAGATGTCTTAACTTACAAAATAATAATGACTAGAATACAGTGATAGGATGGAAACAGTCTCCTGCCAGGAAAGGTATGCAAAAGCCTTAGGGACAATTCAGATAACATTTAAAGAGAAGGAGAGAGTATTGTGGCACTTCAAGTGACAGGCTTTAAATAATGCAAACTTTTAGAAGTGGATTAGGGTATGTCTGCTGCTGGCTCAAGTTTGCAGAGCAAGTAGTAAGACAGCATTACACAGCTGTGAGCCAGAAACTTAGATGAAAGTCAGTCAGGCCTACCATCTTCCTGCCTTAACCTCTCAAACGCTTGGATTATAAGTGTGAACTATTGTACTTTGTATGTGCATATGTGTGTATGTTTGTATGGGTAGTGTGTACCTATATACATACACACACACATATATATATATATGTTTATGTGTATAGATGTGTGTAAATGCATATATACCTATATGTGTGCATGTGTGTTTATGAGTTTTCTTGCATGTGTATGTTGTATCTGTGTACTTGGATATGTTGAAATATTATTAATATTTAATATTGAGTTATTATTTTAGTAAAATTAGTAGCTACTCCTCAACCAGCTTTATACCCAACCAACCACATAAAGACACCAGGAGCTATCTAGTTAGCCTATAGGACAATGCTGGGCAGTAATTACTGCATCCTAAACCTCCATGCTAGAATATCTTCCTCCTGTTCTGATTGCCCACTGTATCCTTGCTTTTAAACCACCTCCTGGCCCAGTTCATTTCTCCTGATGTTTCCTGATCCTCGTGGCTCCATCCTCTCCTTCCTTCTCTTTCTCCTCTCCTCACTCTTATCAGAATGTCCCGCCCTATTCCCTGTTATTGCTCAGCATTGGCTAGCTGGTTTTATTGGCAACTTCTGACATGTTTACACAAACTTGAAACAGGAGATACTTAGAATAAACATCACAGTGCAATGTGAGCCAGATAGTGGGGTAGAGAATTCAGCATTTGGACACTCAGCATTGAACCAGGGTAAACTGTATACAGTCCTCAAGAACATTATGCCAGTGTGGACATATGTGTATGTGTATATACATGTATGTATGTATATATTGTATATGTGCATGTGTTCATGTGTATCTATATGTGCGTGTGTGTATGTCTCTGTGTATGCATGTGTGTAGTACATATATGCATGTGTATGTCTGTATGTACATATGTATAGTGTAAATATGTGTGAGTATATATGTATGTGAACCTATATGTATGTATGTATGTGTGTGTATATATCTATGCATGTGTATATGTATAAAGCCATTGCTTTATTGTCTATTGGTCTGAGTTGTGACAAATCCTCAAAACAAAACAAAACAAAAAGCCTAACGACATTTTACATTTCCTTTTCAGTTTGTACAAAACACGACTATTTCCTCTTCACTTTTTTTTTTTTTAGGACTTTCCCCTGAGAAACAATTTTAAATGATGCAGGAGTGAGGTCACATAATCCTCTAACAGGAGGCATGAGAACTCAGTCACATAGGTCACTGTGACCCAGCACAGCAGGTTCCCACAGCCTACATAGTGTCACCGAGCTTAACATAACCCAGGCATGGCTTCTTGCTGACAGTGGTGGCCTTACCTGGAAGACTGAGCTAGAGGCAGGTCCAGGTCTTGTGCAGACTCCCAAACTATTGGCAGCTGTGCCCATCTTCTGGTTCTTTTGTTAAGAAGTCGAGGGGGATAAGTGGTGGGGATAGAGAGGGTGATGGGCATGATCAAAATGTATTACATGCACATGTGACATTATCGAGCCAAGAAGGCATTTCCAGACTCCCCAGACTGCAAGAGCCACTATGCTCACTGTGTCCCCACATCCCTCCTCAAATGCCCCTCAGGCCTGCAACCCTCATTCCTTGCTGTAAAGCAAACTGGAATGGTCTCATGCTCCTTTCTTTGTTCTTTGTGTTGAAGTTCACTGGGACTCATAAACTCCTTGTTCTATAGATCTTAAAACCAACTCTGGGGAACTTACACCTTACAGCATTTATTCTGGAATTGCTCTCTCTTTGCACCAGCAGAGATTCAGCCACTGCTGTGCTGGGCTGATAGAAGGGGGCACTACCTGCTGGTTCTTCTTTTTCTCTCTGTTCCTTGGGTAGCTCTTAGGGTCTGTTTTCCACTCTGCCTGTCTTTCCTTCTGCTTTGCCTGATCAGCCTGTAATCTGGGCTGTCGTCCACTGCTCTGAGCAAGACTGTTTCACTCTTAGAAGCATAATTACTTCTGTTAGATTTTGTATTTCCTGACTTCACCCAAGAGGCCCAGGGTTTTTCTCTACTTTCTTAGATGTACACAGTGTAGTGGCACCGGCATCCCCACTGGCCTTGCCTGTGAGTCCTACTGCCATGTTTCTGCGTTGACTAATGTTTAGTGTGGAAACCCCACATCACATATTCATTGTAGATCAGAGTCAAGATCACATATTTGAGGTCAGGAATGGCAGTAGATATCCTCCACAGTTCCCTGAGGCAGTCAGTGATAAGGAGCCACAACCTTGTCCTCCATCACAAACTGTTGTTGCTTTCTTGGGGTTGGCTGGTCTTGAATTCCTACATAGATGAGGATGATTTTGAATGTCTTATCCTCTTGCCTCCACTTCCCAAGTCTGTGATTTCAGGAAATCCCCAGAGTGCCTGATGCTGTGTGGTGCTAAGTGGCTGAACATTAAGCTGTTGGCTGATTTTTACCTGATTGCTTTGTAGTGCTTTGTAGCAGAGCAGTGAGAAGACTCAAGAGTTCATGTAGAACTCATAAGGTTCTGGGTTGTCAGTCAAGTATGTGATAGATTCTGGGCTGCACTAAGGATTGCTTTAACTTTCTGCAGCAACTTCAACTATGAAGTGATCTGGAGAGCTATTGTAATCACATCTCTAACAAGCAGTACAAGCCAACGCTAAGGCCTGGAGAAAATATTCAGAGTCCCCAGCTGCTACCAGTTCCAGAGAGGTGGGAGAACATGTGACATTTGATCATATTCCATTTCCACTTCCTGGATACTCCTGACAGAGATGTACTGAACCTATGAAGCCTCAGGAGCCATTGAAGCCAACCATCCTGTGATGCCATGTCTCAATGTGTATGTTTGTGTGTGTGTGTGTGTGTATTTGTGCATGCATGCATGCATGTACACATGTGCTTGCATGTGCATATTTGTATAAGTACACATATGCATGTGTGTGCACTTGTATGTGCTTGTGTGCAAATATGTACAAGTACACATGTACATTAATGTCTGTGTGTGTATGTGTATGTGTGTATGTATGAAAGGGGGCAGGGGAGGGAGAGGGAGAGGAAGAGAAACAAGAAGTATTTGGTCGGCATGGTCATCCTCAACAAATATTCTGCTTTTCTGTAGACTTTCATTTCTTCCCACCTGTGTGGGTGCCTCTCAATTGGGCATTTCCTGACCCACTTTTAAGAGATGGTTGGTGGTGTAGTTTGATTGAGAAATGTCCCCCATGGGCTCATGTGTTAGGACACTTGGTTCCCAGTAGGTGGTGCTGTTTGGAAGAGGCTATGTAGGGAGGTAGAGGAAGTACTTCTCTGGGGACAGAGTTGAGGGTTTATTGTCTTCTTTTTAAAAATGCTCAGTGCTTCCTTTCTCAAAAGGATCACCTTAAGGTTGTGGCTATCCCTAAAATGCATCTTCTCAAAGGAAACATTGTTCAACTTATGATATATTTGTGAAGACATCAGTGTTATGTATTTTTAGTCATTTTGTCTCTCTTTTTGTTTTGCAATGAGCCTATGCAACATCTGTAACAGAAAGGATCCAGAGTAAATCTTCTAGGCTTCTATGTGGTCCTGATTAAGGAGAGAAAGAAAGGGAGAGGGTGGAGGTGGGGGTTGAAAGGGGGAAAATAACAGATGGAGAGTTGAGAAGAGGAAGAGGGACTCAGTAAGAGATTGGATGAAAATTTCCCAAGGACACTATCCTTCCGCATTTTAGAATACCTTAAACTTAATTGAGGTAAGCAAGCTAAAATATTCTTATGTTTGGCAAAAATTGTCAAGATAATTAAAAAAAAAAAAAAAAAAAAAAAGGAAAGAAAGAAACTCAAAACCCAGATCAAAGCATTGAGGATATATTGAAGTCACAGAAATGCAATTTGAAAAGTAATGTTTTCATCAGTGAACTAAAAATGTCTTTTGAGGAACATAAGAATTCAGGCAATCAAGAGCTTGTGTTGTGTTGTTTCTTGGGGGATATGACTCAGCTTCTTCTTACCCAGGTTAGCCACTGACTACAGAGCAGAGTGGCATTCACACCAGGTACAACTTGGAGCAGCAGTGAGCTCGCTGGGGCTACTTATGGGGACATGGGTGAGGAGGCACTGACAGGAACTGTGGTCACTGAGCAGTGCAGTCCAGCCTGAGTGATGATGTGGAGGCTGCAGGCTGCACTGCTTGCAGGCAGTACTGCCAGGAAAGGTGTCTCCTGCAAGCAGTAATGCCAGAATAGATGCCTCCTGCAGGCAGTGTGTGACTCAGCTGCTGTCTGTCCATAGCAGTTGCTTGTTCCTTGCGTAATCTTGGTGAATCCTGTAAACTTCTGATTTCCAGGTCATGGGAGGTTCATTTACTCCTTGACTCTCATAAGCTTCCCTTGCAGAAGAAGCAAAGGAAATTGCTACCCAGCACTCCACCCCCTTCCTCTGGCTTTTATTTTCTTTCTGGCCCTTTCTTTTGAAATATTTCCTGATTCTTGCAGAGGGTGATGCAGATGTCCATATACGGCTAAGTACCAGGCAGTGTCAATGAGAACAAGTTGCCAGACTATCCCACTTCCTATGGTCATGTGGTTGGGAATACAGAGTCTTTATTTCTATCTCAATTAGTAATGTTAGCCCTCAAATCAGATGCCATTTCATAAACCTCTGTGTATGTGTGTGTGTGTGTGTGTGTGTGTGTGTGTGTGTGTGTGTGTGTATAGTGTATGTGTAAATTACAGAATATCTTTTATACAGAGGGCTCAGGAGTTTGCAGCAATGCTTCTATAGGCTTCTATAAATGTAAGTAGATTGGATTTATAAGACAAAAACCTGAACTAGCTGCCAGGAAGGAACCTCAGCCATAGACAGATGACTGTGGGCCACAGGACTGAGAGAGGAGCTGTGGAATTGAGACCAACTTCAGAGAGGAAAGGACATGATACAGTGGACACACAGGAGTGGGTGGACAGATAACTGGAGGTCCAAATGGGTTGACGAGGGCATGGATAGCGAGCATTGGACAGACCAAATCAACAGAAGGGAGCAAACGGGGCTCAAGTACTGAGGAGAGTGGACAGTTCTCTCCTTGCCAGTCCTTGGTCACACACAGGACATCTCCATCTCCCCAGGGCTGGTGTCCACCTCTTTATGTTGTTCTGATAAGTAAGTTATATCCTTCCATCATTTTTGTGTGTCTGCTAAGTTCTTGGGCTTGTTTTCTCTGATATGATTTTAACACACTCATGTGTCCCTATAGTCTCCCCTTATAATTTGTAAGGAGGTACCCTTTCTATTCCCAGGAATAAGTCATTTAGTATTATGAGCTACATGGGTGGCACCAGGCATAATTTTTTGAAGGTCCATCTAGGCATAAAGTCATCCTCAAAATAAAGGCAAAAGCTGCTTGTAAAGTGGAGTGTCTTAGGGTGAGGCACAGTTTGAAAACCACTGTTTTACGTAAATCAAGGCACAGCTTGATTTCAAGACCAAATCCCATGCTAACACTGCTCCTGCCTTCTGGTCCTTGATAGGGGCCCGATGGACTATGCTATGCAGGCCTTTAGGGACTCCTGGTTATCACCATCTGAGGAATTGGTAGTTATATTGCCAAATTTCTTTGCCTCCACAGCACTCAGGCTGATCCCATCCACAGGCTCACTAGTCAGGCTGTGGCAGGCTCTTTCCTTGCTTGCTAAAGTCTTTCCCAAATCAAGCAATTCAGAGGCAGAACACTTCTGACTATCATGGCTAACTTGCATCCATCAGGCCTTTAAGCTCCCCATCTGCATCCTGAAACATGGATTCCCCCTTTTCTGTATTAAAGGCTAGACCAGAGGGCTATCTTCTGACACCTCTACCTTATTCTCTTCCTGGTTCTAATCTGACTCTTCCCACAGGCTCTAAGCTTTTGGCTCCCAGTACGGGCTCTGTAGCACAGATATAAGCTGCATATACCTTTTCTTGCACCCTGACCACTGTATAAACAGCAAACCAACACCTCCATCGCATCCTCTTCTTTTCCATTTTCCTTTTGTCTAAGTTGCTTTCCTGTTGCTGTAATGAGACACAATGACCAAGGGAACTATAAAATAAAGCATTCAATAGTTTCAGAGGGTGAGTCTATGATAGTCATGCCAGAGAACACGGCAGCAGGCAGACATGGTGCTGGAGCAGTAGCTGAGAGCTTACATACTGATTCACAAGTTGGAAGCTGACTCGGGAGTGGGGGGATGGGGCTAGGGAAGATGTATCACAGCCCACCCTCAGTGGCACACCTCCTCCAACAAAACTGCTCCTCTTATTTCTTTTCAAAATGGTTTTACCAACTAGGGACTGTCATTCACCTATATGGAGTGCAATTCTTATTCAAACCACCACATCGTTCTAAATTAAAAGCTAATACAGAGGCCACATCCACATGTCCTTTGTTTATTATAATTTCTCCATTATACTACCAGGTTCTTTCTGGGAAGGCAGCTGAGCCTGGATTGCTGGTCTCATCATCAACGGAAAGGCTGGGAAGCATCCCAGTAGCTCTCCTTCCAAGGAAGAAAAGCTCTGGAATGCCAACAAAGGCATAGGAGCAAGGAATTATTAAACCCGATGGGTGTAAAGGTGTTAATGTGATTTTCTTTAAAAATAATGAAAATTTAAAAGAATATGTATGTTTTACTAACCTTGATTCTTCCTTTCCTAAAGATACATTATTATTAGTGGAGAAAAAAATACACATCTAAGATTTTCTTAAACTAGTCTGAGGCGTGGGTGGTAAAATAAAACTAAAACTGACCTGGCCATCAAGTGGTCTTTACTTGAAGTCAAGCTTAGTAACCTGAGTTCAAGCTTTAGGACCCACAGTAGAAGAAGAGAACCAACTCTGTCAGGTTGTCCTCTGACTTCCATACATTTGTAATGGCATGCATGTGTGACAATACAAATATATTCATGTGTGCGCCATGCACCCACACCCCCCATACCACTAGTAAATAAATATAATAACAAAATTTAAAACTACCCTTGAGATAATGATAAGAAAACCTTGAAGCTGTCATAAATGTCCTTTCACATTTACACGTCTATGTCTTGCCACCGCCTGTGCTCTTCAGAGAGTGAGCAGCGCCAAGGCCTGTGCATAACCCCAGCCACAGATGCCCTTGTACAGCCCTGGATCTTTTGGTTCTCATATTCAGGTTTCCCTAATTCCTTTGATGCTCTGCTCCCTCTTGAGATCCTGAGTTCAGGGTCTCAGCCCCTTCTCTTATGGTCTACCTGATGCTGGTTTGGAATCCAGACACATGCTCACCCTGAACTGGTCCTTGCTCAGGTTAAAGTCCATCCTACTGACTACATCTCTTCTGGAGTCAGCTGCATGGTGTGGGTGTCCTGGTCATAGCCAGCTCCTTCCCACTCTTTCTGATCCATCCTGATTCGCTCTATTTATAATCTCCTGGCATGGATTTAATAGTGTATAATTGACTAAATGTTATGTCCAGATTGCTAGATTCCCAAAGACCACCAGGAGCCCAAAGCCATATGCAAAAGCAAGGGGTCTTTATTCAAGCTTGAGGTCTGACCATGGAACCTCACTGACTCAGAGGATCAGTAGTGAGAGCCCAACCATAGTTAGGCAGGGTTTTTATTGTGGTTACAACAAGGAACAGGAGTTTCTAGTTTGGCAATTACAGGACTGGCTGACATTTAGCAAGGTTGGGTTGGCACTAGGGGCCTGACAGCCAAATGCTTAAGCAATCTATCTATAACATCTGGTGACATTAGATACTTGCTTGGTTCTAGCCTAAGGTGGTTCCTTCTTGGAGCAGTTTATGGTTTACCAACAACAGAGGTGAACGTAGGGACAGACTCAAGTTGGTGCCTGCAGACAAAATGGAGTCACATTAGCTAGGGCTCTTCATTAATGGCACAAAAGAGAAGGACAGAAGGAGGAAGAGGGCAGGCAGGTTACAGGATAACCTGAGACAAACCACGGTTTGGTAAATCCTGATTCTACTGATTATTCTAAAACTCAACATAATCCTAGGCTATAAATTCTCCAGGAAGGAGATGGACAAATACATTATGTGTAATTAGCACTAAAGAGCTTTGCTGTGATCATGAGAGTCGACTTAAAATGTATCTAAGTGCTAAATGAATCATTTATGGATTACCTTTAAATGCATTTGTGCCTGAGGCCTTTAAGACCTCAGGCACAAAGACCCATGTAACAGCAGCATGGGATTGACATTTAACTGCTGCCTGTAGCTTCCCTTGACCCAGGGCTAGTATTTCATTAGCATTTCAACTGAAGACATGTGTTATGTTAGTGGTAATTACAGTAAGCATGTGGCAGGGCATTTGTTTTTGTTTGTTTTTTGTTTTGTTTTGTTTTTTCAAGACAGGATTTCTCTGTGTAGCCTTGGCTGTCCTGGACTCTCTTTGGAGACCAGGCTGGCTTTGAACTCACAGAGATCTGCCTGTCTCTGCCTCCCTGAGTGCTGGGATTAAAGTCGTGTACCACCATGCCTGTTTTTGTTTGTTTTTTAAACTAAAAAAAAAATCTAGATATGCAATCACCTATACTCTTCTTGCTTGAACTCCGTAGTATTCCCATGGAACACACTCTGCCTGGGTTTCTGTGTCTGGGTGTAGCCTTCATCACAACAAACACAAACTCATTAGCACTTGCTACTGTTGATAGCAGTTTCCTCAGAAGTCAACTTTCCCATGTTGGAGGGAAGCTCATTAAGACACCAGATGGGAGCTGGGAGAGATGCACCTGTAATCCCAGCACTCAGGGAGGCAAAGGCAGGTACATCTCTGTGAGTTAGAGGACAGCCTGGTCTACAAAGGAAGTCCACACCAACCAAGGCTACACATAGAAACCCTGTCTTGGAAAAAGGAAGGAAGAAAGAAAGAAAGAAAGAAAGAAAGAAAGAAAGAAAGAAAGAAAGAAAAAGAAAAAGACACCGGATGTTCTAAGGGGGAGGTGAACATTCCATCCTACTGGAAGGATCTTTTTCTTGTTGTTTTTTTGTTTTGTTTTGCTTTGTTTTTTTCTGCACAAGGTTTCTCTGTGTAGCCTTGGCTGTCCTGAGCTCATTTTGTAGACTAGGCTGGCCTTGAACTCACAGAGGTCTGCCTGCCTCTGCCTCACTGAGTACTGGGATTGCAGGCATGGGCTACTATACCCAGCTCTGCTGGATGGACCTTAAACTTAGGAAACAAATGACTCAAAGGCTTCAGGAATTCCCTGAAACTGACCAGATCCGTTGGGCCTTTCCACCCCAGGCATATATAAGCATTAATGATTGCCCCGAGACTCTCAGACCAGGTGAGCTGCTTAGAAGAGGCAGAGGCTAGCCAAATTGCCTGGAAAGAACACTCTCCAACCTGTTGAGCTGCCTGCTGGCTGCACAGTATGCTCCAGGTTTCCATATTTGTGAGCTGTCACCCATGCATGGTGAGGTACCAATATTTCTGTCACTAACACCAATAAACTCTTTGGCTCACTAAATTGGACTTTGGTGCTGCCCTTACTTTGTGTTGTCAGTTCCCTATCTGAGGTGAGTAGACGTTTGTTCACTGTGTGGTCAACAGGAATCAGGATTCTTTCTTGTAAGGTAAATGAGAATTGGTCCTTACCCACATGTGAGCTATAAGGAAACCCAGTCTAGTGAGCCGCTACTGGAGGAACAGTCGTCCTTGGAGGAGCTTGTCTCAGGACAGAAGATGAGGTTCATGGACTACAACTCAGGACAACTACTAGGTGCCAGGCAAGTGGAGTGAATGCAGAGCATAGGACAGTGTGAAGAAGGCAGTAAGATGAGAGAGAGGGGGTGGGTGGGGGGAGTCCATCTCAGAAATGCCACCTCTTTTCCTTCTGCATTATCTCATCTGGCTCTGAGATTGACATCCGTGTTAAGAAGCACCCTAGGAATGGTTTCTAGTATCTGAGGGCATATTGAGCCCCCCCCCCCCATTTTCTCTGAAAGCACTTCCCTCAGTCTAGGGACACGAAGCTCAGCCAGATACAGAAAGCATCGCTGGTGCAGTTTCAAAGGAAGAACTCCATCACACACAGCCTTCAGTAAAATCCATTGCTTGAGAAATCGTGGGAGGCTGGTGAGATGGCTTCATGGCCATGAATTTGGATCCATAGCACTCACATAGTAACTCGGTACAGCAGTAAGTGCTTTTAACATTGCTGAAAAGCTAGAAGTGGGTGGAGATAGGTGGATCCATAGAGTTCATTGGTCACTGAATCAGTGAGCTCCAGCTTCAGAGAAAGACCCTGACTCAAAAATAAGGTGGACAGTGGTAGAGGATGTTGACATCTGGCCTCTACATGAGTATGCTAGTATGCGTTTTCTCTCTCTACCTCTCTCTCTCAAACATACACACACATACTCACAGCATGCCTGTAATTCCATCACACAGGGAGGCAGGGGCAGTTGGATCACTCTGAGTTCAAGGCCAACCTGATCTACAAAGTAAGTTTAGGACAGCCAAGGCTACACAGAGAAACCTTATCTCAAAACACACACACACACACACACACACACACACACACACACACACACACAGGGGGGGGGGGGGAGGTAGGTAGGTTTGTCAAGTCTGCCCTCAATGTATGTATTAGACAGTTACTATTTCTTAGATTCGTGTGGGCAGAAGATTGAAACTTCTTCCTCAGGATGAATGACATCATACTCAGGAGGCTCCCATGCACAGGAAATAACCAATAGATAGTTAGCCAATGAGACAGAAAAGAGTGTGAGAGTGCATTCATAATAACCAACCTGCAACCAAGGGCTGGGCTTGCATGAGAACAAGGGATTTGTGAGGACATTGTTCTGTGGGAGCAGTGGATGTGGACATGGTTTCAGCATGTTTGTTTACCTGGTGCTCTCCATGTGCCTTGTGCTCAAGAGCCTGAGTGATGCTCGGGTCCTTCCCTCCAGGAGTCTTCACTGTAAACAACATTCCAAGCAGTTGATGCTATTATTGTCACAGGTGTCAACAGCTCCCAATGGCTCATTTATACTTCCCTGCAGTGACGCCCATGAAGCCCTATTAGCCTGCAGCTAAGTGACATTTTCTGACTGTGTCTTCTCCCCACCCATATAATTGACATATTGAATTTCATTCTGTATCATCCTTTCATATTTTGCAGCGAAATGTCCACATTTCTCATGCAGGCACCCAAGTTGGTTCTTGTGTACTGATGACAAGGCTCAGTCTCTCTGATAAGAGCAGCCTTTTTCTTGCTGCTTTCTGGATCAGCGCTCATCGGGGTGGCCCAGATTGCGTGACAGGAAAGACTTCAAAGTTGACTGCTAGAATGATTCACAAAACTAAATAAGAATTGGATGGACTGGGAACAAATCTTTTCTTATGAAGTTAGTAACAGCTTTTACCTGTTAGAAATGCACAAATAGACTATCTGTTTTCACAGAGAACTTGCAGGGCATAATGAAGTTTAAGAAATAGCTCTAGAATTAAATTATTTCCAAATCAATTTCAAAACTCTCCTTTTTGGAATTTGGGTCCTTTATCATAAGAGCATTGAATTTCCGCGCTGCAAGATTCTGAGAGATAGGATCTAATTCGCTTTGGCGTCTCCATCAATCCCACAGTGAGTCAATCAGCCAGTTTCCCCTGTGATGTGTAAAGGAAGCAACAGTGACCTGAGACAAAGCTTAGGGTGGTAGGAAGGGAGATCACAGCAAGCACGTGCCTGCAGGAGCTGTCAGAAGCCATGAAGAGAGTGGCTTTAGTGGGTGGGCTTCATTAAGAAGAAGGTAGGATTTAGCCTGGCAGTGATGACGCAGGCCTGTAATCCCAGCACTCATGGAGGCAGAGACAGGGGGATTATTGCGAGTTTAAAGCCAGCCTCGTCTACAAAGCAAGTCTAGGACAGCCAAGGCCACACAGAGAAAGCCTCTCTTGAAAAACAAAACAAACAAAAAAGGGGAGGTAGAATTTGACACTGGCTGTGAAGGTTGCATATTTGAAAAGACAGAAAAAAATATGGGGAGGGTCTGTGGCATCAGGACCTTCCTGAGTAAGTGGACGGCTAATGGTCAGTGGGAACTGCATCAAATATGGCCAGATATGGAATGGGCTGACCCTGTGTCTTCAGGGATCTAGTTCAAAAGAGTAGATAGTGGGTCAGGCAGAGATTGTTTGAAGTACTGAGCATCAATGACCCGAGTGCTCCCTAATAGGTAGGCTACTTATATCGCCTGTCTTTCCTGCCAAAGCCCAGAGATCATCTAGGAAGAGGTGGGGGTAGAAGACTGTAAGAGCCAAGGATGTTGAGGGATGTTGTCTTCTGGACACGACAGGCCCCTTGCACAAATAAACTAACAGATACTATGGTTATCTGCATGAGACCTGCAGACGTAAGCCAGTTACAAATTCCAGCATGGAAGGGGAAGGCAGTCAGGAGGCCTCACCCCTTACTGTAGTATTACAGCTAATCACTGCTGGGGGAGGGAGTGTCCTAGGCTTTAGCAAGGGGGGAGACGGGGTGGGGTTGGGGGAGGGGGCTGGGCAGTGGTGTTTTACATATTTACACACTCACATCCAATTCCCAATGTTGCCAGCACTAAGTAGCTTGGTGGCTCAAAAAACAAAAGTAATAATAATGATGAAAATTAAAGTTTAAAAGAAGGCCTGAAATTGGCAGTGAGATGTGTTTGAAAGGGCCCAGGGGAGTTGGAAGAGGCGAACGGGAATGGCTGTGATCAAGAAACATTGCGTAAATATATGAAAAATTTCAAAGAAACAAAGAAACGGTTTTAAAAGAGTGTGGCAACATTAAAGATGGGCAGAAGACTATGTGCCTTTAAGACAGAGTCCAAGGAGGGAGACCACTGTAGGTGGCAGTGGCCTGGGACAAGCTCCTTCCTTTTCCGTTGATGGGGAGATCTCACACTTTTGCAAGCTGCCACAGCAACTTCATTCATCACACTGCCTGGAGACATCTAAGGATTTCCTGAGGCAGAGCCACACCCAGGAGGAGCTGAAAGCAAATTCAGGAGTGTGCTTCCGAAGTCTGGGTAGTATAGGTCAGTTCAGAGGTGCAGGCCAGGGCATTTGGAGACCCAGGGACACTTCCAGCTTCCTGCCTGCACTGCTATTCCGTGTTGATCCAGTTCAGACAGGAAAGACCAGGCTCTTCCTGTTTGTGCTGATCTTTCTGCACCTCACTTGCTAGTACGATCTATGCTCCTTCTGCAGCATGTGTGTGTTTATGTGCTCTGCATTCGAAGCTCCAGAGCAAGGTGGATGCATTTAGAGTTGCTGCAGCTTCTTGCCAAAATGGCATTAGTCAATTTGACATAGGGGAGGGGAATAGGGTGAAAGCGGGAGGGAGGGAGGAATGGGAGGATACAGGGATGGGATAACAATTGAGATATAATCTGAAAAAATTAATCAAAAATAAATAAAAAAAAAAGTCCTCTCTTTTTAAAAAAATCTCAGGTGTTATACACAGCAGCTTCATCAGCAAATATAATATATTATATAACACACATAAATAGACATATATATTCTAAATGGAAATAAGTTAGTATTTGTCTGACATCTAGTCGATATTTTAGGTGAATTTTCCAGTTCTGTTGAAGTAGAATCAATGAATGCCTCCTTTTGTTCATAGTGCACGTGTCCCTCCTGCTCCAGTCCTCTGTTCCTATGTTTGATGCTTCTGCCTGAAGGCTTCTGTTCATCCTGTGATGAGCCATATGAGGGCATTCATTTCTCTCACACCCCTTCTGTTTTCATTATCTTGCTTGCCCTGTTTATCTCCATCCTGCTCCTGCCTTTGTTCCTTGTAGTCTTCATTTTATTTCCTCCTCTACTAATTCAGATGATATTCTTTCTCCATCTCCATGAATCCCTAAGGGTCAACAAGCTCATTCCCTTCAAAACATTCTGAGCAGTGGTTCTCAACCTGTGGGTCATGACCCCTGTGGAATAGCCTTACCAGATATGCTACATATTAGATATTTACATTATGAACCCATAATTAGCAAAATTACAGTTATGAAGTAGCAACAGAACAGTTTTATGGTTGGGGGGTCACCACAATATGAGGAACTTGGTTTTGCAGGATACTTGTTGCTATTTTTAGTAAGGATTTGCTTAGTTGCATTTTATACTTACATATGAGTGTTTGTACGTATATGTATGTGCATTGGTTCATTGGTGCCTGTGAGGTCAGAAGAGAAGCTTGGATTCCCTGGAGCTGATGTTATAGGTGGGACTGAACTTGGCTCCTTTGCAAGAGTATATGTGCATGTGACAGCTGAGCCAGTTCCTGGGACCCTTGTTGCCAGTGTGCACTGCAGAGCAGCATCCTTGTGTTTGCTCAAAGCACAGTGTGCACTGGTAGCCAGCGTGGCTGGCAGAGCACCCTTGTCAACAAACTCTTCTTCACTGTTGGCAGCTGATCCAGGACACATCTCAGAGGCTTCCTTCAAACCTCTAGTTATCCCAGTGGTGCTATCTTATCAGGACATCTCAGTCTATTCACCTTTCTTAGCAGGTCTCATCTTGTCCTGTTTCAGCCCTGAAAAACATATAGTTCTTTCTGTTCCAGTGAAAGCCTTCTGTGTTTCTCTTCTCTAAATGTTTTCAGTTGTTTTTATCAGAGAAAATTGATCTAACTGATAATTACCTATGGAGGAATTTTCTCTTTCCGTTTGCTGTTGAACATGACTCAGTCCGATTGTCATTCCTTCACAGAGAATGTCACTTTCTCTCAGAAAGGTAATCTTCCAGCCAGTGTTTTATCATGTGTTTAGGTGTGGATGCCTTCCTATTCCTTACCTCTGTAGGGTGTGCGTACCTAAAGATGGGCTTCTTGCAAACTTCAGGGCTTCCCTCCTCCCTATCTCCCATGCTTTGTTGTCTCTTTGTAATACCTTGGTGGGAGAAAAGGTTTACATATTCTTAATTCATTCTGTGCTCATATTTGTCCTATAATTTTACTAGAGCTCTCTATGTACCAATTTAGTACTTTCTTCTACACCTATGTAGTCCCTGAGAACCCTTTAACAAGGTGCCTATTGTTAAATTCATAGACATAAAGACAGCCAAATAGATAGAATCAGCTTTCCATTACCAGAACAAAATTCTGAGATAATCAATTTTTTAAGAGAAACAAGGTTGTTTGGCCTCATGTTTTAGTAGCTTGGATTCAAGATGGGTTGGCCCAGTGCTGTGGGACCATGAAGACCCATCATGATGGAACAGTGTGTGCACCAAAATCCCTCATATGAACTCTGGGAAGACAAAGAGAAGAAGAAAAGATCCCAGAGTCCCATCAGCCAAGCATCTAAATACTGCCCACGATCCCCTAACTCTAAAGGTTCTGCCCCAGCACTGGTGCCATGTTGGAATCCAAACAGCTAATGCAGAGCCATGAGGGAGATACTCAAGATCCAAACCATAGCTGATAGAGAATTATAGGCAGACAGGTACAGGCAGATGATAAAATAAAGACATGATGGATAGATAGACATGATGGAGATGAAGAGATAGATAATAGACATACAGAGAGATAATATGGATAGATGACAGATATAAATAATAAAGTTAGATAGAGATGATGGATAGAGGTAGATGCATGATTAGATAGATAATAGACAGACATAGAAGTAGATGGTGGATAGATAAGTGGGCAGATGGATGAACAGATAAACCAGTAGATGATAGATAGGTAGATGACATATAGATGATGGATGCATGAATGGACAGATATATTGATTGTACTCCCTAGTTTTCCTTTATTATCTATATCCTTTTAAAATCTATTTTAAATAATATATTAAATGTTAGTTAAATATATCAAATATTAGTTAAATAATAATTTTAAATGTGCTTCATGCCCACCACTTGGTTTTTCTTTTTAATTAGAAGACGCTCTTTGTGCTTTTCTTCAGGCTTGTTAGAACTGCTTGGTCCGGTTCAGGCCAGGAAGCCTGGCCAGTTTCTTCCCAGCCTTATACCTGCACCTTGTTTTTTGTGAAAGCACTCATCATCCAGCATTTTGACGGACATGCATCCTTGTCCACTTCTCTACACTTGAGGCTCCAGGATCAGGTCTGCTTTTATTTGGTTGGCACATGGCCATTTCCAGAGTCCACCATGCTAATAAAACTATCACTGCTCTCTAATTGTCTGCATGCCTTTGGGGGTGCTGATGATGGAACCAAGAAGCAGTGACCTGCATCTCCAGCCTTCTATAGTTTGTGTCTCATTAACATTTTATAAGATTATATTTTATAATGGATAAGGAAATATAAGACATGAATTTAAGATGCCTAGGCTGTGTGTGTGTGTGTGTGTGTGTGTGTGTGTGTGTGTGTGTGTGTGTGAGAGAGAGAGAGAGAGAGAGAGACAGACAGACAGACAGACAGACAGAGACAGACAGAGACAGACAGAGACAGACAGAGACAGTCAGAGACATAGACAGACAGAGAGACAGTCAGAGACAGAGATAGTCAGAGAGACACAAACACACACACACACACACACACACACACACACACACACAGAGAGAGAGAGAGAGAGAGAGAGAGAGAGAGAGAGAGAGAGAGAGAGAGAGAGATTGTATAAAGCTCTTGCATTTGGAGTGCATTTTGCTGGTGTACTCCTTAAAGCCCAATGTCAGAATACTGGCTTGGCTTCCATGGAAGCCCAGGGCTGGTACAAGCTTATGAGCTTAAAACACTCTGTCATGGGAGGCGAGGTAAGGACTGGGTACCTACCAGCAAGCAAGAAAGAATTAAAATGACCATTGGGAAGTGAAATACATACCTGGGGAATGTGCTAGCAACTGACTCCCACAAGTAGTTCAGTCTAGAGAAGGAAGGGGTAAGAACTGTTTATCTCTTTACATTTTAAACATCTTCCCTAACTCCATATCTGAATACCACCAGTCACATCTATGTTGGAAAGGCTGCAAATTTACCTCATTTATTCAAGAGAGCAGAGATTTGCATAGTTTCACAACCTGTTAGCATCTTTTCATTAATAATCCTGAGCTCAGGCTTTCCTGCTGATGTTTTACTGCAGAGATGGAAAAGCACTAAGTGGCGATTTGTTCCTTTAATTTTCTTGTGCAAACAAAGTCAGGGAACAAAGAAAAATGCACAGCGACCATAGAATATCATTATTATTTTATCCACAATAGTAGTACAATTCTCCATTAGTACAGCTTCCTAGTAACAATGGGACATTAACACAGGAGGACCCGCTAGTGAGAAAGACAGATTCCCATAATGCTCTAGGAATAAGTTTGCATGTGGCTAACTGTAGCCCATCACTGCCAAACAGAGTAACATCAAAGAAGTCAATTCTAGGCCTGCCTCCCCAGCCTTCTGATTGATGCACTAGCCATGGTTAAGTTTACTGACAGATGCTCAGGCTAACTGTGGCCCTGGAACCACAGTGGCCCTGCACTATGATTTCAGGGCTGCATTCTGTATGTGGTGTCAGGGGTATTGGTTATCATTCCTTCGAAAAGAAAATAAAATGTCCTTTGTCATTGCAAAGCACAGTACAAAAATGTTCTCTTTGGAGATACTAAATTGTATGTGTAGAGCCATCCTGCCTCGATCTTGGGCTTTAAAAACCATCTTAGGTTTGTTCCTGTTTATGTTTAAAGTTCTGTTTCTCAAGAGTTTGGCTATACCCCACTTATAACCTTAACTACAGGTGCTTCTGCACTGCCTTGTTATGACCACCTGTTGGTGCATCACCCTTGAAATCATGTCTTTGTTTCAGGAAGTTGTCAAGACTAACTTGTTATGGTTACATTTTGCTCCTCTAATGCCACTCTTTTTTTCTAGCCAGATCCCCCCAATTGGAAACTCCCTACCTCTGAGGTATAAAAACCTTGTTTTCCTCACATGCAATGCTGACCTCTCAAACCATGCCTTAGGGGGAGGCAGCCCATGTACATGAATAAAAAAGTTTGCTTTAATTAATTGCTTGCTTTAATTAATTTGGCCATGATGATGTGGGTCAGTGGTGTTTCTCCTCCCATCTTTGGGGTTAACAGTATAAAGCTAAATTTGTGACACGGTTCTCCTGATGAGAGGTGAGATGACCCTTTTGGAGAAGGCCCAGGCTGGAGTCACAGGCTAGCTTAAGCCTCCACAGTGATAAGAGGAGAGGGTTTGTGAGAGCAGGCAGGGACATTTCATGTATCTCTTTCAATTAACTGCTTAATGAAATATAGCTTTGACTTCAGTTAGGAATCACGGCTCAAACCACAGTTATATTTGTAAAATGTATGACTGTCACAGCCAGAAATTTAGTGTTGTTTATAGATTTTATTTAATCAGTGTGTGTGTGTGTGTGTGTGTGTGTGTGTGTGTGTGTGT